>NC_092876.1:428907592-429217856 GCF_028372415.1 Notamacropus eugenii | reverse complement strand
TATAGTCATGCTATATTGTATGAGAGTTTTGACTGGAAGTTATATATAATGAGAATTAGATACAGGAATGATAATTTAGTGCATGGAATTGCAGTTTTGAGATATGTCATGATCACTGTTAGGTTTTTTCAGTTATTTACATAGAAAAATAAAATTTTATTTGCATATATTATTGGATTCTTACAAGAACCTGGGAGGAGGAAGTAGATGTTGTTATTATCTCTGTTTTGCAGATGGGGAAACTGAAGCTTAAAGAGGTTAAGTGACATGAGTGGCTGCACATGGCTAGTAATTGTCTGAGGCAGGAGTCATTTCTTCCTGACTTCAAATTCAGCACTATTCAATATGCACAGAAATGGCTGGGCGTCATATAGGGCTTTTTCTTTCCTATTCATTTGTTTACTGGATCATCATTTAGTACTGACTATAGCGTCCATCTGGTTTGTTCTCTGTTTTGCCACCTCTGTATACTGATATGTCTTATTTCATTGCCTAAATGCTTCTGCCACTACTGCTATTGAAATAGGAGAGTATTTCTCTGGTCCTCCAGTCTTGGCAAATGGAAGAGGAAAACATCTGAAAACAAAAAAAATCTGTAGAGTTATATATGTGTGTGTGTATGTATATATGTGTATATATCTATCATTGAACTAGGGAAATCAAGACTGTGTACCATCGTTCCCAAAGAAATTCATGTGTGAACTACTTAATTATACAGCAGTCTCAGGACGTAGATCTGGTTAGCTATGTTTTCCCAGTGCATCAAAAGGTCTTCTGTCTCTTAAGAGGTTTATATAAATGTTTATCTCAGTGAATTGTTAAGCATAGTCTACCATTCTATTTTTAGGTTTTAATCTCCACATTTAACTCTTTCAGCAGTAAATCTCTTATCTCACAAGCTATATTTGTTTTTAGGAAATTTAGCACAATTACTTTAGCAGCATGTTTTACGATAATCTGAATTTTTCTATTTAGAATTTATAATCATTTATGTCTCATCCGGTAGCTTGAATTAGATTTAAAATTCAAAATGCTTTCAGTTTAGGAACTTATTACACTGCACTAATACCATCTTCTATTTTATAAATACTAGCCACCTCATATCTTTTTCAGAGATAGGCAAGATGTGAAAAATACAGTGTATCTTCAATATTGAACATTTTCCTAGATCATGAAAATAAAAATTTGACTCTAAACAAGATTTTAGAGATAATCTTTAATTCCTTAATTTCATAAATTTTGAAAACAAAATGACAAACAAAAGAAATCAGAATAAGCTAGCACTTTTCAGTTGTTTACTGTGCCCCTGGCATTGTCTTAGGTGCTAGAGATACAGATGCAAAAATGAGATAGTTTCCATCCTTAAAGAGTCTCTGATCCTTAAGTTGGTAGGGGAAGATAAAATATGTTTACCGGTAAGTAAATACAAGACATATACAAAATAAAAACAATGTGAGGACAAGGTGGGAGTGTCACAAATGCCAGGAAACCATGGGAGATTTGAAAGAAAAGAAAATTGAGCTCAGATATGAGGAGTAACTATAAGGTCATAGGAGCAGAGGTGAGGAAGTAGAAGTATTGAAGGCTACCGTGCAAGTTTCTGATGTATGGTCAGTCTGGGAAAATGAGGTAGAGCCACAATATAAGTTTACATTGTATTATAGAGACAGTGCAGAGCCACAGCAGCTTCTTGAGCAGCAGAAGAACTTGGTCGACTGGGCATTTTAGAAATAGCATTTGTAATGAAGGGAAAATGATGAGGAAACTGTCGTGATAGTCTGGGGAGAGATTTACGAGCATCTGGTCAGGAGTGGTTTTTATGTGAGTAGAAAGAAGAGGAGTGATTAATCTCTCAACTAAACTTGCCAAGTAATTGGAAATTTGTGAGGGAAGAGCTATGAACTACTCCCAGAATGAAAACTTGGACGACTGGCTGCTCTTGACAGAAAAATAATGAATTCTGCTTTGACTGTGAGGTGCAAAAAAGGATATCTTAAGTATGGATGTCAAGGAGTCATTTGGAAATGTAAGATTTAGAAGCTCAAGAAAGAGAAAGGGGAGTTATTTGCTTAGAGAAAACAATTGAGTCTTTAGGAAGGGATGAGATGGCCAACAGAGCAAAAAGAGAAAAGGAAAATAGGCCTAGGCCTTGACCTTATGCACACGGAAGAGCTAAGACATAGATGGATGATTCTGCAAAGCAGAATGAGAAGGATGGTAAAAAGAAGAACTCCCTATTCTGATAGGGTAAATGACAAGCAAATCTATATGTACACAAGAGATTTACAAGCTAACTTGGAGAAGTCAGTAGCAATGCCATCTCCCTCCCATCTCCTTTAACTGGGTGTCCCCCACTTCAGAAATGCTCTCCTATACCCAGTCTCATCCTGATACCTCTGTCTGTGTGCTTTCCTGTTTCGTTTAAGATGGATCTCAAATCCTGCTTATTACAGGAGGTCTTTTCTAGTCCCTCCACCTTGCTAATGCCTTCCCCTCTCAGATTTCCTTCTATCTGTTGTATATATCTTGTATTTTCCTAGTTGTGTGCATATTGTCTCCCCTTTAAAACACGAATTCTTTGAGAGAATACTAATTGCCTTGCCCCAGTGCTTAGCACAGTGTATGGCACATAGTAATCACCATGTGATTTGTTGGTAGGCTTACTGGTGTGCTCACTGCCTGGTTTGAGAAGGGAAAGTCTGAAACAGCTGTCATTCCAGGAAGAATAGAAGAATTGTCTTGTAGCAGTGGATAACATCAGTGTGTAGTGGACTCAGTATTCATGGCTGTGTTAACCTGTTCCAATGTTTCAGCTGTTCAGTGCTGAAAACCATATCTTTTCAGTATTCTTCCCTTATAGCCACACTTGCTTTGAATGTTTAAAGATGTTTGTTTTTCTTCTGAGGTCTACTTTCATTCAGTTTTTTTTTCCTTTTTCTAGGGGAAATATACCTTCCTAAATTTATTAAAAATAATTTATATTATGCTGGATTTTTCCAGAAAAATTTTAAACTCTAAACTTGCAGCATTAATGTGTTTTGAAGCCTTGAATCCCTTTGCTGAATTGTTTTCCTTAAATAATAGTAATTCCAATATACAGAGGTTATTACAAGTCATTAGTGTACATTCTTCATATAGTATTTTAAAGATTTTTTACCAAGTGCTTTCCTCAAAATAACTCTATGAGTTAAAAAATGCATACGTTATTATTTTGACTTTCCACATGAAGAAACTTAGGCTCTGAAAGCTTAAATGGCTGCCAGGTTCACATTATGAATATCTGATCCGTGGTTCTTCTCATTGTGATATACCATGATGCCATCCTTTAACAGCAACAACAACAAAACGTTATCATCCCCTAGGTTTGTATGCTAAATGGAGAAAGTAATGTTATAGGTAGTTGAAGATGATACTCCAAAAGCATTCATATCTTGGTCTTATAATTTTTTAAAGTTACAGGTATGTGTGAGTAAAAGATCATTAATTTAGGCTTTACTAATTGAGAATTTTTTGATAGTCTAAAAGTGCCTTTTGAAGGTTGCCTTCTACTCTCTGTGAGGAAACAAGCTAATTAATAGGCTACAAAGAAACAGGTGCCCTGACATGAAAGAGAATAACTTTGTAAACACCGTTTGGTTTACCTGCAAGGAAGCATTATGCCTATTACATACAGTAATGCTTTTAGGATCATATCACACTTTATTTTCTCTTTTAATGTGTTGATTTGATTATTAAAGCAGTTAGGTGCCTTCTCTATTTACATAACTGTATTCTTCCTTGTCATTACTTTCAGACCCATAATATAATATTAAATGTTTTTCTTATAAAATTCTTATAAAACCCAATTCTTTCACTAATTGGCATTGACCTTCAGTTAGGGCAAATTAGTGAGGCCTAACCTTATTTAAACAAAATAATGAAAATTATTTTGACTCTGAAAAAATTGTCCAGTATTCCCTTTATTTCTCTCCTTCATCCCACTCTACTCCCCTCTCAATTTTCCTCACAAGCTATAAAAATTTCTGTCTCCTAATCCATGTTGAATATAGCATCACCTTTCAGACTCATTCTTAGGACTTAAAAACCTTCTGTGGATTGTAGGTGCAAGGAAAAAAGTAACAACTGGAGAGAACATTGGCTGCAGGATTTCACTACTTACTATAATTAATGGGACTAATCTTGAAAGCAGAAATTAGGTGGGGGGAGGGGAACTACAACTTTTATAATGGAAAGATCTGTTATAGTTCCTCCCCTTAATCTGTCTTTCAGTCCCCTTTTCATTAAAGAGTATTATTTATCTAGTCATTTTTGTTTCATTGTTTTAAGCACAGGCATGTAATTCTTTTAACCAAGACAAAGGGATGTTTATTAGCATCTCATTAATGCACAAAATGTCATATACAGTGTAATGAATCTACCCAGCCTTGGAAGTGAGCTGAGTTTAGACCTATATTTCTGCACATACAAATACATAGACACAGACACATGCACACATACAACCAAAAACATAAAAAGTCCTCTTTGGTTTATTTTTCTTAGTCAACACACTCCTCTCCATCCTCTCTCCAAACACATATCTATTTTCTAAGACCTCCCTCTTGTTCCTACTTCCATTTCCTACTATTCTATACATTATCCCCTCATGTCCAGTTTTTCTCTGCCTTTGAAGTCAATACCTAATTGAATAAACATACTGTACATTATATACAAACTGAGAAAAAAATGGCTTTTTCTTCCATCTCGGACTGTGATAACAAAGAACTTACTGGTCATAAGTACTTACTCACCCTTTCTTTTCTATTGTTTTAGCTAGTATAAATTAACAGAAATAAAAGGCTACAAATTGATTTAGGGAGAGGATAGTATAAAATCCTTATGAACTTTATTTTCAAGGGTAGAGTGGTGTGTAGAATTTGGCATTTTAAAAGACCAAGCCTTAGTATAGATGATGACCAGAGAGGGTAGTGACCGTGATATAAAAGTGGATAGGAAAATGGTGTATTGTATGTTGTTTTTCTTAAAGATGAAACTGCGTGTGTCTGGAATAGGAAGAAGTAATGGTTGAACAGGAGTGCAAAATGAAGGCAGCTGGGCTTTTAAGCTTTCTCTCACTTCCTTAAGTATTCACAGTGATAGCTCCATTGTTTTGGAGTATGTTTATAATCAATTATTAGCGTGAATGCATTCCAAAGCACTATGTATTTCATTACTGTCACCATTAAACTGTGTCAGATTTACATATTCTAATAATTTGCCAGTAATAAATAATGTATTGCTTACTCTTTTCTGATAACTTTCTGTCTTTCCAAAAATAAAGTTATTAGGAAGTTGTTCATGGTTATGATATAATTACATTATTTACTTTGAATATCCATTTATCTTGATATTCTGGATCTTTTTATAATGATGTCCACTTTAATTGGATGCTCTCAGCTTATCATTGCTTATGGTGGTGGTTAGTATAGTGAAGATGTAAATGTGATTTTCTCTTTTCTATATTTATATAATTCTGTCAAATGTTTAAACCATTTAATTACAATGTATCGTGGACCTCCCTTGTGTCTTTTCTTTTTAAAACTATTAACAGCTATTTTCTGTTGCATTGTTCTGTGTTTGAGCACTGTTATCTTTCCTGTTTTTCGTGATGTAAAATTGATTTTGACAGAATTCTCCAGTCGTCTTAAATTGTGGTGTATCATATTTAAGTGAATGATTTTATTTTCTGCTGTTCTAAATAACCAGTGGGTCAGATTTATCTTACATTATTTTTAATTTGTAAAAAACCAAGTCAATGATTTTGTCTACATAGGGATCTCCTGGTGAGAACTGTCTATCAATGTAGATTGCAGCTGCTCTGGAACTTTGAAGTCAAACGTTTCATGATTCCCCAAGTGCAAAGTCAGCTCACAGTCCATTCTGGGCCTCTTTTTATGCTTTCTTTTGTAATATTTGTCATATACAGACTGACAGATCAGTTTTACAAATTGTTCATTTTACAGCACTTTAAGGTTTGTAAAGCATTTTACTTCTGATCCACTTAACTCATAAAATGAGTGCTAATTTCTATCCTCACTTTGTAGATGGAGAAAATGACACTGAAAGTTATTATGTGTCCAGGGACACACAGGTAATTAGTATCTCTTGTAGAATTTGAACTCATGTCTTCCTGACTGCAAGTCCAGCGCGCTACCCTACCATCTAGCTATTCTTATTTGCAATCAACTTTATTTTTTTCTTCTTTACTTCAGACATGATTCTGGCTAAAGGGTTGACATGAAAAAGGCATGTGCATTAATTGTTTAAAAGGTGAACTTGAGTAATTTTAGGGTGGATTTCATGAGAAGCACTGGTTAAATAGCAGTTTACTTTAGATAAAATCTGTTCATGTTGTGGGACTTAAAATTTAGATATATATAATTCTTTAAAACCTGGGTTTCATTTAGGAGAACTTTAATAATAGCAACCTCATATCTTTAATTGATTCAGTGATTTTTAGCGCTGTGTCAGAGGCAGGATAGTAGTGGAAAAGAGATCTTAGAATCTGACAACCTGGATTTGAATTCTGCCTCTGAAACTTCTTGCCTAAATGGCCAAAGCGCTTAGATCTTTTAAGTCTGCGTTTCATTGTATGTAAAATGTAGGCAGTATCTTTTGTACATACTTCACAGGGTGTTAGTGAAGTTAAAATGGAATATAGTATATAAAAACTTCTCTTATATTCATAAATGCATTCATTGTTGGAAGTGAAAGGAAACCAACTCTTGAAAAATGATCTGCAAATCTTCATATATACACGTAATTTATATGTTGTCATGTAGGAAAATAAGAGTAACTAATTTTAAATGAATAGCCATTTCGTGTAGTTAGGTTGAGTTATCATTAATTAATGAGATCTATTCTCATTTATCATGAACTAAATGCACTATATATTCTATATTTTATTTATATCTTAGATCATGTAGAATTATAAATTATATTTATGATTTATGAGAGTTTGGAATTATGTTTTAACAATTTACCATTTGAAAAATTGTATCAAAAGCGTGGTGTCATATGTATAACTGTAGTGTGCAGACACTTATTTTGTTAATATTTTCAATTTAAATGATTTCACATTATATTTAATTTTTATTTGTAATTTATATTCATTATTATGTCATCATTAAGAAGCAGCATAGTGAATAGAACGCCAGCCTGTAGAGTAAACCAGAAAGACCTGGGATGAGTTGAAATCCTATCTGTGACGTAAGCCTGGCTCTTTGACCCGACGTCTAAGTCACCAGTGCCCCAATCAGTTCTCTGAACACTGTGAATTGCAGAGCGGTTTGCCCATCTGCATTGGTATTTGAGGTTTTCCTCTAAAAATTCTTTTACCAAGAAGAAACAAGTATGTGAAGAGAAGATGACCATTTACAGTCCTGATCTTAGATTTCTTAAGTATAGGAGGTTCCTAAAATCAAAACCACCATCAACTTGTCTGTAACTTAGTAGGGAGAGTCCTTGAGCACTGAAAAGTGATTTTTGCCATAATCATACCCAAGAAAGTAGTGTCAAAGATCAGGTGTTAAGCTGAATGAAAAATTAAATAAGATTAGAATTGAATGGGGGAAGCCAGTGACCTTGATTATATTTTGGAAATTGCATGGTGCTTTTTAATAACCAAAAGTTTGTCCCTGAAACAAAGGTACATCTTTTTAATAACATTCTTAAATTATTCTGATGGCAATATTTGATAGCTGTAATGAATAAATGAAGTAAAATTCTAATTGAGGGAGACAAAGCATTGAAGAAGGAATACTACAGTTTATAAAGAACTTAAAGTTGTGTAGTTATGTCACTCCTCTCCAATATTCCTTTAACTGTAATTATAACACTTCTACCATGTCGAACTGGACTCTGATCAAATCTGGGTAAACAAGACATTCCAGAAGGGAAGTTTTCCTTCAGAAAAATATCGTTTTACTCTGTTACCTACAAATTAAATTGGGAGTATTGTCAACCATTGTTACTTTCATCCCCAGTTCCAAAATGGTGCATAGGAAAAGAATTGTTCTAGATGATAATATAGCCCAGTAACTCAAATTTCATTCTGAAATTTGTGGCAAAAAGACTTTATTTTCAAAATTGTTGAATTTCTATCTACATTTGAGAAAAGTGGAGTGATTGAAAAATGTTGTCAATTTATCTTATTTTGTGGTATGAGACAATAAAAGCAATTATTATTAGGAATTTGACAAACATCCACAAATATGAATGTTTCCCTGTAGAAAAAAAAGGATGCATTTGAAGCTCTGAATCTTTACTATATACACCTTGATATTTATATATATTTCAAATTTAACAAAGTAGTTCCAGTTTGGCCCTATTATTTTTTAAAATTTTTCTGGTTTCCTCTATTTTTTTAATGCTTCATTGATGATCTTTGCTTTGTTTTCTTTTTAAGAGGCATTATCACTCCACTCCAAAATTCTTACTTTGTAACAAATGACTGTAGTCACACAAAATAAATTCATACCTTGACTGTGTCTGAAAATTGTATATTAATCAATTTATGAATACCCACCTTGTTTTCCAACCATAATACGAAAGTATAGTTATGAATTTCTTTGTAGATGTTGGTTATTTCACTCTTATGTTGATCTCTTTATAACCTAGCAGTCATACTGCATTTGAAGGTGCGGTTTCACGCTGCTTTTCAGAATGGTGGAACAGCTAAACAACTATACCAACAACTTGTTCTCCCACAACCCCTTCAGCACCTTCAACAATTGTCATTTTCCTTTTTTATCATCTTGGGTAATTTCATGGAACAGCAGAATTCTTTTGATTTGCCTTTTTCTGATTTGTAATTTGGAGGTATCTTCTCTCCTTTCCTTGTTTGGTCAAGAATTCTTCCCATATTCATTGTAACCTTTTTTAACTCTGTTTGGAATTTATTATAATGCAATTTGTGATATTGATATCAACCATTTCTTCCCCGACTTCTTTACAGCTTTCCCAGGGGAAAAATTTTTTTTTTAATTGGGGCCCTTGGGGTTTATCTATCGAATAATATACAAATAGGTGTTCTACTTATTTATCTGATCTGTTCTACTTATCACCTTTTCTATTGAACCAGTATCAAATAATTTTGATAATTACTATTTTAAAGAATCTTTAGTTCCTTTAAATAAATTATCAAATTGTCTAGTTCTGTGAAGGAATCACCTTTTGGTAGTTTAATTGGTATGTCAGTGAATCTAAATTAATTTAGATACTACTATTATATTTGTGTATTATTGGCAGGGTCCAGTTATGATCAGTTAATGTCTCTGAAGTTTGGTTCAGTATCTCTTTAGACAAAACAGAATTAAGGTATTTGCTAGCATTGATAAATGCTCTGGAATTATATACTTAATTCACTATTCAGTTGTTCGGAATTAAACTTCATACATGAGAAATGCATTCTGGATTAAGAATTAGATTGAATTAAAAATATTTTCTGTTTTCTGAGTAAAAATATGTACAGCTGATTTCATGTCATTCTTTTTATTTTTAAGGAATCTTGGCAAAAATGGCTTGTCCAATAGTAGCATTTTATTGGACAAATGTCCACCTCCACAGCCACCACCGTCACCATATCCTCCCTTGCCAAAAGACAAGTTGAATCCACCTACACCTAGTATTTATGTGAGTAGGAAATAATTTATTAGAAATGAATCAATCCATGGGGGGAGGGGGGGTTTGTACCATTTATGTTGATGTTAACAAAATACTGTTTTGAAAGGAAATTGCTATTGTAATTATTGAAGAGAACATCATTGTGCTACATTTATTATTTAAGGGGTGGGAGGGGATTGTTAAGTAATAATAGAAAATAACTGTCCTTTAAAATACAACTGCATTAGAGAATCCAACAGCCAAGAAAATCTGGTTTTTTTAATTTTCTAGCACCACTACCGAGTTGTGTGACCCACGCCAGTCACTTAGCATGAATTCTTTTTTTTATTAATCTGTAGAATAGATTCTTCCCTATCTGTTTCCTCTTTCCTTTTTCTTCCCAATGCCACAATCCTAGTACAGGCTTTTATTACCTTTCATCAACTGCAGTCTTGCTTAGCTTTTCCCTGTTTCATTCTATCCATTCTTTTTCCCCATTCTTCATAACATTGTTTGAGTAGTTGGATACAATATATGCAGTCGTGGCCATTTGCTTAACACTCTTCTCTAACTCCATATCGGCCACAGAATAATTGCTTAAGCTATCATCAGGAAAAGCTCTCTGCAATATGCTATCAGCCTCCCTTTCTTTTTCTAACCTTGTCTCATATTTTTCCCTTCCACATACACTCTACCCTCTAGACACACTGGCCTGCTTGCTACTGTCATTTGTCTACATACACTGTTTTCTCTTCCCCCTGAGCTCTGTATTTGTTCACTTTTATGCTTTTGCTCCTACTGTTCCCAGGGCCTGAAATGCTACTGCCACCTGTAGTGTACTGAAGCCTGTCTTCCTAGAGCTTTGCTCAAAGGAGGGGAGCACCTTCTTCATGTCATACCCCATCTTTTTAGTACCTTGGTCAGTGAGAGCTCATGTGATACCTTAAGACACTTAGGCCCAGAAAAGTAGAATGACATCTAGTTTTTCACAACACATTGATGATGAAGGTAGGGCTGGAATCTGATCATCTAAATACAAGTTTAGTACTCTTTCCACTGTGCTCAGTCCTGATTAGTCTTCCTCTGAAGTAGTTACATGTACTAGAATTTGCACCATTCAAAATTATGGTTTTTTTTTAAAGTATGATAACTGATTCTAAAACAGTGGGAACTATGCAGTGCAAATTCAAACACTGCAGCCACTTCAGAGGATTTATTTGCACTAATTGAAACCTGTAACAGTATTTCATATGGTACTTTTTACCCTGTTTTGGGGATTGGGTGTTTAATCTTTTTATTGCCCAGGTACATGTATAGTTCAGTATCATGCCTATAATAGATGCTTAATAATACTTGTTGAATTATGATTATATTTTGCGGTACTTGCCTCATAGGTAAATGAGTGAGGTACTGGGCATGAAATATTTCTTAGGAAGAGGGATGATTAGTTTAGTATGAGCAAAATATGGTAATAAGATCATCACTCAAAATCAAAATTGGGATAATATACATAATAGTATATAATACATAATAAAGAATTTAGATAAGAAGTTGGATATGGTTATTCTCACATTAATTCTTTAGTTTCTCAACAAAGTGGGTTCATTTGTTTTTTCCAACTTCCAAATTCATTTTTTAGTACTTATTTTTGCAGAACCCCATTCTTGGTACTGTGAAAGACCCAGATTATAAAATAGAAATAACTCCTGCCCCTCAGGGAGCATACAACCTAATAATAATAGCTTTGCTAATGTTATTTTTTTTCCTCCCTACAATTCTTGGATGGAGAAGATATCCCCCTTTTACAGATGAGAAAACTGAGGCAGAGATAAGTGTCTTGCCTACAGGGTCACATAACATGTTAAGTGCCTGAGGCTTAATTCAACTTCATGAACTCATGTCTTCCTGATTCTAGGCCCATCACTCTAGCCACTATGACTACTCATAGCTGCCTAATGAGATGTTATGACATACACAATTACAGTACAAAGTGATCCATAAGGACATCAGAGTGTGGTGTAAACCAAATGCCATGTGAACCTGTGGAGTCAGGAGAGACCAGGGTTTGAATCCTAGGTCTAGCCCCTTCGATAATTGTGTTTAAGTTCCAGATTCTCTCCCTCCTTCTCACCCTTTCCACACTCACTGAGAAAGAAGACAGTAATCAATTATATATATGAAATCATGTAAGGCATATTTCCACATGAACCATGTCACATAAATAAAGCAAGAAAATTATACTTCAATTTACACTTACATCAGTTCTCTCTCAGCATGTGGATAGTATTTTATTTTTTAGAATTTAGAGTTTATTCTAAATTATTTCTAAAATTAATTATTAATTAAAATTAATTTTAAATCTAAAATTAATTGATAAATTATTTTAAAAGTTATTTTAGAATTTAGAATTGTATTGATCAAAATAGCTAAGTCTTTTACACTTGATCATTGCAGTGATCTCCCAGTTCTTCTCACTTTACTTTGCTTCACTTCATATAGGTCTTGTCTTGTTTTTCTGTAACCATCCACTTGATCATTTCATGTAGGACAATAGTACTCCATCACAGTCTGTGCCACAACTTGATGTGCTTTCCCTTGATTTCCAATTCTTTGCCACTATGAAAAGAGCTGATAGAATTTTTTTTTTTTTTGGTACATATAGATCCTTTTCCTTTTTCTTTGATCTCTTTGAAATATAGAACTTGGAATAGTATTATTGGGTCAAAGGGTATGTGCAATTTTATAGCCCTTTGGGCCTGGTTCCAAATTGTTCTTCAGAAGGGTTGAACCCTAATCCACTGGCTCATTACACCACCAGCAGTTCATTTAATATACTTATTTTCCCTCATCCCTTCCAGCAGTTTGTCATTTCTGATAGGTGTGAGGTGGTAACTCAGAATTGTTTTATTTTTCCTCCTTTCTCTCATCAGTAATGCAGAGCATTTTTTTCATATGATTATAGATAGCTTTGATTTTGTTTTCTGATAATTGCTCATATTCTTTAACCATTTTACCAATTAAGGAATGGCTTTTACTTTTGTAAATTTGATTGTTCCCCTATATATTTGAGACATGAAGTTTTTATCAGAGAAACTTGCTATAAAATTTTTTAATGCTACTACTTCATTGTCTGTGGTCCCTTTTTACAAAATGTATTTTCCTGGATTGTATCATTTAATTAGGTCTGTTTTTGCTTTTGCTTTGTCTGAGATCATGATTGCTACCTTTTCAACTGGACTATAATAAATTTTGCTCCAGTTCTTATTTTAACTGCATGTGTTTGTCTGTTTTAAGTGTGTCTCTTATTGGTTCTGGTTCCTATCTACTTCAGTCTTATTGGTGAGTTCCTCCCATTCGCATCACAGTTATGATTGTTGATTTCTCTCTGCCCTATTTTCTTCTGTTTATTCTTCTCTTTGTGTTTTTATCCTATCCCTCCTAAAAAAGAAAATCCGTTTTGCTTTTGACCTCTACCTATTTTAATCCACCTTCCCTTTTATCATCCTTGTGTCCATGTGCATGCACATGCATGTGCACACACAATTATCTCTTATCTTCTTCCCCTCTAATTTCTCATTTGGGTGAGATAGATTTCTATACCTGAATGTGTGTATATATTCTTCTCTCTTTAAACCAGTTCTGATGAGAGTGAGATTCAAGCATTGCCTGCCACCCCCCATTTTCCCCTCCACTATAAAAATTCTTCCTTGCACACCTCTTTAATGTGAGAAAATTTTATTTATTCTGTCTCTTCCTCCTTCTCCCAGTGCATCCCTCTTTCTCTCTTTTTTTTATTTTGGAGATTATCCCTACATGATCAGGTCACACTCATGCCTTCTATCTATGTCACATTTAACGGTCCTAGTAATGATAAAATTACTAGGAGTTACATGTATCATTTTTCCATATAGGAATGTAAACAGTTTACTCCCTTATGGTTACTCTTTCATGTTTACTTTTTTTATTCCTTTTTGACTCTTGTGTTTGAATGTCAAATTTTCAGTTTAGCTCTGGTCTTTTCGTAAAAAATGTTTGGAAGTTAAAATAAATGTGCATTTTTTCCCTCGAAGGATTACTCTGATCCTGGCTCCTCTGCCTTTCGGAATATCACGCTCCAAGCCCTGTACTTCTTTATTTGAATTGTTTCTTTCTGGCTGTTAACGTTTTTCTCCTTGACCTTGGTGCTTGGTAATTTGACTATAGTATTCTTGGGAATTTTCATATTGGGATCTCTTTCTGGAGATTATTGGTGGATTCTTTCTACTTCTATTTTATGCTCTATTTCTAAGATATCACAGGGCAGTTTTACTTGATAATTTCTTAAAAGATGGCTTTCAGATAGTCCAGTAATTCTTAAGTTATTTCTCCTTGACCTATTTTTCATGGCAGATGTTTTTCCAGTGAGATGTTTCACATTTTCTTCTCATTTGTATTCATTATTTTAAATTTGTTAAATTGTTTCTTGATTTTTCCTGGAGTCATTTAAGAGTCTTTAGTGACATTTTGTACTTCTTTTTCCATTGCTCAGTTTTCCTATTAAACGAGATCTTTCCTGCAGTATTTTTGTGTCTCTTAATTTTCTTTTCATAATTTTCTTGCATCACTTTCATTTCTTTACCCAGTTTTTCCTCTGCCATTCTTACGTCTACCAGTAATTTTTGTTGACTTTGGGTCCAGTTAGCCTTTTCCTTTGAAGCTTTATTGGTAGCTGTTTTCACATTGTTGTCTTCTGAGTTTGTGTCTTGTTATTCCTGCCACTGTAGTAGCTTTTTATGGTCAAATTCTTCTTTTATTATTTGCTCATTTTCCCAGCTTACTCACTTCAGATTTTATGTTAAAGTTGGGTTCTTCTCACCTACAAGTGAGGAGACATCATGCCAAGCTTCAGGTTTTTTTCATGCTGCTGTTTTCTGAGCTAGTTCTGGGGTTCTAAAAGTTTTCAGTGCTTCCAAAGTGGCATTATCCTGGGAGAGGTGTGATCACTGCTTCCCTGGTCTGTACTCTGGTCTTTACCTAGGAAGGCCTTCTTCTCATCAGCACATACAAGTGCTAGTGTTCCTCTTGGCCCTAGAATTGTGACCAAGTCCCTAGATCTTCTGTAAGTGCTAGGGCTCCTCTTGGCTCTAAAACTATGCCCACAGCCCTTTTTCCTTTGTGACAGATCAGAAGCTGGAGATTACAGATCTCCACCCTTGAACTGTGACTCAGAACTACATATGAGTGATAGAGTTGCTGGTCCATGCCCCAGTACCTACCTTTAGAAGATCTTTGTAATCTCTTTCTTACCAGTTGTCCAGCCCCTTACTGTCTCAGGGCTGAGACTTCTGAAGCAGCTGTTGCTGTCCCAACTGCCTCAAAGGCCTGTTGCTGGTACTTTTGCCATGCTCAGGGTCTGTGCCTATCTGAGTATTACAGACTCCTCCTGTGGACCTCCTCAGTTGTCTTTTGCTGGAAGAAATGTCTGCCTCTGATCTTTTATTGGCTGTGCCACTCCCAGATTTGATTTGAGGCATCATTTTAAAGTTGTTTGTAGGAGAATTTTGGAGGAGGTCACCTGGGTCCCAGCCTATACTGCACCCTTTTGGCTCCACCCAGTTTTCCATAAAATGATACCGTGTGCTTTGGAGATTTGACCCCTTCTGCCCTCTAGAGGCCAAACACAATTATAATCGATACCAGTAGCAAGAAAATCCTAGGAGGCATGCTGGCTTTTTTAATGTTTTATTTTTAATTCATATTAAATATGAGATCATAAAATCTTATTAGTGTTATGGGGAAGAGTAAAAACTAAACTATATTAAAATAAATCTTATTATTTATGTATAAACAAAATATATTTTGTGAATTTTTCCTAAATTTGAATATTATCTTGAGTGAAAAACTCAGTGGTCATGTACTCACAGACCATCTTATTCACATTTGTCAGTAGAATTAACCGTTTTAGTTTGAAATTAGAAAAGTTATTTCTCTGTGCTAATTTTGGGAATTCTATGAAATTTATCATTTTTAATATTTAAAGACAAACTACATTTTTTTCTGAGTTCTAACAGTACATTTTAATTTTGCAGTTGGAAAATAAACGTGATGCTTTCTTTCCTCCTTTACATCAATTCTGTACAAATCCAAACAACCCTGTTACTGTAATACGTGGCCTTGCAGGAGCTCTTAAATTAGGTATGGTTTGTTTTGGTTTTTTTACTAGTTAACAGAAATGATGCATGTGTAGGAGTCATTTGGAATTCCATGTTTTAATTGTGATATACCAGCTCTAAATATTTGTTTTCTATTTCTTGTATATACCTGTATAACCTTTCAGTTTATTAGCTGCTTCATTACCTTTGTATATTGAGCATTTATTAGTGGAGGGAGGGGAGCATGATATTTTTCATACACACAGATTTTCTGTTCCATATAAGGAGTTTAAGATTTAGAATAGATAAGGGGTTTTTGGGTTGGTTTTTAAACCTAGGATTTTTGTAAATTTTGGTTCCCTGATACCTTAAAAGTAAATTGTTTTTCCTAATTATTGTTTGAGTGGTTGTGCTTTGAAATATATGGAAATAAATAACCACTTTGGGTAATTTTCCATCCTGTATCTTTGAAATATTAGTGTCTTCCAACTAGTCACTGTATCTTAACTTCATTCAAGAAATGCTATCATTTATTAATTGAATTGTATTTTTTCTTTCCTTTTTTTCTTTAAAGACCTGGGACTTTTCTCCACCAAAACTTTGGTAGAAGCAAATAATGAACATATAGTGGAAGTGAGGACACAGTTATTGCAACCCTCAGATGAAAACTGGGACCCCACTGGAACCAAGAAAATTTGGCGTTGTGAAAGTAATAGATCTCATACAACAATTGCTAAGTATGCACAATATCAGGCCTCCTCATTCCAGGAGTCATTGAGGGTAAGTATTTATTCCAAATCTAGTAGCAGGCTATTTTCTTACTTTTCAGATGTTAATAGCTCCCACCTAATCAATCTGCCATGCATTTTTAAAGCCTAAGCAGACCTCCATTTGAAAGTTCTTTTAATGACTATAATAAAAATGGGATTTTTAAATTTAGTATCTACTCCTTAAATTATTTTTTGTTTAAAAACAGACTTTTTCCTTGCAGAGTATGAATTCTAAGGTAAACAAAACAGCACTAAATGACTACCTTGTGAAGACAGTTCAGAAACAAAAATCCATTTTCCCTTAATACAACACAAGTTAGAGTTGAGAAGATAAAGGTGTGAAGCTCTGATTTCATCTTAATCTCTTCGGTATCCAGAATCACATTAAAGAAAGAAATTAGCCTTTTCTCAACTCTTCTCCAAGTAAATGGTACTTTTTAAGAAGACCATTATCTATCGGAGAAATGCCCTTCCCCCCCCAAACTTTAGTTCCTGTCCGTTTTCTTTCTCCTGAATTTGTGAGGGTTTGTTTGTTTGTTTGTTTTAGTGTGGGTCACTGATGTGGGGCAAACCCTGGGTTTCATCTGTATGGAGAACTCCCCAGTGTGGAATCTCCTCCCACCACTTTTAGATTTGCAGCTCATCTGAAACACAGTCCTGCAGACTTGCTTGAGGGCACTATTAAGTTGCTTATGTCCACACAACTTGGGAATCAGTCATTTAAAAGAAAACAGTTGTGCATTCCTTTAAAAATGCAGCATAAAAAACAGTTTTCTTGAAGGCTACAATTAAATGCCTAACGCTGCATATTCATTGTATGTTGTTAAATATGTTTATCATAAATTTATTCTTCATGTATCACAATGGTTTTAGGCCACTAAACTGTGTTTATTTATGATATTGTTTAAATGGATACCAAAATTTTCTTTAATTACTTTTTAGATACTGGTGCTAACATTTGAGCTTTGGTTAACTTAGCGCTAATCCTTCACAATTTAGAGCTAAATTCTTTATTTTAGGTTTCTTTATTTAAAAGTATTCTCTACTAATTAATTGTTAAACCTAGTAATGTGATTGTATTTTTATACTGCTAAAACATAAATTTTCCAGCTGTATACAACTAGATGCTAATGGCAAGCAGCAGTTATAGTTATTTATACAAAAAAAAAAACCAGTGGATAATATTCAGTTCAAAGAGGAAAAGTTGTAGACATAGAAGGGAGATAGGAGTTGGGGAGGTGATGAGAAGAGGGAAGGGTGAAAAGTGGGAAAGGGGGAAAAAACAATAGAGCAAAAGTTGTGGACCAATTGCTGGGGGGAGGTATTTCACAGTACTCTGAAACCTGGAATTCCCTAAATATAAAATTATCTGAGCACATTTAGAAATACAAGTACTCACAGATGAGTCAGAAGAACAGTAAATGTTGTTGGTAAAAAAGTAAAAGGAATTCCTTGTGAAAATTTATAGGCTGGAATAATTTGGAGCAATCCATTTGCATTGGAATATCTACATTTAGTTTCCCTATTCTACTTAAGTCTTGTTGATAGCTTTTGTTTCCTGATAGTTCTTCTTTTTGGTTGTTTTTGCTTGTGGTAGTGGTTTTCCACATACAAATCTTTTGCTCTCAGCCACCAAGTTCCTCTACAGATCTTCTGACAGTAAAATAATATTACCAATGAACAATTTATGATTAGCCAAGCCTATTTTCTGCTAGCATGATCCTTCTTTAATATTTCTACAGTCTAATTTTACATAATAGGTCTTCCCTCCAATGATAGTTATTGCAATCCCTTTATGACCCAGTAAATGATTTGGGGATTATGTTGGTTGAAAAATTCATTACCCTTGTAACTAACATGGTGAACAATTACTCCAAACTTAGCCAGTGTAGCCCCTCAGATGTCACCAAGCCCATGGTGAAACTTTTTCAGGGAGTTGAGTTGATAACTCTTCTCTGCTGATACAGCCTCAGAAAAGTAGGGTCACCTTCATTTCTTGATAGATAGATATAAATATGTAGGATTTCTATTCCATTTTGAATATTCTAAGATGTCATACTTTATAATCATTTGTTTGCTCTTTTCTTTTTAAAAATAGGTTAGTATTTATATGTTGCAGTTTAAAATTCATAGTACACACAGGATCTGGGTATAAACCAGCCTAATTTCTGAGTTTTAAAATAGACTTACTTGTAACTCATAGAAGGTGGGTATTGTGTCGTTGGACTTAGTCTCTTTTTGATCTTGATCACATTTGAAATTAGTTGGGTTTTTTTGTTAATACTCCACATATATACATATGTATAATTTTGTTGTTAAATTTCATGTTGAGACACTCCTTTATAAGATACTAAAGAAACTTTTTAACCACAGGAGGAAAATGAAAAAAAGAGTCACCACAAGGATCACTCAGATAGTGAATCTACATCTTCAGATAAGTGAGTGATTTTTAATGTACCTTTCTTTACCATTCAAAAAGGCATTCACTGAATGACATTCTTCCTTTTCTTTCCTTCCTCCTCCCTCCATCCTCAGCTCTGGTAGGAGGAGAAAAGGGCCTTTTAAAACAATCAAGTTTGGGACCAACATTGACCTGTCTGATGACAAAAAGTAAGTGCAGCTGGAATGCTTTTTTTTGTAGCTTAGTACTTTTAAAGCTTTACACTTTCCAGGGTCTGTGAATTGCCAACAGTTTTCCTATTTTATTTTTATTTAGTTGATCCCTAGCAGTTTTTCTTTCTCATGAATAGGAATATATACAATTGAATAGCATTGATCATGGTATCTGTTTTAATTTTTCTATTTTTACTCTAAAAATGACGGGTGCCATTTAAGTTTATGACTTTTTACTTTAGTTTTGATAATCACTAGTTAAATTCTGAGTGTGCAGTTTAAAATTCATGCTATTATTTTTAGACCTCTTAAAAGTAAGTTTAAGCAAGGAAATAAGTATTCATATCTTACATGGGCTGGCAGTTACTTCCTAATCATAGCAGAACCACCTCAAAATGGAGAGAATGATGGGAGTCTGACATTCAAGATATACCATATGTAATCTACTTTGTTTCCTTTTTCGTGCCTAACCAAATGTAGGGCACATAGCATCAGTCTGATGTATTATAATTATTAGACTGATATATTTTAATTGTTATTGTTCCTAATGTATAGTCAATAATATGTTAAAAGTCTCTGGATTGAAAAATCTTAAACAGTCCTGAAGTTACAGGAGTTGTTGGGTTTGGGTTTTGAAATATCTTTTTAGTATCTTTACCTAAATTATAATGGGAAGAAATCCTAAACATAATCAGTTGGAGTTATGAAGTTTATTTCTGTACAAAACCCAAAATTTAATTACATAAAAACAGTTTGAAGTGTTAATATATTTCTTTTGTTTGTTTTGTTACGTTTAGAGTGCTATTTGTAATTTAAAACTACCTACATATACATTGTTTTAGTAATTTTTTTCCTCTACCTGTTAAATTTATTTTCTCAAACATTTATTTTAGATTTTCACTTTTGAGCTGCTGTTTTGTTTTAGGTGGAAGTTACAGCTACATGAGCTGACAAAACTACCTGCTTTTGTGCGTGTGGTATCAGCAGGAAATCTTTTAAGCCATGTTGGTCATACAATATTAGGAATGAATACAGTCCAGCTGTACATGAAGGTTCCTGGAAGCAGGACTCCAGGTAACTTTGTTACATTAATATGACATGTGGAACATGAGACATGCAAGAAAAATTTTTTTTTCCACTTAATCATATATTCTTCACTAGTAGTAATTATTGACACAATAAAAGTTTAAAATTTTCACAGTACCTTATTTGTTTTGATTAAAATAATAGGCTGTTTGAAAGATGGAGTTGTTATATAGGGCAAGAATTTCCAAGCATAATGGACTCAGAACTCTTTCTCATTCTCCTTTTTACATCTTACATATAACAGTGTGATAGACTAGAACCTTTTTTAGCATAAATGATTTAGTTATTGGGAAGGAAGGGTGTACCAAAATGGCAATCCCAACATACAGGACCCTGACTTTTCTGATGACAAAGAAGTCCAGCTAGAATACTATTTGTGCAATTAGAATACACCATACAATTTGAAGGAATTCAGTCCTTTCCAAGGTCTGTTAATTCCTCAGAAAAGTTTACTATTTTCTTTTTATCTCAACTGTGGCCCTGCTTCTGATTGCCACAGTGTAGTGTAATAGAAACAGCACTGTATTAAGAGTCTTTGTCTGTTCTCCAAGTTCCCCTTCTGATTTTTTTTCCATTCTCTAGGAATCCCTTGGTCAGGAACTGAGCTGCTTGCTTCCACATCACTACCTTTCCCATTTCAGCTAAGGCACTATCCCAAAGCATCTAAGGTACCCAAGTTGCTAACCTTGACCTTGGATGCTCAGAGTAAGGGCAGTTAAACTCAAGACTTAGACAGCTCAGTTAGACAGTATTCTATCCATTAACAATTAGCATAATGAAAGAGTTATGGATTGTTAATAACCAACTCTCTTTGGGCTTTATTTCTCTCATTTATAAAATGTTGAAGACTGCATAGATGACCTTATATAATGTCTTTCAGTCTTAAAAATTCCAAATCTATAAGATCATTGAATGAATTTATAAAGACAAATAGTAACAAGAAGGAGACTTTAGCCTTTCCCCTTCTCAATACTCCACTTTAGGAAAAAGTCAGATGTAAATGATTATTGATAAATCTTGATTTGATTGATATCTGCTCTATCACTTTGGTTCCCTAGTCTCAATACTATATACTCGGGATTTAGACATCTAGATTATGATAAACATTATAGAAAGATTCTACCACTTCAGAAGTTTTCCAAAACAATATAGATGAATAGTTGAAGAATGTTTAAATATTTCCCTATTTTTCTTCCCATGGACATAAAGTTTTCACAATTTAAATTTTTGAAAATCATTTTTCTTTCTCTTTTCAGGTCATCAAGAAAATAACAACTTCTGTTCAGTTAACATAAATATTGGTCCAGGTGACTGTGAATGGTTTGTTGTTCCTGAGAGTTACTGGGGTGTTATGAATGACTTCTGTGAGAAGTAGGTTTATGAAGTTAATTTTCCTTACAATTATATATGAATTTTTAAAACCATTTCTGTTTTGGTAGTTAAAGAAAATGTTAGCTATAAAAAACATGGAGCCATTAATAAATTATTCAGTAATTCTCATTTATTTTAATATGATGAGTGACAATAAAGAAATATTTTGAGTGATACTAGAAATTACAAGAATTCAAGAATATATTGGGGCAGGGGGGGTATTCTCCTACCTTGCTTTTTTACTCAGTTTTCACATGCTTCTTTTCCTAATCCAAAAATATCAGTCCTAAGAAAAATTCTTAATCTTGTTAAAATGTTTTATGTGCCGTTGTCCTAATTTATATCTTTTTCACTAGCTAAAAATAGGTGAAAAATTATGATAGATCTTTCTTTTAGTTAATCATTAGTACATCTTTTGGAAAGTTTGCTATTTGTGAGTTTATTTGTTTGGTGGGGATAGGGAGAGGAGAGGATTAAGCAACCAATAGTCAGTTTGCATTAAACAGCTGCTACATGTCAGGAACTAGATTAGGTACTGGGGATGCGAGGATAGAAATGAAATGGTCCTTACTCTCAAAGGATCTTGTCTCCTATTGGGAAAAATAACATACGTGTTTTTATTATTATTATATTTATTATATAGAAGTAATATCCATATCACTACCTTTCACATTTATGTTTGTATGTGTGTGTGTTTGTCTCTATGTGCATATATGTATATATAAAATATATTCTCAAGGTCATTAGCTGGAAGGAGGGACCCATTGGCTGTGGTGGGAGAGACTCCAAAGAAAAGCCCCATGTATAAACCTGAAAAACAAGTTTTCCTAACAGTAAAAGCAACATTAAAAACCTAAGCCTTTATCATATCTAGAGGTAATAGCTCTAGATAAGGTGGTCAGACATTTAGTATTTTAAAATTCATCAAACAAGTTCAAACCTATATTACTTTTAAACTTGATTCTGTTACATTCCAGTGGCTCTATATAGCCAGGTGAAAAAGAGCATGAAGTCCTTGCTTGTGGTAACTCTGCAGCCGAAGGGAGCTAGCTTTTCCATGGCAACTCAAACTGCCTGTGTTAGTCTTGTCATCCTGTGCTGATAGTGTTCACAGAGATCAGAGGAACATTTTTCTTGTTCATGGCTTTTATAACTTAGAGGGATATTTTTATCATTAAAAATTCCACATTTTTTAAAAATTTAAAATTAAAAAAAAACTTTTCTCTGTTCTTAAACATTATTTTATTAGGCCTTAGAGCCAGGCATTTTTAGGAAACATCCCTAGAGTCTTATAATAGGACTGAATTAGGCTGAGATTGTGTGTATATGTTACAGTTTTTCTTCAAAGCTAATTTTTATGTAATTTACCTGTGGGTGTTGAGGGATACTTTAATTTCATAAACTCTTAAACTAGAGGTGAGTAGGTCCCATTTATATGTTCAACTCATCCTCAGTTTCCTGATGTTAATCTCAAGAAAAACTTTAGGGGAAAGACATCTAGGAGAGAAAATGAAGTAGACACCAGGTCAGCAATTCTACATAATTCAGGAAAAGCTACTTTAAAGATCAGTTTCTGTAAATGCTTATAAATTAAGATGGCAGCCAACAAGCATTTACTAAATGGCTATTATGTACCCGTTACTGTACTAAGCAATGGAGATAGAAAAAGGGGTTAAAATTCACTCTTATTTGAAAAATAAATAGAAAAGGTTGTATTTATTAAGTTCATTTTACTATATGCAAAACACTGCCAAATCCTGAGGATGTATGCATACATATATTTTCAGCTGTAAATTAGATAGAAAAGTTCTGTGGTCCTTAGCAGCAAAGTATTCTGTAGTGTCACATCCTTTGATAAAATCATATCTATTGGTAATGTCAAACCATTTAACAGTAGCACTTTTGTGGCAAAAAAAATTCTTTACTACATCTTCAATAGTTATGGCTACAGAGAACATATATTGTCGAGCTGCATCTCCACAAGGATTAGTCCCTTGAATCATGGCTGATGAAGCCAGGCTATTAGGTGGTTTAGGGACCACTACTTTCCCTGTGGCTCTTAGGCTTACTAGCCTACCAGTGGTAATAGATGACAGATTGATATTAGTGGTACAGAGGATGAACACCTTCTCCATACAAATAGTTTCTTTCAGTAATGGCTTTGTGAGTCAAACTTGAAACAAAGACAAGTGCTTTCGAGGACGTGGCATTTCCCAGGGTCCTGATCTGTCTGCTGGGGTCTGAGGGGAGAAGTAGTTGTCAAAACATTTGCTGCCACCTGTCTCACCTTGTTCACCTAGGGTGGCTTACCTGCTCCAGTGATGACAGTTGTTTGGCAATTGGTAGTGATAATGGAGAGGAGGAGAGGTAGAGATGACGGGTCCCATCTCAGTAGAGCTTACTCTCCTGGGATGATGGCTGTAGAGGCCAGCCTTGGTATAAGATCTGGAGGAAAATACAGCAGAGGTACTAGTCTCTGGATGATTGGCTGCAGACTCCTCTAGAAGGTAATATTTAAGTTGAGTCTTACAGCGTTTCAGTAGTGTGAGACAGCCAGTGCAAAGTCAAGGAAACAACAATTGGACCATAAAATGCTTGGAGGAGAGTAGTATACAAAACTGAATAGGTAGAAAGTGGGTTCACATTGCAAAGTCCTTTAAATACCAAGCAAAAGAGGTTCTGTTTGATCCTAAAGGGATAGCGGAATGACATAGATTTGCAATTTAGAAAAATCACTTTATTGGCTTTGTTCAGGTTTCATTAGAATGGGGAGAAACTTGGAGACAAATTAGACCATTACAGTAATCCAGACTGGAGGAGGGTGAGGGGCATGGCTGTGTGAATGGAGAGAATAGGTTGTAGACTAGAAATGGCCAGATTTGGATGACACAGGTTTTCCACGTGAGTGAGTAGAAGGGTGTTGTAATAAAAATGTTCTTCAGACTTTTAAAGTTGAAATCCTTAGCCTAATCCTGTTATATGAAATCAGTGGCAGTTATATTTACAGTGATTATTGATGACAAATATGTCAGCAATTTGTACCCTAGTCTAATGAAAAAAGCACTGAATCTTGTTGTTCATTTGATCAGTCACATCTTCGTGACCCCATGAACATCTGTGCTGGCCATGGGGTTTTCTTGTCAGAGAGACTGCAATGGTTTGCTTGCCATTTCCTTCTCTAGTGGATTAAGGCAAACAGAGTCACACAGTTTGTAAATGTCTGAGCCCAGATATGAGCTTGGGTCTTCTAACTCCAGCACTCTATCCACTGAATCACCTAGCTACCTCTATTCTAAACTTCTAATTCTTCTTGGCTCTTAAAAATCCTTAACCACCTGACCCAAGCCTGCTTTCCAATATTAGTTTCCATTACTCCCTTTTTCACACTCTGTAGTCCATCCAAACTGGTCTCTTTATTGCCCCTCATACACTACACTTCATCTTATGATTCCATGCCTTCTAATTTCCTGTCCCTAATAACTACTTATTTCCTTCAAAATTCTGCTGAAGAATCACCTTCAACATGCAGCCTTTTCTGATCATCCTTACTGCAGGTTCCTCCTCACTCTCCACCCTCCCTCCCCAACCATCCCCAGGTAATTGGAGGAAAGGAATTTGGATTTTTGACTGTGTCCTCAGTGCTCAGCATATTGCTTGGCCCACAATAAATACTTGTTGATCAGTGAATTAATTGTCTCCTCTGAGAGAACGTAAGCTCCTATAGGAAACGTTTTCATTTTTTGTCTTTGTATTCTCAATGCCTAGCACAGTACTTGATATGTAGTTGTTACTTAATAAATGCTTATTCATTTCTTTGACTGATTCTGTGACCTTTTAAGCAAGTTGTTTAAAATCTGGACCTCAATTTCCTTATCTCCAATGAGACGGTTTGGATCAGATCTAAGGGTACCTTTCAGGTCTAAAAGTCTTGTACTTGTTTGACTTGTAAGAAAATAATCATTTGAACTCTTAAGCATTTTTTAAAATCTTGTTTGTCAAATTGATAGCAAGATATTCCTGAGTATATGTTTAGTGACAGCAGTTATTTAGCCACAAGTATTCTTAGTCATTCTTAACTTTTTATATTGAATTGATGATTGGTCATTATTGAACTGATCATACCTAGAGGCACTTGCTGTTCTTTTACCATATAGCACCCCCAGAATGGATGCTCTTTTTGCCTTGCTTACACCTCAGTAATTCAAATACAGTTTGAGGCCTCATACATAACTAAAAGGGATCCTTTCTGCTTTTCCAGCTTTACATGGCTATGAGATCTATTTAGCAATAATCTCCGATTTTATGAGAGCAGAGAAAGGAAAGAGACTGACCAGGATTCTGGCCCATTATGTAAATTGAATGTGAATTAAAGTGCTACTAAAAACTGTAGTCACTCTGAAGAGTATGATAGGCAGTAGATATATGTACTGTGGGGATGGGGAAATAGAATCCTTGCCATTGTCTGTTTGAATAAACTGTCAAGTACCCCCAGATAGTAACCAGGAAGTTTCATCAAAATGTTACTTTAAGCTGGGTCACTTTTAGGTGAAGTCTTTGTCATACCAGCAACCCAGTTCTCATGTAATGCTCTGAGCATTTTTGTTTTTACATTATATTCTGATCCTGGTAGCAAATGGTAAATATGTTATTTGTTCTTGTTTTAGAAATAATTTGAATTTCCTAATGGGCTCTTGGTGGCCTAATCTTGAAGATCTTTATGAAGCAAATGTCCCAGTATATAGATTCATTCAGCGACCTGGAGATTTGGTCTGGATAAATGCAGGCACTGTCCACTGGGTTCAGGCTATTGGATGGTGCAACAACATTGCTTGGAATGTTGGCCCCCTTACAGGTATTTTAAAGAGTATGCCTAATGTGCTAAAATATTTAAGATAATAACTCACTAAAATTCTTGATATTTTTTTTTACTTGTTTCTTTTCCAGAAAGAATAATCTCTCATAGGCATAGTCCTTGGCCTCTGTTGGAAAATAACTTATTAAAAATCTGTAGAAGAAACTGCCAGCCAGGTTGCTTAAAATCTTAATTTGCAGATTAAGAAATTGGAGTCTAGCTATCCAGTTTTAATTAGACATGGCTAAATTTTAGCAAACCACAAATTTTTTACAGACAGTAAATGATTTTAATTATTAATGTGATTTTTTTTTTTAAAGCTAGTTGAAAGCAAATCTGTTAACTTTTTATAGCCTTCGGAACATACATGATAACCTACTGTGGTCAAATAGAAGCTTGAGTGGTCCCATGCTTCACTGTGAAACATATAAAATAATCTTACAGTGTTCTGTTAGATTATATTATGTTTTTTAAATTAGTGTTTCATATATTAGTAAGGTGGTTATATAGCTTACTCATATTTTTAATGTTGTATTGCTTTAAAACCAGTTACTTATTTGGGGGGTTTTCCTTCACTTTTAGCCTGCCAGTATAAATTGGCAGTGGAACGGTACGAGTGGAACAAATTACAGAGTGTGAAATCAATAGTGCCCATGATTCATCTATCTTGGAATATGGCGCGAAATATCAAGGTTTCCGATCCAAAGCTTTTTGAAATGATCAAGTAAGTGCTTTGTGAAACTATTAAGATTTCTCCTTTGATATGAAAGAGGGGAAGAATATGAAGTTACTTCTTTTTCCTGGGTACAGTGTTAATGTCAAAGGAAGAAATTGGTCTGGACTGAGGAAGCACTGGAAAAGAGCACGAAGTTCATGTTATCCAACTTCTTCATTAGAAGAAAGGATAAGGGACCATTTTGACACAGATAATAAATGAGAGAGCCAGGATTCAAACTCAGTGTCTCTGAATACTCCCAGAACCCAACACTCTCTTTTTCCACTCTACCACATTATCGCTCATATTTTGTTTTTGTTTTTTTAAAGTTCCATCCTTACTTGGCTATATATGCAGAAAATGAAAAAAAATGGTATGGGTAATGCTAAAACTTTCTGATTTACATCCCCCTTTTTCTTTTTCTGTTCCCATCCTTCTCCAAGCTAGAAACAAGGAAGCCTAACTTGAATTGGGTACCCAGCCCAACTTGAGTGTCAGGGCAGTTGTCCTAAATTTGATATAGAGCTAGTAGGTGCAGCCTCAGAACAAATGATCATGTAGATTAGAAATAAAGTAAATAAGCATGTAAATCATTGAGAATTGAGTATATGGCATTGTTTTGTTTTAATTGAACAAAATTTGTGATATTATACAATTTCATGTATATGTAAATTAGAACTATTGACTTTTTAATATTAGTGACATAACTTAAATGTATTTTTATCTACATGCCTTTCACATTTATTAGAAGTTGATTTTGTAAGTGTTTTGTGAGTTAGCTAATGATTTTAAACCAATTTTAAGATAATATTGTTAAATTGAATAAAAATCAAACGTAATCTCCAGTACTTCAGGGAATCTAACTGATGTCTTACAATGTACCACTTTTTAATCAGGTGTTACTTGAAAATGATAATATTTTGTTACTTTGTATAGAAAATAAAAATGCTAGCAAGTAATGTAAATACTTTGTAGTGTGGGGGTTTGTCCTACAAAACAAAATATTTGGTTTTTCTGTTAGGTTTTACCTTTTACTGTGTTCCATTCATTCCAGAGATACTGTATTCCATGTACATAAAATGAAACTACTTATATGAATATATTTCAAAGAGTAGGTACAATCATATGTTAAAAACAAGTTAGGTAGAAAATGCTGATCATTCAACATACTTAATAGGATTCATTAATATTGGTGGAACCAAGAATTTTGATAGATTTTACTTTATAGGGCAGGTGCAAATAGAGGTCCCAGTGTAAAGCATTTATCTTTAGATATTCTTCTGGGTTTCAGTTACTCTTTATAAAAATAAATCATTCATAACAAGAAAAAAATTTTGAGTGTCATAAAATCATAGAACACAGTAGAGATCATCTGGTTGAGCTTCCCACCTAATATAGGAACTCTATCTAAATCATCTTCATCATAATACAGCTTTTCCTTAAAGATTTCTGTGTCCGAATTTCAGTACATCTGAACGAAGCCTATTCCTTTGTTATAAACCTCTTCTAATTGTTAACAGGTTCTTCATTCTTGGATTCATATATGATCTCAGGGCTTTGGATATTAGAATAATAGTAATACCTTAACAGTGTCATTGTAGCTCTTGGTCTGTCCATCTTTTATCTCTCATCCTAGGTATGTGACAAATATATCTCCTCCAGTTATACATGCATCTCTTACTTCTTATATAAGGAAGGCACATGATAGCTTCCTTACTGGGCGGAAATCTACCTCTTGTAACTTCCATTTGGATCCTGTTTTTTGTTTCTTTTGGCATCACAGAAAAAAATTGACTGTCTTTCACTTTAAATATTTGAAATTGCTGTCTTGTCCTCCTTTAGTTGGTCTTCTCTTATATAGACTAAACATGCTTTCTGTGTCTTGATTCAGTTCTTGAAGCCAAATGACAGTAATGTGGTATACCATTAAAGATTTCCTTTCAGTCTGATTCTGATGCTTAGTGAACTCTCTAGATACCATTGTTTAACTATCACAGTATATGGCTTATTAATCTTATCAAGCATGAATAGAAATTTATTATGTTTAAAAATTTGTAGATAAAAGCATGCTTTTATACACTGTGAATAAAATTATCAGTGCTAGAACAAACCAGAATCAGAAAGTTTAGGAACCAATGAGGGCTTATTGAGTTTGCCAGTAAGGGATCCCCACCCATGCAAGCAGAGGTCCCCAAAGGAGCAGGAGGTAAACTGGTTACTGAACACCTCTTGATTGGATAGGGCTAAGGCTCTTCTTTTGATTAGTTGTTTCTTATAACTATAACCCGGTCTTATCCATTAGAGTACTTGATGTTTCAGCAGAAGGGAAGGTTAAAGACAGGGCAGGGGCTGCAGGACTGGGGCAAGGACAAAACAGAGGAACTACAGATCAAGTGGAGTTGCTTTAGTTTTCTTGGCTACTTATGACCAAAGTATTTTAAGCACTATGTTAATATGGGGGGTGGGGGAATACAAAGACAAAAACAATTATCATCTGCTTGGAGGAAACAAGATATAAAAATAAATAAATTTTAAGGGTGGATGTGGGGAATGCATTTCATGACCAGGCTTATTGTTGACTAGTATAGAGATCACCCAGTGTAGGTACTCTTGCAAATTAGCTGTTCATCTGAAACTTAGAATCTTTCAGACTAGTCCACTGAGTAGTAAATGATTATCTTTGGTCACACAGCTGTATCAGACATGAGTCTTGATCTGAGATTTTCTTTGGACTCTTAAGGCCAGCTTTCTGACTTTAGAACACAGTGACTTTCAGTCAGTCCATGTGTTAAGCACCTACTATTTACCAAGCATCATGCTGAGTGCTAGGGCTCCAAAGAAAGGGAAAAGGCAGTCCCTGCTCTCAAAGAACATGCCACCAACCAGGTGCAAGCAAGCTCAGTATGGGATGAACTATCAGAGACGTAAATAAAAGAAATTCACATAGTAAATTGCACAGAGAATTAGTGTCTGTAATCAGCTGATTTCCAGACATGCCTTCTCCTAATTCTACATTTTGTTTTTTATAAAAGTTTAATATTTTTGTTGTAAGATATTAAATATATTATTGCCACGTTTTCTGTTCAATCATTGAGTATTGATTAAATATCAATTATGCTAAGTGCTGGGGATACAAAGGTGAAAATAAGACTGCCCGTTCAAAAAGTTTACACTCTATCAGCGAGGTAATATGAACATAAGTAAGAGTATACTAGAGGATGAGACACTAACATTTGGGAACATATAAAAGGTTTCACATAGGTGATGCTTGATTTTTTTTTCCTCCCATTTAAAAATTCTGAACTTAAACATAAACTAAAACAAGCGTCCATATACACCACAGAACAGTGTTGTACATCATGCTGGGACTCTCCATTAGTACAGCTTACTTTACTTTTAAAATATAAAATTCAGTATGTTGCTTTGAGAGCTTCCCTCTTTGCTGTGTTTTCTTCTGTTTTCTAGAACGTTGTATTTGAGCTGAGTCTTAAAAGGAAATAAGGCATTTTATGAGACAGGAGCAAAATTGGAGTGCTTTCTAGGTATGGTAGAGAACCAGTACAAAGGCACATAGAAAAGAGGGAGAGTGCTACTTGTGAGGAAAAGTGAGAAGGCCAGTTTGGCTGGACTGTGGAGTGCAGAAGGGAGGAGATTGTTGTTAAATGAGGCTAGGTTTCTACAAGATTGCTCAAAAATCATTAATTAAGTAGCTGTTATGCACAATGCATTGTGCTACGCGCTAGAGACACAGATACAAAAATGAAACAAAAGCTCCTGTACCTGAACTTAGATTAATGAAGGTGATGATGATACAAACCAGATTCAAGGTAAATGGTAGCTTGTAGAAAATGGTGCTTGGACTAGCTATGTGTTCGAAGGAAACCAAGGGTTCCAAGAAATAGAAATGAGAGCGGGGAATACATTCCAAGCATGGAGGAAGGTGGTTAATAATGGCTCGATCAAAGAGTGCCTTAGGGGGACAGGTAGGTATGTAGTGTGTCTGAAAAGGGAGGATGAACCCAGATCTTGAAGAGTTTTAAAAGCCATACAGAGGAGTTTATGTTTGCTCTTAAATGTAACGCTGGAGTTTGTTGAAAGCAGTGATAATAGTCAAAGACACTTTGGGAAAATCACTTTAGTTGTATGAAGGATGAATTGGTACTTTAGGAAAATCACTTTAGCTGTATGAAGGATGAATTGGAATGGAGAAAGACAAGCTAGAGAGAACAATTTGGAGATTATTTCAGTAGTCTAAACAGAAGGAGAAATGTGAGGATGAGAGAGAGCGCAGCCCATACACGTCTACGTGGCCTATTTTTGTGCCTTCCTTCCCTTTTAGTCCTCTACATAAGTCTATTCCAACCTCTGAAAGCGGTTTGGGCTTTTCTACTGCTACTCATTGTTCCTTTTCCCTCTATCTAGAGTGATTTTGCTTTTCTTTGACTATTAAAATCTTACCCATCTTTTAAGACCCAGGTTATCTTTTGCTTTTTGCATGATCATTTCAGCTACCCATATCTCTCCAACCTCTGAAATTGTTACAAAATGTTAGAATTTTTATAACATTTAATGCTTTCCACGTGCTGAATTGTATTCTTATTTTTATATGTGTCTTATCTTTTCCACGTACATTGTGAGACCTTTGAGGAACAGGGAACATGTCTTTTATTTCTTTTTAATCTATCATATTCCCCAACAGCACTTAAGGCAATATGCTATCAGAGAAACAATATCGTCAAAAAACTTCTGTTTAAATGAGGATGTTATACTAGATAATCTCATATCCTTTATAAAAATTCATTTACTGATCCACTGGACGTGTTGATTCAATTATTAATCCATCATACAATCATAAATTTAGAGCCCTAAGTGACTTTGAGGTTATCTAGTCTAGTTTCTTTCTTCTGCACATGTAGAAACTGAGACCTAGAGAGGTAATTAAGTGGCTTGCTAGATGTCACACTGCTAATGAGGTTGGAGGCAGAATTTGAACCTAGTTGTCTAAGAACCAATCAAATGCCCTCTCTTTTTTCCCCTTCCTACTTGGTTTGGAGTCCATTCATTTTTACTTCTTATGACCTTCAGTAAGCTAATCAACTTCAACCTTGTGGATGCAGCTGCCTGGTATTTAACCTCATAACTAAATCATAGACAGGTTGCAATCTCATTGATGGGGGAGAGTTCTCATACCAGAAAACTCTAGGGTGGTTAAATCATAGGTTTTCCTTATCTTAGTGTAATTTTTATTTAATTATTTTAATTCTTGATCCGCTAATTGCCAGAAGTGATTTGCTTCCAGATCAGATTGATACAAAGTACTGTGATTTGTTAAATATCTTGAAAGAATATTTTTGAACTTTGAAATTCCTGTTGAAGTAGAATTTTTTTTTTTTAGCCAAGTTTTAAAACTTCGTCATTCCATCATTTTTCTCAAAGGATATCACCCTGCATGCATGGTCTTGTAAGCTTGTTTCAAAACAAAGTTTCTTGATCCTTTTGGTGTCATGGATTTCATTAACAGTCTATTTAAGGCTCTAGACCCCTTTTCACAATGTTTTTTAAAAATTCATATTGGAAATTATGCATTTCACTAAGAGGTTAGTGAAAATAGGTATGTAAGTTTTTCTTCATGGTCATGAACTCTTAAATATTTTTCTAAGTCTCCTTGGCTGTGCATGTAAGAACTGTTGATTTAGAGGGTTCTTTTCATGTATGCTTGGTTCTTTATTCCGTTGATGTATATTTTTGTATAATACAGAAATTTGTGTATTTAATGTTTGTATCAAGGGTGTGTTTCTATAGGTACCTTCTTCTTACATGGGTACACGTAGAATGTCCATCTATTATTTTCCCTCTTGCAGTATCATTGGCCCCATCCCCTTTTCCTGCTCTTTTATCACTTTAAATAGCTATAAATTGGTCTGAACCTGCTTGTTCTTTCTCTCTCTCGATCTCTATCCCTCCCTCCCTTCCTCTCCATACACACACGTGTGTGTATGTGTGTGTATACATATAGATATATGTATATATAATTTATGGTAAAAACTTGCACATGCACATATTGTGTGAGTATATTGGTTTACACTGGTTTTTTCCAATTTTTTGCTTATGTGGTAGAACCTTACTATTTAAGGTCAGATAAGGAGAGGGATAAATTCCAATTTTAAAAAGTCTTATTTATAGAATATTTAAAGAGAAATGTTTTCACTTTGAAATTAAGTAAGGTGGAGAAATAGGAAATAGAATGGCTTTGGCATATATAAGACTTAAATTTATGCCTTTGCAACTGGATTTTAAATGGCATTTAATTTTTTTTTTTTTTTTGGAAGCCTTTTTACCTCCCAACTGGTATACCTTTTGGAAGGTATAAGAAGCATTTCCACCATCTGTCTTCATGAATTCAAACTCTTCAGTAGTCTTTAGAACTCCAAGTCTTCTATAAGGTCTGTTACTTTCTCTGAGCCCAGAAGTTTCCATCTATGCCTCTTAGTTTAATTCATTAATTATTTGCAAGGGATTGGTTCCAATCATCAGGGATTTTAGAATTGTACTAGGAAACTAAGATATTTGTACCTATGCAGAAATCATAATGTTGGGAGATACCCAAGAAGGCCCCAGCATTTTGTGTAGACTTTCTGTGGCAAACTTTGGGAAGCATCATAATAAAAGTTACACAGGAGAGACATGCATAAATGTTTTTATCTGAATCAATAGAGGAAACTCCTTAGAAGGCATAGGAATAAATAGAGCTTTTCTTAAAATTATAGTAGTATCTATCTAAAACCAGGAGGAAGCATTATCTATTATCTTGATAAACTAGAAGCCTTTATGGTAATATCAGGGGATGATTCAAGGAAGTTTGTTATTCCCATTATTATTCCATTTTGTGCTGTAAACGTTAGCTATAGCAATAAGAGCAGGAAAAGAAATTGAAGGAGTAAGCATAGACAGTGAGGAAACAAAACTGTCACTTCTTAGAGATGACATGACAGTGTATTTAGAAAACCAGTCAACATTAAAATAGTTAAAACAATTAACAACTTTAGCAAAGTTGCAGATTATAAAGTAAACCCACACAAATCATTTCTATATATTACTGACAAAACCCAGCAGGAAGAGATAAAAAAAAGAAATTCCATTTAAAACAACAACGATAATATAAAATACTTGGAACTTGCCAAGACACCTAGAGGAATTGTATGTATACAGTTACACAGTACTTCACAGAAATAAAAATAGGTCTAAGTAATTGGGAAAATATTAATTGTGCACGGGTAGTCTTAAGTCAGTGTAATAAAAATGACAGTACTACCTAAGTTTTGATTATATAATATTTAAAAGTTTCTACACAGACAACCCAGTGCAGCCAAAATTAGAAGAAAGAAATGGGGTGGGGATAGGGTGGGAATCTTTCAAGCAAGTTTCTCTGTGAAAGCTCTCATTTCTTAAACATGTAGGAAGCTAATTCCAGTTTATAAGAGTTAAAAGCCTAGTTAATAAATGGTCAAAGGATATGAAAGAGCAGTTTTTAGTGGGGAAAAAAATCAAAGCTATCAATAGCCATATGAAAAAAATGCTTTAAGTCACTAGTAGTTTGCGAAATGCTTATTAAGACTACTTTTGGATACTACCTCACACCCATCTGATTGGCTAAGATGACAGAAAAGGAAAATGATAGATGCTAGAGGGAATGTTGGGAAAAACAGAAACATGCATGCATCATCAGTGGATTTAGGAACTAATACAGCCATTCTTGAAAACAGTTTGGAACTTTTTCAGCAAACCTAGAAAACTATGCATACCCTTTGAACACAACAATACCACTACTGGCAGTTGTAGTTATATTACAGCAATATTGTTTTTGGGTCTGTATCCCAAAGAAATCAGAGAAAAAGGAAAAGAAACCCACATATACAGAAGTGTAGCAACTATTTTTGTGGTGGCAAAAAACTGGAAAATGAGGGGGTGCCCATCAATCGGGGATCAAGTTGTGATGGAATACTCTTGTACTGTAAGCAGTTATGATGAGAGGGATGGTTTCAGGAAAGCATGGGAAGACGACTGGTATGAAATGATAAAGAGTGAGGTGAGCAAAACCAGGATTACAGAATATATAGTAATAACAATATTGTAAAGATAGTAATAATGAAAGATTGGTAACTGACAATTCCAAAATTTCAATGGACTTATGACGAAAAAGGCTATCCACTTCCATATAGAAAATTCATAAACCCAGAGTGCTGACTGAAGCATTTTTTCCCTTGGAAGATGGCTAATGTAGAAATATGTTTTGCATGACTTAATGTATGTGATAGGTATTGTATTTGTTGCCTTTTCAATTGATGGGAGAAGATCAGAGGGAAGGAAGAAAAGGATTTGGAACTAAAAAGTAAAATTGAATTTAAAAAAAAAAAAATGAAACAGGGAAGTCCTGAATCAGTCCTGTAACAGATCCATTTGAATACAAAAATAGCTATAGAATATAGAACAAGATAAATGCCACAACTGAATGACAGTTAAGTCCCTCAGGATTATAAGAGAAGGAAAAATTACATCTAATCTTGGTTCCTAATTGGAAGATTTCAGGGAAGACATGGCATTTGACATGGAACTTGATGAGATGAAGTAGGAAGAAGAAATACTCTAAGGTTTGGGCACGACAGAATTGGTGTGCCTCTCATTTTGATAGGAAAACCTATCTCATAATACAGGAGAGTGGGGGACAGGGGCACAAGCAGGGTGGGGGGGGAGGATGGAGGGGAGGGAATGGGGAGGAGAATGCAATACGAGGTCGACACTCATGGGGAGGGAAAGGACCATAAGAAAATAGAAGTAAAGGGGGACAGGATAGGATGGAGGGAAATATAGTTAGTCCTGTACAACACAACTAGTATGGAAATCATTTGCAAAACTAAACAGATATGGCCTATATTGAATTGCCTGTCTATCAAGGGGAAGGGGTGGAGAGGGAGGGAGCTAAGGAGGTTGGAACTCAAAGTGTTAGGACCAAATGTAATGTTCTAACCACTGGGTTACAAGAAATAACAGGTTAAGGGGTCAAGAAAGCTATCTGGTCCTACAGGACAAAAGAGAAGACGGAGACAAGGGCAGGGAGGGAGGATAGAGGAGAGAGCAGATAGGTCACAGGGGCAATTAGAAAGCTCGGGTTTGGGGGGGGGAGGGGAGAAAAGGGGAGAAAATTTGTAACCCAAAATTGTGTGAAAATAAATGTTAAAAATTAATAAAAAAAAAAAAAAGAATTGGTGTGCCTTTTCTTAAGAGGGAAGGGATTGATTAGGCATTTGAAAATGGCAAAGTAGTGAATGTTTGAGGTGTTCTTGAAAACTGTAGACAACAGTATTGTTTTTGAAGTGTACATAATGGAAAATGTTTTCCAAATACATCTAATGAAAGAAATTTACCAAAGAGAGAGTGAAGATTATTTAAAACTACTACTGCACTAGCTCGCATTGCACAGTGGCTAAGCGTGCCACTGAATTTGGGAAGATCTGAATTCAAATCGTGCATCAGACCCTGACTGCCTGCCTCTGTTTCCTTAACTATGATAGGGATAATTATAACTACTTTGTCATTTTCAAATGACATAATATTTGTGAAACTACTTGGCATGGTGCTTGACAGAAAGGTACACACTTAAGAAAGTCCTTCTTCCTCCCCCTCTTTTTTCCTTCCTTCCTTGTTGAATTGTGGGGGATTTTTTAACTTTTATAAATTTTTTAAATAAAGTGAGTTTGGCCCAATTTGATATCTGCTCTTTCCTCACATGTCAGAGTGAACTCGTAGTCCTCTTCACCTTGATCCTCACCCAGTCAATTATGAATAATAGCTCATTTCCAAAATGTCCCCCAACTTGCTAATCAACCCTCTTTCATCTGTTCAGTTGCTCGTCATCCCCTCTTCTAATAGCTGCCTAACTTAACCATTAGGAACCCCATTATGTGATGGAGTCCTTTATCTCCCTCTTAATCAAACCCAGGTCATAGGCCATTTTTCCTAAGAAGCATTCCTAACTAGTTAAAGATAGCCTGTCTGATTAATCTCTTACATACCATCACTTTTTAACTAGGTTTGAATCATGAACTTAAACTGAACTAGGAAATTGAAAACTAGAATATAAAATTTAACTAGAAACCCTTGAACCAAAATTTAAGCTCCTAAAAGCGAAGAGATTATTTAATTTTCTCTTTGTATTCTCAGTACCTAGCACAGTGGCTGGATACATTGGTACTCAATAAATGGTTGCTAATTGATTAATTTCATACTTTATTTCAGAACAAACATGAAATAGCAGCATTGTTTTCATATATATAAAAAACAGGAAAGAGCACCTCCCAAACAAAAGTTAACATGAGAATATACAAGAGATATTCCATCTTATTGCTGAAGCTAGGCTTATTGATAATTTTGTTTTTCATACTAAGAGAGATTTGACTTGACTATTCAATTTTCTGAAAAGCTCTTGTTTGATAATTATGTCTGTCATTTTTCATTCAGTGAGTGTGATAATTATTACTGGTATTCATAAATTCATTGTTCTTTCTGCTCAACTTAAACAGTACACTGGGGAAAAATGGGGTACTTTTCATTCTTTAATCCTGGACACTGGAGATGTCCATAAAATAACTGCCCGTCCAAGGATCAGGAAAAAAAATGGAATATAGCAAAGAAGGATAAATTGAAGTGAAGAATTAAGCTAATAGGGGTCAGTTGTTATCAGCCAAGTTCCTAGATCCAATATAGTTAATTCTTTGTTTCTGCCATATTTGTTGAAGAGAATTCACCACCATTATTTACAGTATGCTAGGTACTATTTACAAGGCCATACGTGATTGGTGTTCAATAATTTTTTATTTTTTTTTAAAAAGCAGTTGTTTGCTAAGATATTGCTTCTATTTTAAAGTTAATTAAAATGTGTAAAATACAAGCTCTGAATAAATTAGTTCCTCGGCAAATTGCTCTAGACCTGGAAACTTGAGACCCAGGGAAGTTAAATGATTTTCTCTAAGTCATTTAAATGTCAGAGGAAGTATTTTGAACTTGGGTTCTTCTACTCTACATAGTCAGTGTTTTTGCCGCTATCCTCCACCATTAAGGATTATTCTTCCTTCTTTAACTTGGGTATAAACTCAGGACATTAATCAGAGCATTTAGCTTGAGCAGCTCTAGTTAGTGCAGATAGAATGCCAAGCTTGAAGTCAGGAAGACCTGAGTTCAAATCTAGCCTCAGACACTTAGTAGCTATGTGACTCAGGGCAGATCATATATAACCTCTGTTTGTCTTATTTTCCTCAGCTATAAAATGGAAATAATAATGGCACCTATCTCCTAAGATTGTTGTGAGAATCACATGAGATAATACCTGTAAAGTGCTTAGCACAGTGGAAATCACAATTCTAGTTCAAAAACAACATCAAAATTCATTGCAGCTAATGTTGGTGAGATTACTTTGGGAAGCCATACCAATTGCTGAGTACTTGGATCTTTTAGGGACACTCATAAACTGTTACGGCAGGAAGATCTTAGAGATCATTTAATGCAAACCCCTTCTGAACAAAATGAGTCCTTTTGGAAAGACTCACAACAAAGGTTGGGATTATTTACCACAATTTTGAGAAATTAATGTAAACTAAAGGTGTCAAAACATGCAGCCCCCTGTTGCCTTCAACACAGAACCAGAATAAAAGGTAAATGGGAAACACTTATTCAAATAAATTAAAGTAGACAATAGATAGTGTTAGTTTGTGATTTTCTGAGTCAAGATGCAGCCCATGTCCTGTGTTCAGTTGTAGTGGCCCTATTTTTATTTTGAGTTTGACACTGCTGTTGTAAACCCCTACGTGTGTAATAGAAATTATAGGAATGAAGTACTTAATATGCATAGGAAATATAGTGCAGGAAAGGAAAATAGAAAATTGTCATAAATTAAAAGGTTTCATAATATTTTATTTGCTTTCAAAAAAAAAGAAATTTAAGCACTTTTTTTCCCAGTTTTAGAATTAAGTAGTATAACCGGAAATGATAGAGCTTGCTTTTTGCCCTTACAGACCAAAATGAACATCCAGTCTTGTTGATTTTCTTTAACTGAAGAAGAATCCCTACTACAGCCTTCACAAACAAGTAGTGAGTCACCTTTTGCTTGGAGATCTCAAGTAAAGGGGGACCCACTACTCCTCTTGTAGCTTCATCAATTTTTGGAGAACTCTGGTAGGAAGTTCTTTCTCATAGCAAGCCTAAATTTGATTCTTCCCAATTCAGCAAAGTAATAGTCAAGTCTTTTTCCAAAATAAAAGAGAATGAAAGTTAATTTTGGCCAAAAATCAGTGTATTTTTGTGTTCAGACTCATGTGTTGGCAATTTACTGTAGCCTCTTACAATTATATCCCTGTTGTGTGTATTGTACATAAATGATAAAACTTATCAAGTCATAGATGTTGAGTTAGCGAAATCAGAAATATAACCAAAACTTATCTCTGAGTCCTTTAATCTAAGCCTTTTAATGTAAACTAACATTCATCATTACTAAAATACTTTTAATATTCAGTTACTGGTCATGCATTTTATCTTGCTCTGCCCTTTATCCAATAGGTATTGTCTGTTGAGAACTTTGAAGCAGTGTCAGACGCTGAGGGAAGCTCTCCTTGCTGCTGGAAAGGAGATTGTGTGGCATGGACGCTCAAAAGAAGAACCAGCTCATTACTGTAGCATCTGTGAGGTCAGTTCCTATGCTTTCTGTGGCTGGTTGGTTGTTTTGAATTCACCGGTTTTCCACTTTAGTTCTTGAGTAATTGTTTGATTGATTGTTCTATTAGCTCTGCTTGATTTAAAAGGCAAACCAACAAATAATACAAAAATACATTGTGAAATCCACTTTATGATAAATTTGAAAATCATGAAATTTTTAAAGATGGATTACAGAGGATGTTCTTTTCTCTGGTATGAAGAAATAAGTTGTTTTTCCCTGTCTTGGGTTTTTACCCAGGTGACCTGTCTTGAGTCTGAAAACTTTGTGCTAGAGTCTAAAGTGTAAAATCACTAATCTTTTCTAATACATCCCAGACTTTTGAAGTCTTAATTTAAATAGGTAAGTGCCTTAGGAAAGTGTTAACATGTTTAATGCCATGCTTTTCCAGCTACTAGGGATCCTTTAACTATTTCTTCTTCTCGAAGTGATTAGGGAGGATTCAGTCTGTAGGTGCGTTATCTTTAACTAAAGGCAATGCTGATTTGTTTAAATCAGGCCTGCACTAACCTGCAGCCTGTGGGCCGTGAAAAATGTAAAGGATATAAATGCAGGCCTGGCTGTTTGCAGCCTTCGAATGGATTTCAAGCTGCCCACAATAATGGAAAGGATGTAAAACAAACCTGCACAACATACTAGGCAGCCCACAGGTCATATGTCATGCAGGCCTGGTTTAAATGGTTCTAGCAAATAACCTCAAATAAATGGGAGGGAGGACACTTTCCCTTATACAGAACACACTTATCCCTCTTCTGAATGTCTTTCCTCTATTTTCCTGGCTTTGTCCCACTAATGTAGTAGCATCTACAAGTAATTGAGCCAGGGACAAATAATTTTTTATATTTGTTTCATAAAGAAAGTTACCCCCATTTCTTTTTCCCTGTCACTTCTAATTCAGAATAGGAAAAGATGAAACTAGAACAAAACACTTGAATTCTCAGAGATTGTGGCTATTTACTCTATACAGAGAATTACTGGTGCTTGTGCTTAGGTAAATCTTTCTTTTGCACTAGAACAGACCTTTAGGAGGAAATTGAGGACAAGTGGACTAACGCCTTTCAGCCATTTACCCACTTGAAAAATGAGAGATGAACCTTTTCTGCTAGGTTTGGAAAGGCGTCTTCAGTTTTTTTACATCTTCTACTCCCCTGACATCACTCCCAATTACTCTTACAGGATTTTTGCCTCTTTCTAGTCAAATATACAAGAGTTGGGCCTGAAGTTATAATAAAAAATACAATTTTAGGGAATTGTTATGATTGCTTACTTGAAGTGATTCTCCAAAGTCCTAATGCCATTGAATAAGAATACTGATAAGTTGGTTCTTGACGTTTCACAAGGAGTCTTATATGCATGTTTTGATTTTGTTCTTTCATTGAACTTTCTCTTTAAAATATTTTTAGTTACATGGTTTCAGCATTCTCTTGGATGTTTTATATCTTAAATCCTTAACTAAATGTAAAATATTCATCTTAACTGCATGTACACCCCAAATGTCAAATATGGTGTCATTTATCCTCTGGTTGTTGACTACTGGTAGCACAAATATTCTATGCTTTAAAATTAGGAATTACCCTAAATTATAAAAATACTCTTTTTTCTCTTTAATATGCATTGAATGGAACACTCAAATGCCTGGAGAAAATATTTTTTCCACCTTCTTTCAGCTATGGTTGAGCCCTTGCAACCTTAGAAGGAAAGAGTAAAATCAGTTCTAATCAACTCTCACCAGCAGGAAACAGAATATCTATAAATGGTCTAGGCCTGTAAAATGGGATGCTGAAACATATGCCTTACCTTGCCTTATTTTAATTTCCTAAATAATAATGCTCAAGTTTTATTGGCTTACAGTGCTGATGTCCCTTGTAATGACATGTTTGCCTGCACCCTTTTTTGGCCAACTGAGAATTTTCTTATAATTGTATAGCATATAAAATACACAAGAAGCTCTGCACCCAGAGACAGTAGGACACATAATTATTTTCCAGGCTTATGTGCCCTTTTTTGTATGCATTAGAATTTTCATTTTAATCTTGTTTGGTATTAATATATTGCCATTTTTGTATGTGAACTAAGTGTTTCCTCCCCGTTGGTAGAACTCTTATTAGTTGGGAGGAATCAAAAATTTTAAACATTGCCAGTAAGATCTTTGTTAGTGGAGATTGTTTCATTCTCTGTATAGCATCCAGCAACAGTGCCTCACAAATAGTAGTTATTTAATAAATTGATAGTTGATTGATTGATACAGTTTATCCTACCATAGTAGGATATGTTTGTTTGGACAACAAATTACTAGTGGTTGGTACCTGACCAATCAAGCATGATTTAAAGGATGGGTAAAATGCCCGAGTTGACTTACTCTGTTGGCCAAATTTAATGGTTGAATGTTACAAGAACCACAACAATAGACATATAATTCGCAATAAGTGTATGTATTATTTTATGCAGCTACTAATAATTAATATTATTGAATTTGTATCATTATCTTGGTAACTAGAGAGAAAAAGGTTACAATGAGATGAGAGTAGCTCAGGCTGAAGCATGAAGTGGCCAGAGGTGAAGTTAAGAGAGTGTCAGGTATTAATAAAGAAGGCAGAAGCCTGAGAGGAGGAGAGAGGCTAGTGCCAGTCCGCTCTTCTGAGGGGCTGGTACCTTATATCATTTCTCCCTTGGAACAAGCTTCAGTTGGATTCCTCTTTTCCACAATAGCAAATTTAAACTTTGTTAGGGGATGGAAGGTAAAATGTTTGATAACTTTCAATACCTAAGAAAATTTGTGCTCTCTGATCTGAATTCCTGTCTACTTATATTTACATATGCTTATAATCTAATTTATATTTTATTCGCATACATCTCATCTTCTACTAAACTGTAAGCTCTTTAAATGCAAAAGTAGTTTCTTATTTACCTTTGTATATGTTTTCAGTGCTGTTGGTGAATTTATCTTAATCCATCCCCTTCTCTTTTAACAAGCTCCTAAGTGGCATGTTGCACAGGTACTTTAAACCCATTTAAGAGTTAAACCTACAGCCTTAATGCTATTTTAGCACCTGTCCCTAACCATTGCATACTGACCACACATGCCTTGAAAAATAATTTCCTCCTTTTCCATATTTAGCAATTTTTAGTATCTGTACTTTTTTTTTCTGTGAAATAGGTAGAAGTCTTTGACCTGCTTTTCATCACTAATGAGAGCAATTCTCGAAAGACCTACATAGTACATTGCCAAGACTGTGCACGAAAAACAAATGGGAACCTGGAAAATTTTGTGGTGCTAGAACAGTACAGAATGGAGGACTTGATGCAAGTCTATGACCAATTTACATTAGTAAGTGAAATCAACATGTGAGTACATAATTAACTGGGTTAAGAAGCAGCAGAGTTTTTCATTTCCACTCAGTAAATAGGAGGTAATAAAATACTGGTAATTAAATGTTTTCCTTATTTTTCATATTGTCCCTGTGAAACGTGTGTGTGTGTGTGTATGTAAAAGAGAGAGAGAGAATTTTTTTCCACCTTTACTTCTGGGTAAGTACTGCCATAGTTATGATACCACCTAAACCTTACAGCTCTACTTCTGTGGCCTTTTCAAAACACTTGTATTTATTATGCAGTGATCTCCTTTGACAAAATGTGTTATGACCATAGCAGGGAAGAAAAACTGACAGATTCACTTCGTTTTTTTTACTTGCATGCACACACCGCACACAGGAATATAGATAGATTTCTCTAGGTTAATTATATGTGAGGTATTCAACCAAAAGTGTTATCACAGGAAAACATTTGGCAAAGCTAACTTAATAGTGTGATATATGAAATTTGTGAAATTCAAGTGTCTGTTGAAACATAAAATCATTAGTAATATAAATGGAATTGTAAGCAGAAACAAAAAGAATTTTCTAGGATTTTTAATCTTCCCACCTGTCTAGTACATGAGCACACATTAGGCACATGATTTTACTCTAACATACTCAGAGTTTTCACAACTTTGGAAATTTTATTCATTGTGTTTTTATATGAGTGAGGTCTTCACAGATTTCTCTAGATAAAACTTAGGCAATACTTGAAAAAATGCTAGAGAGCATTTTTAGTCAGTGACATGTATATACGCAAAAAGGAATACAGTCACATAGCTGTATCCTAAACTAATAACTGGTGAAGATTTAGTGATATTATCAAATTACTTTCCCTTCTCTCCTATAACACGCTTTGATTTCTAAAAGTATGATCAGCCACAAATTTCTAAAAGTTGTTATCTGGAAATTAGGCCTGTTATGCATCTTTTAAGAGAAAGTAAAATGGACAAGTAGAAGAAAGCGATAATGGTGTGCTCTTAGACAGGCTGGCCATATCTGAGATGCCATTATACTTACTGATGATAGTTATTGAACTTTTCCTGAGATTTATTGCATCCTCTGAAACTTTCTTTAGAAGCTGGCAAGGAAATTAAGATACCACTGTTTATATTTGCTCAAAAGTAATTTACCTTGCGTTTTTTCCCCCCAGGCTCCTCCATTACCATCCTCCTCATCTTGACATTGTTCCATGGACATTAAATGAAAACTTTTCTGATATTCAGGAAGTGACCCAGTTCTGCACCACTGGTTTTTGTAGCTATCCTATAAGGCTGCTGGCTGAAAGCTGTGTCTATGCAACCTTCCAAGTGCGGAGTGTCAACCAACTGGACAGGAGAGAGCACTGCTCCTACTCCAGAACTCAAAATAAAGCTGAACCAGCTATACTTCAAAACAAAAATTTCCACGTTTTGTATATATCTGACAAAACTGGCAACATTATACAGACTACTGACTTGAAGACCACCTCTTTTATATTTCTCTGTTTCTGGGCTGATGACTTGGTTTCATCCATTTCCTTACTCCTTTATCCTTTACCACCTCCAGAATTTTCCCTGGAAAAAGTACTAGCCTAGCTGGTCATTTCTTTGTAAGGTAGTTAGAAATTTTAAGTCTTTCTTTGGGCAACATTTTTTTTTTAATGTGAAAAGTTAGGTGATAAAATTTTTTTTACTTCTTTTATGTTTTTCTGTCTTGTTTTAAAACCATGACGGTTATACTTTTTGTTTCTAAATAAAACTTTAAAAAAATTAACAGCCAAGTCACAAAGATAATGGGTTGCACATAGACTAAGGAATAAACTTCAGATTTGTGATTTTTGTTTCTAATCTTGATGTAAATTTACACTATTTATAAATACATATTTATTGCTTGAAAATATTTGTGAATGGAATGCTGTTATTTTTTCCAGATTACCTGCCATTGAAATTTTAAGGAGTTCTGTCATTTCAAACACTACTCCTATTACATTTTCTATATGTAAATAAAACTGCTTAGCATTGTACAGAAACTTTTATTAAAATTGTTTAATGTTTAAAGAGTTTTTCTATTGTTTGAGTTTTAAAAAAAGCCTTGATGTACAGTGCCCAGTTTCTGTTCATTTTTCAAATCTGATTATATATATTTTATATATACTTCTGTATGTATATATAATATATATAGAAATCTGAATATGAAATATATGTATAAAGATTTAGAACTTAAATTTTTCTCATTTTAAGTTTCACATCTATGGTAGATTTGAGGTGTCTACTGTAAAGTATTGCTTACAAAAGTATGATTATTTTTAAAGAAATATATATGGTATGTATCCTCAAGACTGGTTTATTGTTAAATTGCAATTACTGCAATAACACCAATAAACAATTACTGCCAAAAAAAAGTACAGTAGTAGAAAACAAGTAGTTACTGAACTTAAGATTTTAAAGGGAATGTTCTGTCGGGTTGATTTCTCTTGATTCAGCTGGAGATGGGGGGGAAAAGAAAGATTACCTCTAGATACATAGCCCTGATTTTAGAATGCAGCTTTAAGAGATTTATGTTTAAAAACAGACAGATGTTTGTATGATTTCCTAATAACACTAAAGCCCAAAAAAAGCCATGATTTAGGGATAAAATTTAAGCTTTACTTTAATCAGAATTTTTTTAAAAAAACTTTCACTGGTTAAATTCACTTTGAAAATATTCTTTAGAATGTAATATTTTACTTTTTAAAACTTTTACTTGATGATAGCACTTTATTTTATAGTCATTACCACTTGTATTTGTGTGGCACTTCTAATTTTCCAAAGTACTTCTTCTCATTTTATTGCATCATTCATCTCAAGAAGTTCTGGAAGCATATCAAGTTAGACTTTCAGAAGATGTAATATTCTCCAGTGGAGCCATGCTGGTGGCAGTCATGAAGTGCCTTTTTTCAAACAGCTCTTAAATATCTTATCTGCTCAGAAGATTAAAAAAGCATGGAAGTGTTTTATTAAGTTAGTTAATAAATATTGAGCATTAACTACTGGTAGCAATTGGTACCACTTCATTTATAGTAGCAAAAGGAAACAATTACAGTACTGTCTTAATCTAAGAGGGATAGTGCTTAGCTAAGTGAGTGCTCTTCTGTTAAGCAGTTAGTATTTTTATACATTATTTTTCCCTAATTTCCATGAGTGATAAAAGAATGTAAAACATCCTTTTTTACCTACAAAATCCTAAATGCGATTGGGAAACAAAGATTTAATATCATGAGTGATAGAACGAAGTGATAAAAAATGTATAGTTATTGGAAAAAACCAGAATAATGCTGTCTTCAAATGGCGAAGAATTTTATAAATTGAAATAACCTATGAATTCCCATTTTTCAATTCTTTATACTTTAGCATAAAAGACCTTGTTATTTTATTTCTATTAAATTAGCATACTGATTTACAGTTTCAATCTAAAAATGTTAAGATTCTTGGTGATAAATTCTCAAGTATTTGATCCTCACCATCCTCTACATCTTTTTATAACTTTTGCAGTATGAGATTGAGTACTTTTATAATCATAACGTGGAAACATAAATAATAGATTGTTCACTGGTAATACTTTTACTTTCAAAAGAAAAATACGATTCAACTGAAGATTTCAGGGGAAGAAGGATTTTGGTGTAGCATTGTTCTTTCAGCCCTAACATGCACATATGCTGGATTCCTTATACACAAACTTTTCTCCAAATTTTACATATAGAAAGTGACTCATCCAGTCAAAGTACATGCAGGCATTTTATAAATCTCAACAAAGGTATAAATATGAAAATGGGATTTATTACACTTCAGTTCAACCCAAAGATGAAATATAGATAATGTAAACCTCTAAGGAAATTTATTGCTAGTGTTTTGTTTACCTTTTATCCACCTTTTACTTAGTAAATTTTTAGATGTTAATACTTCGGGACATGCACATTTTCTAATTAATTACTATTCACATTATTACAGAGGACTACCAAAGAAGAAATCTTATAATTAAAGGACAGCAAAAAGTTTTGAAGGAAAACAGTGAGATGGAAAAAGAGAAACATCAGAAGACTTTAAGATCTAAGTGAATAAGGGGAATTAGTAACTAACAGCTAAATTTCAGGAGGAGAAATCAGAGACTACAAAGTCAATTAGGAAACATTGAAAATTTGGAGTTGTAGCTTTATAAAAAGAACACAAGGTAACTTGTAGTTTTTAATGGTTTTCCATGAAAAGGGGAAATAGTCCTAGAATCAGGAATGGAGAAATCTTTGACCTAATTCTCCATAATTCTTTATGATCCTCAGAATGGTATTGCTCTGTCTACTGTACGGTAGAGTTAGATCAAGTAAGTTGTGAGCTTGGGTTAATCAACTAGTTAATCGTAATTACCCCACTTTGTCTTTACTTTTAGCTATGTCTATCTTGTATCTCTATTGTCTTTTCTCCCCCCCCCCCCCCAATCTGTTACCTTTGTCACCATTTCCACCTTTCTTCTCTGCCCTTTGTAGCTCACTTTGCTCTTAAGATCGTTTGAAATATGTATACAGTTTATCTTTAAGCAGATAGACATAGTCTTTCCAAAAATTTAAGTGAATTGTATCTTAAGAGGAGTAACTAATGAAGCAGTTCTTGGAGTACACTAAAAATTAGTCTCACTTTTTTGTCGAATTGAGTATTTCAAAAGGAAATTAAGTTGAGTTTTACTGCCACATCCCAAAATGACACTTAATTAAAATAAATTTCATCAAGGCCATAAAATGTAACCCCCTCATTTTACAGATGAGGAAAATAGGCCCAGTCAGGTTAAGTAACTTTCAGTGTCCAAGGCAGGTTCAAATAGACTTTTCTGACTTGCAAGCCCAGCATATTAGCTGCTGCCTAACTTCCTACTACCCTTTGGGATTTTCTTAGAATCTCAGAAGTGGAAGAGACATCAGAGATGAGTTGTTCCAACTATCACCCAAATAGGAGTCCAAACATCATTCATTACTCTGCTTCCAAGGGTTCAGTCGTATTATATTGCATAACCCCAAATTGCAATCAAGTCATGGTTGTGAGTTAAAAAATATTGAAGTGTTTTTTCAAGTTTATGCTTAAAGACCACTAGTTATCAGTTATTTTGCCTTTCAGCAGTGCTTTACTAGCTTTTCAGATAACAAGTCCCTCCTGCATTAACAGTGAAACTAACTGTTCTGGAACTCTCAGTATCAAGATTTTGTAAACTGAAAAAACTGAAGGAAACAAAAGCACCTTGCCTTTCTGTGCAGTTCCTACTGTCCATATAGCAAGGGTCTGAAGGAATAAGTCAGGATAACTCTCTGGCCAAAGGAATGAAGTATGGTGACCTTCCCAACAATTTGTGAATATATAGATTCAGGAGAGAGATGAATGAAAGGGCCAGCACTATCAGTCTACCTGCTGTAGAGTATGGTAAAAGCATACCATACCTTGAGAAACCTTGCTTCTCAAGGCTGGCTAAGAGATAACAATAGTAAGTTTCAAGACTTGGCCTGTGGATTGCACGAAGATTTTAAAATGACCCCAGAAGTTGAGCCATTTGAGCATAGCAGTGATTATGAAAAATACATTTAAATGTCTGAACAAAGTAAACTTCCAAGGAAAAAGATTCCAGGATAAATATGTTTCCTAAGCCATCTTCCTGAGTGGCATGAAAATCATTCTCAGGGCAAAGTTAACACTCAGACTTCATTACCCAATCCAGATAAACTATTACATTCTATAAATCATGTAAATTTCCCAGGATTACTGACCTCTACTTTGACTGTGAGAGAGCAGACCTGGGGTCATAGATTTAGAGCGAGAAGAAATCTTGGAGATCATCTAGTTTAGGACTTGTTGAGCTTATTTCCACTTGCGGGGTGGTGGCAGAGGTTGCATGGTCTGAGAGCATGGGCAATGTGAAGTGGTCATGCTTTATATCTAAAACCAAGGCTGCAATGAAGTTCCCCAGTGCAGCCTGGGCAAGTGCAAGTGCAGCCAGAAACACCTCTGATTTTGTTACATGTTTGATTTTGGATTGATTTTTGGTTGTTGGGTGTCCAGAAACCTTTTACTTTTGCCAAATCTTTTGTGACCCCATTGGGGGTTTCTAGTCCAACTCTTTAATAGTTTAAAAAAATGGACCTGAATACGTTATGTTTTGCCCAGGAAACCCTAATTTAATTTCCTATTGTGTGCTAGGTACTTGAAGAGAAAAATGCAATCATTAATGTGATACAGGACAGTTTAATGTAGGCATCAGACAAAAATATTTTCTTAAAACCCTGAGGATAGTATTCTTTAAAAAGCCTTTCTGGAAGTAGGAATAGGCAGTAAGGGTTCCCAATGAGAGCATAGTCACATAGCTAAACTGACATGGGCAAAGATCAGGCAGAGCACAGACTAGAGCTTTAAACTACCGGGACAGCTAGTTGGAATTTTGCTGAAAGGCAAAAGAATAAATATATTTGTCTGATTCCTGACAACCTTCATTTTAGTCTTCGAGAAGTGAAGTATTTAAATAGAACTGCTCTTCTGAACCTGCCCAGTCAAGTGAAGCCATGAGAACTTTGGAGTAAAGTTGACATTTAAGATTTAGAGTATAAGATAAAACTAGGAAGGGAAAGTTAGGTGTCATTTCTTGCATACTGGGATTCCAAGGCTGTTAAATATCCTTCATGATGATGGTAAGCACCTTTGATTAGCATGTCTCCTGATTTCATTCCTCAACATGAAAATTTCACCTATCACCAAAAGCATCTCTTAAACTTTTAAAATAATTGTGATGGGAAAATACTGATTCTGTTAAAATCCAAAGGAAGGTAGTACAAAAGTCACTTGCCCTTTTCAGGCTTTTCTACCCAGCCCCTGTAATTTGAATAGACTATGATTGCTTCATGGGAGTGGAAATATAGAAGGCATTTTCTCATTGTAAATCATATAATAATTTAATCTGATTATAAACAGCATTGAGAGAAGAGCAATTTAAAATACATAGCTAAAATTTCCAAGAGCTTCTCTACCTAAACGGGAGTATATTGCAGGCAAGAGAAAAAGTCCTAAAGAAGTGGTAGACCCCTTTCTCCATATAGGGAAGAATCCTCATCGCAGCTGAAGACCAGCAAAGGACAATGGCAATTTAGTGGCGATACCCAGAGAACAGCAGGACATCACCAGGGGACATTGGTGGCTTGGCGGTATCAGGTATGAATTGCCCCTCCATGCATGTACCCAGTGTGTTCCCTTCTCCACTAGTGATAATGTGACGTAGGGTGAATAATTAATTCCCTGTGTGGATGAAGGGGAAGAAGGAGGTTTTCTTGTCACCTCTTGTTCTATTTGGTTCAATGTTTATTGCTTTAAACTAGTTGTCAAAAGCATACTAGTTTTGGAGTCAGAGGATCTGAATCTAGCTCTGTCATTTACTATGTGACATCAGACAAGTCACTAAAACTCTGAGCCTCAGTTTTTTCATCCATTAAAGAAATTTTGAGGATGCATATGTTCACCAAATATCTTTTGGAAATATCTCTTCATTTGGCATGTGTGAGAGACATTCTTCGTGATGGTGGCAAACTAGTTTTATGTCTCCGCACTTGATATCAATAATTCAATGATCAGTTATCTCTGATGGCTTTCAAGAAATTTTGTGTGGGTGAGACTGGTTCTATTGCTGGAAGAAATATTGATCAAAAGGGAAGTAGTACAAATGTCACTAATCCTTTTCAGTCTTTTCCACCGAGCCCCTGTGATTTGAATAGAATTCATTTCATTGCTGGAATGGAATGAAGTTGAAATTAATTTTCTCACTAAGTCATATGAGCTTACTTTGAAAGGCAACAAGCATCACTGAGAAAGCAGTTCATAATGCACAGGTGAAAATACCTAAGGCAGAGTGTTCTTAACCTGGATTTCTTGAACTTATTTTTAAATATTTTGAAAATTTCAGTATAATTGGTTTCCTTTATAATCCTGTACATTTTATTTTTAGCATTTTAAAATATTCTGAGAATAGGATCCACAGGTTTTACCAAACTATCAAAGGAGTCCACAACACAAAGAAAAGTTAACAGCCTCTAGCTTAAGGAATTCTCTAGCTGGTTAGATTGGGTTTTTATCCCCAAAAAGAAAGTAGTGCCTAGGGCTATAAGCTAAAGAACTCATTTTTGTGGTTGTTCAGTCAGCCATATCTGACTCTTCGTGACCCTGTGAACCATAACATGCCAGGTCCTTCTAGCCTCCATGACTTCTCCAAGTTTATGTTTGTTTGTTTTTTTGTGACACTATCCATCATCTTATCCTCTGCCATCCCCTTTCCTGTTTGCCTTCAATCTTTCCCAACATCACGATCTTTTCCAATGAGACCCATCCTCTCGTGTAGTCAGAGTATTTAGACTTCAGCTTCGGTATTTGGCCTGGCAGTGAATAACCTGAATTAATTCCTTTAAGTGTTAACTGATTTGATTTCCTTTCTGTCCAAGGGATTCTCAAAAGTTTTCTCCAGCGGCACAATTCAAGTGTCAGTTCTGCAGTGCTTAACTGATAGCCATACATTGCTGTTGGAAAAACCATATTTTTGACCATACAGACCTTTATTGGCAAGATGATGTCTGTTTTTTAGTATGTTGTCCAGATTTGCCATAGCTTTCCTGCCAAGGAGCAAGCATCTTAATTTCATGGCTCCAGGAGCCATCTGCAGTGAGCTTTCAGCCTAATATAAAATCTGACACTGCGTCTATTTCTCCTCCCTGTCAGGAAGTGAAGGGATATTAGTTGTTTGGTTTGGTTTTGATGTTAAGTTTCAAGTTAGTTTTTTACACTCTCTTTCACCCTCATCAAAAGGCTTCTTAATTCCTCTTATCTGCATATCTGAGACTGAGAGCAAAAAAATGAAATGCTTTTCTGATGATGCCTTACAAATAGCTGAGGAGATAAGGAAAGATATCCAACTGAATACAGAATTCCAGAAAATGGCAAGGAGAGATACGAAGTTTTATTAAATGAGCAATGCAAGGAAACAGAGGACAACAATAGACTTTTAAAGACAAAGAAAAGTATTCAAGGAAATAAGAAATACTGAGAGAAAGTTTCAGGCAAAAATGGGCATGATAAAAGAACTGGTAGATAGTATGTATGAGATAACCTTTAAAATCATGTCTAGCTCTAAATCTGCAATCCTATACTCTATCTAATGGTTCATCTAGCAACAGAATTTACATGGATAAGAGTTCCTATGCTATAGTCTGGAGTAGTGGCTATTCAGCCACAGAGTAAAACACACCTAGGACAACTTGGGGTACTCACATGTGAGGAGCCCTGGGTGCTATATCTGTGGGGCCTCAGTTGGAATCTGTTTTTGGATGCCCTAATGTTACAACAATGTGTTGAGGATTTTTATAAACACACACAGGGTGTGTGTGTATGTGTGAGTGTATTTTTTCCCTAGGCATAATTTCACACCATAGTTTTGCAGTAAGACTTTTATTGACCAAGTGAGTTATTATACAATTATTCATAGTGTTGTCTGTCAAGATGCCATTGACATTATTTATGAACAGTTTTTGCTATTTTATCAATGATTGAGTTGTAGAGTAACTACCATTTCTATTCAGCTTTTGGAAAATCCCTCCATGACAGTGTGTCATTGAATCCTCACCGAATACTGTTGATTCTGGAGATATTCAGAAATGATGAGTATACTATTATTATTCAGGCAGTAAGCCATACTATGGATAGTTTGAGAGAAATTTCTAAATGGACCTGTGATCTTTAAAGATCATACTATTTGAAAAATTAGTAAAAGATGACATACTTATCATAGCTATAAGCAGGAGAATACTCTTAATATAGTTCCAATTGCTCTCCCAAATGGTTGAATCAGTTTACAACTCCAAAAACAGTACATCAGTGTCTCAGTTTTCCCACATCCTTTTCAATATTTATCATTTTCCTTTTTTGTTGTATTAGTCAATGTGATAGATGTGAGATGGTGCCTTGAGTTGTTATAATTTGTATTTTTCTAATCAATGGTGATTTAGAGCATTTTTTCATATGACTATATAGCTTTGATTTCTTTGTCTAGAAATTACCTGTTCATATCCTTTGGCCATTTATGAATTGGGAAATGACTTGTATTTTTATAAATTTGACTCGGTTCTCTATATATTTGAGATATGAGGCGTTTTTCAGAGATATTTGTTGCAAATTTTTTCCCCCATTTTCTGCTTTCCTTTTAATTTTGGTTCCATTGATTTTATTTGTGCAAAAACTTAAATTTTATATAAAATTTACATTTTATAATGCTCTATATTTTCTTTTTTCTTATATTCTTCCATTATCCATAGACCTGACAAATAAATGCTCTCCTAATTTGCTTATTGTGTCACTCTTTATGTGTAAATCATGTACCCATTTTGACCTTATCTTGATATAAAATGTAAAATACTAGTTTATACCTAGTTTCTGCCATTCTGTTTTCCAGTTTTCCCAGCAGTTTTTTGTCAAATAATGACTTTTTGTTCCAAAAGCTTGGATCTTTGAATTCATCATATACAAAATTACTTTGGACGCTTACTAAAATGTAATTTGTACTTTATCTATTCTACTTATTCACCATTCTGTTTCTTAGCTGGTACCAGATTATTTTGATAATTGCTGCTTTGTAATAGAGTTTGAGATCTGTTATGACTAGACCACCTTCCTTCACATTTTTTCATTGATTCCCTTGATATCCTTGACTTTTTGTTAGGAGATATAGTCTTAATCAGATAAAGCACATAAGCAAAACAAATGATAAAATAGAAAATTTTGATTACATGAAACTAAAAAAATTCTGCAAAATAAATTAACACACCTTGGAAAAGAAAGGAAGAAATGGAATAAAGAGATATCTTTTTATCAAATTTTCCTGATATCCAAGTATCCAAGATATATAAACACTTCAAATATGTGTGTGTGTGTGTGTGTATACATATATATATATATATATATATGTATATATATATATATGCCATTCTCCAATAGCTAGGGGCTCAAATGAAACAAGCAATTCTCAAAAGAAGAATTACAAAGCATTAACAACCACATGAAAGTGCTCCAAATCACTAATAATAGAACAACCCTGTGGTTTCACCTTATATTCTGCAAATTGGCAAAGATGATGAAAGATGGCTGTCAGTGTTGAAAGAACTTTGGGAAGATATGCACACTGATTCCTTTTTGGTGGTGCTATGAAACAATACAACCGTTTTAGAAAACAATTTGTAGTTATGCAAATAAAGGGACTAAAATGCCCATACTCTGACCCAGATATTTAATCACTGGGTTTTGCTCCAAGAAGCCATTGATAAGATCTGTGTGTACATGTATGTATTATATATTTGCATATATACTAAAATATTTATAGCAGCACTTACTGTGATAACAAAGAATTGGAAACAAAACAGATACCCATTCTTGGGAAATGGCAAAGCAAACTGGCATGTCAATGAAGTGGAATATTACTGTGCTGTAAGAAATGATGGATGTGATATGGACCGAGAAACATGGAAAGATCTACATGAACTGATACAAAGCAAAGTAAGCAGAGTCAAAAAAAAAAAAATAATAATGTGACTGCAACAGTGTAAATGGTAAAAACAATCTTCCAAAAAAATGAAAAGTAAATATTGCCAAATTATATCATGATTGGTGACAACATCGATCAGAGTATCAAAGTTTTTCATAATTGTTATTGTGGACATCATGTAAATTGTTCTTTTGGTTCTTATTATTCCATTCCTTATTGGGCCATACAGATATTCTGAGGATACTTTAATATTTGTGTGTATGTATACATACACACATATACACACATTTTCTAAATATTGTATGGCTGAAGAGGAGTGTGATCAGTGCTAAAGGTCGCTGAGTGGAGTGGCTTACTTGTTTTTTCTCATTTCTAATCTCTTTTTTCTCCTCAGATACTGATGACTGGTTCTTATCTTTTTTTAATTTTCCCATCATGATCCATCCTCTAAAATTAAAGTTTGTCACTATTGTGGGAGGATGGGTCAAGGGAGAGAGTGGAATAAATGGAGAGCAGGACAGGACAGAGGGAGATGTGGTCAGTCTTTCACAACATGATGGCTATGGAAGTGCTTTGCACTGTTACACATGTATGACCTATACTGAATTGCTTGTTTTCTCAATGAGGGTAGGTGGGGAAGGGGGAGGAAAGAGAATGTGGAACTCAAGGCTTTAATAATGAGTGTTAAAAGTTGTTTTTGCTTGCAACTGGGAAATAAGATGTACAGGCAGTGGGGTACAGAAATCTATTTTGCCCTACAGGAAGATAGAGGGGAGAGGGGTGGTAAAGGGGGGCTTAATAGAAGGGAGGACAGACTGCAGGAAGAGGTGGATGGGGTGCATGCTGTCCTGGGGTGGGGAGTGGGGAGAGATGGAGAAAATTTTGAATTCGAATTCTTGTGCAAGTGAATGTTGAAAACTGAAAAATAAATTATGTATTTTAAAAAATAAATAAATTAGAGTTTATTTTACTAGTGGCTATTCCTCCCATGATACTGTTCTTCCTCTTAAATTCCCTGTCTCTATCTATATTCCTGTTGAATGTATTTTTATGCCAAATTCAGTATGTCAAGTGTGAAGGTTGTGTATGTTCAACCCTTCTCTTCCTAACCCATATAAAAGCAAGAATCAAGTGGTATCTACTTCCCCAATTCTTTTGTCTTCTTATTTCACACTGCACCCAATTAGGAGAACCAGTAAGTTCCTACCCCTTTTGCTTTCTTCCCTAATATATTTCTTTTCCCCTCTCTTTTCTTTCCTCTTATGACCATCAAAACAGAATAGATCCACCTCCTTGTCTTATCTTATTTTACTCCCTCTATGACCCTTGAAAGCATTAGTATTCTGATGAGACACTTTATTCTTCTCTTACTAAAATATAAGCCCTTCAATACTGTATAGCTTTTTCCATTTCCTATAATGTATTTATCTTTCTAGGTTTCCTGTGTTTGATTTTAAAATTTTAAAACTCAGCTCTGATCTTTTCATCAGGAATGCTTGAAAGCTGTCTGTTTTACTAAAGGTTCATTTTCCTCTGGTAGGGTTAGTATTCAGTTTTGCAAGTTATTCTTTGTATTTGTGGTAAGCTTTTATTTTTTGCCTTTTGCTATACTGTCTTCCAAGATCTCTCCTTTAGAGTAGTAGCTGCCAAGTCATATTAAACTGACTAATTCATTGGAATTTGAACTCTTATTCTGTCTACTTATAGAATTTTTTTCCCACTCTGAAAATTCTGGATTTTGCCTTATTAGTGAGTTTTCATTTTGGGGTTTCAGGAAGTGATTGGTGGATTCTATTCCCTCTGGTGCTAGTAAATTGAGTTGTTTTTACTTATGATTTCTTGAAACACATTATATTGGTGGACTGTAGGGCTTTCTTTTGTTTTTGTCGTGGTTTTCAGTTTTTTAATGATTTTCATATTATTTCTCCTCAACTTTTTTTCCAGCTCATTTGTTTTAATAGTTTTACATATATTCCTCTATCCTTTCGATCTTTTAATTTTGTTCTAATTTTCTCATCTCGTGGAGGCATTGGAATCTGTTTGGTCCATTCTGATTTTCAAGGAGTCTTGATAAATGTTTGTAATTGCTACACTAAGCTGCTCATTCTCCTTTTGCTTCTTTCCTCCATGGCTTTCCTTTAATTTATAATCGCTTGCCTCATTACTTCTAGGTATTCTTGGAGTCCTTGGGGCTAAGCAGTTTTCTGAAACTTTGAGTATAGTTGTGGTGTTCTTTTCTACTGGATTTTCCTCTTGGACTATTTTTTTTTTTTTAACATTTATGTACTTTGGGGGGGAGTTCTACACTTACATTCTTATTAAACTCATTTTCACATTAGTCATGTTGCATAGAAGAATTAAACCAAATGGGAGAAACCATGAGAAAAAACAAATCAAACCAAAACATAATACAAGAGAAAATATTCTGCTTCTTTCTGCGTTATGATTCCGTAGTTCTTTCTCTGGATGTGGATGGCATTTTCCCTCAAGAGTCCTTTGGGAGTGTTTTAGGTCCTTGCATTGCTGTGAAGGGCTCAGTCTACCAGAAAAATGCCTCACACACTGTGGCTGTTACTGTGCACAATGTTCTCCTCGTTCTGCTCACTTCACTCAGCATCAGTTCATGGAAGTCTTTCCAGGGTTTTTCTGAAGTCTTCCTGTTCATCATTTCTTACAGCACAGTAGTGTTCCATTACATTCATATATTTGTTCAGACATTCCCCAATGGATGGGGATGTTGACATGCAAGAGAAATCCTTTGTTGAATGACGGTGCCTTAAGGCAGCATTTTGCTCTACTGAATCAAAGGATACTTGATAGTTGACAGACAATAAGCACAATGAAATCTTACATTCTCTTCATTTTTCAGTCAACTATGTATCTAAAAATAACGTCTGCTCTAGCAGATCATTGGTGAAGGCCTGTCTGCTCCTCTCTCAAAGCTTCGTCAGGAATGCCTTTGATGCCTGTCCAAATTGTCCTTATAAAGATTTTGCAGAGATGAGAAATGTTGGTCAGTAGTTGCTAATATTTTCTTTATTGCCTTTGGCATTAATAAATGTTTTATATTTTCCCCCTTCAGATATTTTGAGAATTTATTCCTTGAGAACTGATGTTCAAAATTGTTTTGCTTCCAACACAGATGTCCCCTGTGTATACTTGGTCTAGTTCAGCTCCTCTTCCCATCGTTGTTTTCCTAAAACCATTCTTCTTTCCTGCAGCAGATTTGGGGCCGTGATTTTAGACTCTGTTTGGGGTGGCTCCTCTGTCACTGATAAAGATTGTGTCGTAGAAATCTTGACACATCTTTTCAATTTTTTTTAGGCCATTTGTTATATTTCTTCCAGCTTCGTCTTAAAAGCCCTCAAGCTGACTTTGCTTAGTTGGATCTCTTGCCAAGCTTTTTGTAGGCTTGATCTTTCTATTTTGTAAATATATTCTGCTTAAAATCTCCTACCTTCCAGGAAAAGTATGATGTAATGCAGAGGTGTCAAATCTGAGGTCTGAAATCCCAAATTCACTGGAGTCAGATTTAAAATGCAATTGGGAAATGTTTGACAAAATATATTAAAAATACAACAATATAGATGATGATAATTTGTGGTTTTCTGAGTCAGCATACAGTGGCAGGGATCTATTTCTATTTGATATTGATACTGCTGGTATGGGTGGAACAAGTTTTGGGCTTGGAGTGCAGAAGAACAGTTTAAATCCCAGTTCAGAACCTTGCAAGTTCTGTGACTCTGGGCAGGTCACTTAAGCTTTCTGAGCTTTAGTGTCATTATCTGTAAAATATACCTACCTCCCAGCATTATTGTGAAACAAAGCTGGTATAACATAACATAAAGTAAACCTTAAAGGGCTACAGAATGGCAATTAACATTACTCTTCTCTTTGAAATTTAAAAATTAGTTTTCCACTGGCTGCCAGACCAAGTATTTACAGATTGAGGTGGGTTCTAGGCTCTTTTGTTTTCCTTCTTGTGGCAACTTATTGATATTGATGAAATTTCCTTAGGAAATGGTGATATTCTCTCTTGATGGCTCTTATCTATTTCCTATTTTTTGTTTTGAAGTCAACAAGCACTTATTTAATTGCCTAATATATATATTTGCTAATCATTAGGAATCGTGCTCGTCCTTCGTTGCCGAAGAAGACCGTGCCATCAGAGAAATGATGACATGACTTGCACTTGACTTTGTTTTGAGTGAAGGAGGGCTATGCAGGTCACCAGCCTCACTTCTCCTCCAGAGTCATCTGAATCCAGTGACCAGATATTCATCAGGATGACTGGAGATGACCCAGGATGCACTGGGAGACCTTCGGCCCTTTAGGCCAAGGTCTTTGCAGGTACTCACTTAGGGTGAGGCAACGCCCATTCATTGAATAGGCCTGTTTAAGAAACATCCAGGGTATGGCCCCTTTAATGTGGTCAAGAAAAACACATCAGGCTGGGTGGGATACAGATACAAACAAAGAAAGGAAGTCCCTGTACTCAAGGAGCTTATTTTCTAATGGGGAAAGATACCACATTAAAGGAAACCAAAAAGGGAAAGTTGGGTGGGGGAGAAAGTGCCCACTTGGGAACATGGTAGAGAAAACACAGAGAGTGAGGACTGGAGCCTGGAGGGGAATCAATGAACTTGTTTGAATAGGCCTAGTTGGAGTTGTCTCATCTCAATACTATGTTTTCTCATTTTTATCTTTTCTTCTAATTTGAGTTTAATATTCTAACAAGTCAGTGTACACAGTTCATTTGAAAATTATTTTCACATTGGTAATCACTCATTAAAATATAATAATCTGTTAAATTTTAATCAATTTTATTTTTTTGTGATATGTTTGGTACATATTTTTTGCCTATCCAGCAAGCCCTCTTAAAGAAAGTATTCATCATGATGATGGCTCTCTCTCTCTCTCTCTCTCTCTCTCTCTCTCTCTCTCTCTCTCTCTCTGTATGTATGTATATATCTGTCTCTATACCTAACTGTCCATATAAATATGGCTTTAGTATGGTCTACACACCTTTGACTATTATTTATAACCTGATGTTTTTTCACGATTATCCTTTGTGTGTACCATTAAAATCATTGAAGTAGATGTTGATGTAGTTCAGAGGTCTCATACAAGTTCTTCATATAATTGTTGTCATCTCATCATCTGCAATATTTGTTGGCACATAGCTGTAACTCCTGGTTTTCTTTTTGCAGATGCTTATTGTGCAAACACCAGAATAGCAGATGACCAGGTGTGCCATGAAAGGATGTTTCTTGTGGTCTTTGGAAACTGGATAAATCAATTCTATCCCCTGCTTCATTTGCCTTAGCAGTATCTTCATTTTATCTCCTTTCATTTGTCATGAGAACACCAAGATTGATATGATTTATTTTCTCTAATAGTATGTCTCCTTGTTAGTCACTAGACAAGGATTAGTTGTACGCCTGTGAAACTTGGACAATCTATCAGCACCATGTTAGAATACTGAAACCACTTCTGCTCGGATTGTCTCAGAAAGATCCTAAGATTATTTGGCAAGATAAGCTACCAGACACTGAGGTCCTCTCTAGAGCTAAATTGCCAAGCGTTCAAAATCTGTTGCAGAGATTGCAACTCCAATGGCCTGGCCCCATAGTTCAAGTGTCAAACGCATGCTTACTGAAAAGACTTTTACCAAAAACCCTCACAAAGTAAGCACTCACACAGTGGTCAGAAGAAGTGGTATAGAGATCCTCTTAAGTATCTCTGAAGAACTTTAGTGTTGATTATGAGACATGGAAAACATTGGCACTATGTGCATTTGTGAGTGCATGTGTATTACATGTGTAGAACATACATTGTGTGCTTATGTAAAGGTATATACACACATGGCTGGATTTTTTTTCTCTCCCACTGTGCAGGTGGAGAAAAGAAAATATATTTTTGTTAAATTAAGTTTTAAAAAAATATGAATGGAGTAGAAGTAGAACAATACTGAAAGGGGGAAGTATAAAATTAGAGAACTGATGAGGGAATGATTATTGACACAGTGACCAAGGTATGATTAGAACATTTCAAGTTGAGCAGGTTGTTTCCATTGTCCTGCCTAGATCAGGACAATGTATCTTGTCCCATTCTTTCCCATTGGAATAAATTTCCCCCAAAGTTTCTTCATGATCACAATAATAACAATGCTATTTGCAGACCTTTGTGTGATATTGATCTGTCTAGAGGTAGTATTCTGGACCTTTATGGCAGTCTGGTGAAACCTATGCCTTCGTAGAATAACATCCTTAAAGAAAAAAGGAGGGAGGGAACAGAGAAGGAATGAAGGGGGGAAGAAGAAAACAAGCATTTACTAAGTGCCTTTGATGTTCCAGGCAATATTCTCTCATTTGATCCTCCCAACAATGCTGGGAGTAGGGGCTGTTATTATCTGCATTTTATAATTGAAAAAACTAAGGCAGGCAAAGGTGAAGTGACTTACCCAGGGTCACACAGCTAGTCAGTGCTTGTGGCCAAATTTAAACTTAGGTCTTCTTGGCTCTAGTCCCAGCACTTTATCCATTATACCACCTAGCTACATTCAAGGAACCCATCATACTGAATTACAGTTATCAAAGTATTTTTAAGGGCAAAATACAACCCAGGCTAAGAACCCCTACTCTAAGGCACAAAGTCCTGACTCCACAGTTGTACAGGTATTATTCATATTTTACAGATGTTTTCGCCACATGGGTTCCCTGTACATCTACATTATTCTTGAGCATTTCCTACCCATGAATATTTTCTGGCCATGTGAATTCTTTATGGGCAGTCCCACTGGTATATTCAACATCTGTGGGAGAGTATACGCCTGCATGTATCGGGGAAATTGTATCATTTAGTTTGCTATACTGTTTAATTTTGAACTGATATATCTTTTGGTTGGTCTGGTAAAAGAAACAGTAGAGGGGGCTTTTAAGTTCTGATTTTGACTACATACTGACCCAAAGAGCACCCTGAATCTGGAGTAGTGTTCAAGAAACTCAAAGTTAGGGGAAGAAACTGAACATGGTGAATGGGGAGGAAGCATTGAAAAGTGCTTATTGTGAAATATGAATGATACATGTATAAACATCATTATTGAAGCTCTCCATAAGGTATAAGGCCCAACTAACTTTTTCTTGGTGGGGGGTTTGGAGGGAAGTGGGGGGTTCTACAGTTGTCTTAACCCTCCCTTCCCTTCCTGTACCAAATCCAGGAAAATTTCCTGACTGGATTTCCTAGGTAGTTGGGACTAACTCCCAGTGGCAAATACAGTTGTCCCTGGTCTATCAAAAGAAAAGGTTATTAAAAGAGTCATGTGCCAGGCCTAGAGGCCTGTGGGCTACCCAAGTCTTCTTACCTCACCTCCCGAGGTCTTCGGCTGGCCAAGCCGGATGCTCGTATGAGAGAAAGGACGTTCCAGAGTTGAACAAGGGTTGAGCTTTATTCAGGGTTCTGGTTACAAGTGCAGGGGAATTCTTCCTTAGGAGGGAGCGAAGAATCTCCCAAGGAGGCAAAGATCTTACAATAAGAGATTGGAAGTAGAAGTGTAAGTGGGGAGAGAGGGGGAGGGGAGAGAGGAGAGAGGAAAAGCGGAGCCTTCTGTCCTCACACGTGGCCCCTCTGCCCAAGAGAGCTTTCAGGCTTTCCTGACCCTACTTAAGCTCTCCCGTCGCGTAGTTTGCACGTCAATACCGAGCCTGTTAGGTAACAACAGGTGTGCTCTAATCCGGAGCAATCTCGAGGGCGGGGAGAGCTCTCTTCCATCACGTTTCTCACGGGAAGAGGTGGAAATACACGAGATAGCTCGGTTCACCTCGATTCCCAGTCGTTTCCTGGGGGGCCTCGTGAGAACTCTAAGATTTAGAAGTTCCCACCTTTACCCGCCCGAGACCGCCCACACGGAATTGAGCTTCTGATCCCAGCAGTCATGAACGTTGTGAAGCCTTAGCATTCTGCATTTTCCCACCCCACCCCCAACTCGGTATTTGCACTGATGACTTGGGCCCCTTCACCAGGGGAAGAGGTGTGTGTTGTTGTTCAGTCATGTTAGACTCTTCATGACCCCAAGGACCACAGCACACCGGTGTTGTCTATGGGGTTTTCTTGGCCAAGATACCAGAGTGGTTTGCCATTTCCTTTCTTAGTGGATTAAGGCAAATAGAAATTAAGTGATTTGCCCAGGGTCACACAGCTAGTAAGTGTCTGAAGTCAAATTTGAACTCAGGTCTTCCTAACTCCCAGCCCAACACTCCAGATCACCTAACTGCCTCCATCCCTGTGGATACTACTCTTAAAACTACATCTCATGAGCCCTTTTCAGTATTTCTCCATAACAGTCTTCCAGTAGACATAATTAACTCTTAGCAAAGGCATTTACTAAAATGGCATAATAAAAATAGTTGCTACAAAATATTCTCTTCCGTAAACCTAGGTGCATCCTACACAGTCTGTGGAAAGTCCATGTCTCATTACCTGGAAAATATGTCTCTGATCCTTCAGCAACTCTAAACTTTCTGGAAATGGCTCTCCAACTGCTGAATGGAATATATTCCTTCTGGATAAATATCTCCCATTTTAAGTAACATGTTGGATCAGGGTAGAAAGGAGGAAGAAATTCTCTTTCCTTCCCTTCATAGTTTATACTCCACAAAGCCCTATAACCCCTATTCCCCAGACTCCAGGCTTAATTATTTAAAGCCCTGCAAGGGGGTGGATGTATTTTTAGCCAGCCAGTTTACGAAGATCATCCCTTCCCAAGTCACTTATATCCCACAAAGTCCTACACTGAGTTTTACCCAGTGTCATTTATAGAACCAGTGTAAGGAATTTTTTCATACTGATTGTCCAGCTCCCTTCCATTGTTAAGAGCTATAGTTACTTGGTCCTCCCTATTCTTCGTAACCGTCACTGTTGTGTTGACTTCTGTTGCCCTCTTTGACGATGGCCCCTCCTCTCTTTTGTTCTTTCTACTTTCTTCAACTATGTAACTGCCTGCTATTTCCAGTTGCCTTTCAGCAAGTTAATATCTCTTCCCTTGTTTCTCCCTCTTTCTCTCCCTCTATCTGTCTCTGACTCTTTCTCCCTTCTTTATCACATCTGTGTGTCTGTCCGTCTGTCGCTGTCTCTTCTCTGTGCCTCTGTCACTGTCTCTCTGTCTGTCTTTCTATCTCTGTCTCTTGTGTGGAATTTCATCTATCCCTGGTAGAGTTCATAGGCCTAGTACAGGGTGCAGAATTCCCTCTTGTCAAGGATTAGCAAGTCCCTAAAAGGACTCATCCAAACATAGAAACCTATTTCTATTGGATCTTCACTCCAGAGAACAGTTCACTACCACTACCAGTTTGACTAACATAGCATTTAGAGAACGTAGCATTTTAAGGTTTGAATTGCCCTTTACACGTGTTGCCTCATCTGATCTTCACAACAGTCCTGTGGGGTAGATGTTATTATCATCCCCATGTTACAGATGGAGAAACTACGGTTGAGAAGTTAAGTAACTTACACAGGCTCATACAGCTAAGAAGTGTGCCTTCTACTTAGCTGCCCAGCCAAGTGGATACATGGGATGTCGAAAAGAAAGGGACCTTAAATATGAACTAACTCGAATCTCTTCTTTTCCATATGAGAAAGCTAGAATTATCAGTTACAGCTAAGGCAGTTTAATCTATTTCTTAAGCCATCTTCTATTGATGACACAGGTAATAATTAGAAGAGGCAAGATTTGGATTCAGATCTTCATGAAACTCCCTGGAAAAAACTCCATGTTAAGGTACGACAGCCAAAACTTTAATCCACCTTATGTTCATCAGTACTAGGGTCAGACATCTCTTGCCCAAGGGAATAGTTTCAACTAGTCCAGGAGCTAATTACACACCCCAGTTCACTCTACGCACCCAAGATACTCCATTCCTCCGCTTTTGTTCCAGCTCTTTATTTCTTTCATTTGATAGTCTTTCTTCCTTTGAGGTAGGCTTAATAAAAAAATTGCCCCCATTCCAAATTATGTTTGCTGTACTATAGTGATCTCCATGTCATTATCTATCCTTTTCAAAGAAGTTTCACGCCTGGCTTGCCATCTGCCTCCTCTTCCCAACCTCTGTTCTTATAATAGGGTAATTTAATATCTGTTTAGATGCTTCCCCAGTCTGCCTTACTTCCTAGTTCCTCAGCCTCCTTAAATCCCATGAGCTGTTTCTTCATTTTACTTGACCCACACATAGATCTCACCCATTGGATTTCACCATTATCTACAAGGGTTGGCAGCCCTCCCATAATGATTTTCCTTTCTCTGACCCATAACATCCTATACTGCCTCTCTATAGACCTAACCTCTTTTTAACCTACATTGTGCCCTTAAGAAGACCGCCCTTCAATCCTTCTGCCCTTCGACCCTTTCTCAGGCCATTACTTCTGATCTGACTTCCTTTTCTGATCTTGACTTATTCTGTTTTCTGCTCTTGAATTCCTTGCCCTCGTGTTCTGTTGCCACTCGTCTCTTGCCAAATCTCCATCCTCATTACTCTTCATGTTTTGTCTCCTCCAATACTATTTAGGAGAAGCTGAACCCAGATGGGGGAAATCTCACAACAGCAACGATTGGATAAATTGCAAATTCAGTGCTTTTATTCCTTGCTAATTGATGCCCTGTCTTGTTCACCACAGAAGCTGTTTTAGACCATCTCTTTCTTCTTCAGCCCTCCCATAGTGTCCCCTTAACCCTGTCTTCTGCTCTGTCTTCTTTGACGAAAAAATCGAGCTCATTAAATATGAATTTTTTCTTTCCCCAATCTCTCTTTTTTGTTCTATTGATATATTTTATTTTATGTTATATTTGTTTTATTTTCTACTATATTTACTTATTCTACTTCATGAGAAGTCTCTTGTAAGAATGTAAAAACAATAAGTTAAAACTAATAATAGAGTGAATGCATCTGAAAGGGTGTGCAACATTTCATGTCTTGTTGCATCCACCATCTCTCTATTAAAAAAAAAAATTATTTTCTCTCCTTCCACCCTATATCCTATTAGAAAAAGAAAAAAAAAGAAAAAGAAATTTCTTGTAATAAATATGCATAATGAAGCAAAATAAAACACTTCAATTGTCATATATAAGATTTTATATACATTTATATGTGTATGTATATAATTATATAGATATGTACATATGTGTATGTATACTTATGTGTAATTATGTGTGCACTTATGGATATATGTCACAATGGACATGAAACCAAGAAGTCCTTGATTGAAATCCTGCCTCACATAGCTGTGTGACCCTTGGTAAATTGCTTAAATATTCTCTGAACCTCAGTTTCATCTTTTGTAGATTAGGGATGATAATAACATTTATGTCACAGGTTGTATGTGAATCAGCTGGGTGGGGCAGTGAATGGAGCATCATGCCTGAAGTCGGGAAGACCCACCTTCCTGAGTTCAATTCCAACTTCAGACACTTACTAGCTGTATGACTCTGGGCAGATCACTCAACCATCTTTGCCTCAGTTTCCTCATCTATAGGATGAGCTGAAGAGGGAAATGGTAAACCACTCCAGGGTCTTTGCCAAATGGGGTCATAAAGAGTCAGACCTGACTTAACAACAACATAGAAAACACTGAGCTAGGTTTGCAAAACTCTGTTTTGCATCCAAGCCTCCCAGGTACCCTGTGAAATGGGTACTACATATACTGTTATCATCCTGTTTCGTAGATGAAGAAACTGAGACTGAAAGGTTAACTAGACTTTCACTGCTATTAAGTGTCTGAGGCAGGATTTGAACCTAGGCCTGGTCTTCCTGACTCCAAGTCCAACACTCTATGGAGCACACCTTGGGTAACAATTTCAATCCACTGGGAGGGAATGAGGGAATCGACTGTTAGGTTTCCTGTAGTTCATCTGCAGGCTCTTTCTCTTCAAAGGTAGCAGTCCCTGGCATGGATTCCTCCCTTCAGATGGTGGGAATTATATAATCTGTATTTTTATTTACGTCTGATGCTTTCCCAAGAGACAAATACTGAAGAAATGCGAGGGGGCCAGGAAGCAAAGACAGCATACTGAGAAACTGATGTGAAGTCGTGGCTCAAGAAAGGCAGAGGAAGGAAGACAGCTGCAAAACGTTGACCCTTTGGGAAGCCCAGGCTTTTCAGTCACTAAGACTGCAGCCAAGTGGCCTGTCTTTGTTATCTCTACACTGGGAGTTGTACCATGTTTGGATAAGGCACAGTCTATTGAACTGAATTCTGAGGCTCCTTCCAGAAGAGCAGCAGGGAGATTCCAGAACAGACTATGGGGGTCCCAGGCTTCAGAAATGGGTCATTATAAACAACTTTTAGGCAGAGTGGGGGCTTTTCCTTATTAAATTATTTTTTAAAAGCAACTTTTTGCCAGTTACAGATTGGTCTCATAACCTTTTGGCAACTGACTCAGGAATACCACAGACCAGTGGTGACGGCTTAGACAAGGAGTGAGAGTAGGCATTTGTCCCAAGATTCATTGCCAAGAAGAAGGAAAACTGGCAACTTCAAAAACAAACAAACAAACGAAAAACAAAGAAGTAGCACTTGGAGATGAGAGATTGAGTTAAGGACAAGCATTGCTCCCCAAGCCACAAATGAACTTTGTGCTTGCCACAACATCTTTTTGTTCTCAGAGGAGTTAGAATTTTGGAATCTCTCTAAACCACAGTTAAAGAAAAACTTACTCTGAAGATCCCTGGCCTCCCCATATTCTTTTCATCCTTGTTCTTTCACTTTTGTTCCTCCTTTTGTCCTCTTTCTTTGACTTCTGATTTTTTCTCCTCCCTCTCTCTTTTCCAGTCCCTATTTCTCTTTCTCCTCCACTGTCTTCCTTCTCTATTTTTTTTTTGTATCTTTCTTCTCCCTTCTTTGGCATAAGTTGATTTTTTTGAACGTTAACTTAGATTGAACCAACCAAAGACAGATTTCCAGGTGCTATTCCTCTCCCCTTTCTATCTTAACTTGAAATTATCCTTAATTCCTATTCTGAAAGTGTTTGATTTCTACTGTCCAACACAATTCATTGTTATTCTGGCTCTCGTTTTCTTTGTAGATTTCATTCAATCATTTGTAAGCTGTGGCCCACTCAAATAGGTTACATTTTGGATTGACCCCTAAAATTATATCTCTTTGCTCAAATCCAGAATTTCCTCTTTGAATCTCACGTCTAGGTCTTCCAATGATATATGGGTAAAAGAGATCTAGCTCCAGTACAAGTCCCCAACCTAACAATGCGTACTGATTATAGGACAGCCTTCATTCCCACAGAAAATACAGAAAAGGCATCTCTGGGAATGGATGGCATTTTTCATCATAAGTCCTTCAGAGTTGTATTGATCATTGTATTGCTGAGAATAGCTAAGTCATTTACAGCTGATTATCTCACAATATTGCTGTTACTTTGTGCACAGTACATTTCACTTTGCATCAGCCCATTCAAGTCTTTAAGGTTTTTCTGAGAGCATCCTGCACATCATTTCTTATAGTACAATAATATGGAATTGCCTTTTAAAAGAATGAACTTGAGGTTGATAGACAACCTCTGACGTGTTGGTGAGTCCCTTCCTCACTCCAGGACTCATAAAGATCACTGGCCTCATGGCATTTCCCTAAGGGTTTGTCATCCTCCTGAAAGGAAGTAAACTTGGAGCTGATAAAGAAGCAATCTCCTTTATTCTGAATCTGCATTATATGAAGCAAAAGGCAAAGTCCAACTTGGATTTTTCCTTCTTCTGTATTGTGGCTTAATCCCTTATTTCTTCTTTTGTTCTGGGGCCTTATACTAGGCAGCCAATGCAGAAACTCTTGAGACCCTTTCAAAAGACTGGGGTTCAAGAACCTCAGTCCCTCAGCAACTTGATTCTCCTTTCCATGGCTGCCATCTGTCAAGTTGAAGGTTATACCTCTGCTTCTCTAAAGTTGAATCAAAGAACTTCTCTCCGACTTCTGATGCCATGTTGGCAAGAAAAGATGAAATTGGAATGTGCCTTAACTCCCACAAATGGCATTAGGGACTCCCAAAGGGAAGGGGGAGGGCAGTTGCAAAGTTTCATAGGCTTCTTAATCACGGGAACCTCGGCCCATTTTTAGGTCTCTGAATTCTATTCTTTGTCTAGCAGCTCTCCAAAAAGAGATAATATACAAAAGGAAGCTGAAAGGGGAAGGGAACTCACCTGTAATGATGTTCCTGGGGCCAAAACTAAACAGAGCTGCTTGGCTGGCTCCCTCTTATAAGCCAAACACAGAGGGGTAGCTCTGACCCACAATAGTTCAATCCAACCAATTTATCCCTAAAAGTTATCACTTAATCACTTGTCTTCAATAAGGTGTTAATGAGCATATCTCCAAGCTTCTCAATTAAGTTGTGAATTGGCATGTCCACACCCTCTATAGGCTGACACAGTTTTAAGGATGGGGGTCCTTTGAGTCTGAAGTTCATTCCAACCATAACTGAAGTAACTAACCAGGTATTCTGAGCTGATCAATATCTTTATCAGATGAGAATACTCATTTTGTAATTATAATTAATTTTGTAATTAAAAACAGAGTGAAAAAAGTTCTTGAACAATTTGGAAATATAAGTCATTGGAAGAAATGGAATGACACTGCATGAGCATATTGGTATTGGCTGGAGATAATCATGTCCTATAGATTTTGGATAAAATAGCTAATCAGTTCTGAGCTCAGCATCCCAGTGCCTGGCTAGCAGAGAGGAGAAAGCTAAGCCCCAGAGAGGGAATTACTTAAGGGGAAAGGGGAGAGATGGAGAAAAACTTCTGACTTTTTCTACTCCCTTCTTCCCCTCTCTACCCTGTTGCCTCCACCTTGTCCAGAGGACTTACTTGTGGAGTAGTGTGTTCCTGGCTTTGGAGGATTTTATAAAATCAACTGTTCTTGCTGTGCTCTCATAGTAAATACTCATTTCTAAAAGCTTATGACGTCTGACTGTCCAGTTGTTGTCAACTGATAATTAATGGGAATACACACTGGTAGGGGCTCATGAGCAATACCCCAACCTCTCAGAGTTCCTCCTAGAATTCTAAGGAGAGAAGTAGCAGCTGTTTCTTGGAAACCCAACCTGCTGGTACTAGTTGGGGTTGGGGGAGTGAGCCTCAAAGTAAACAACAATTTGTCTACTTAGAACCACATGAAAGTTAATCAGGTTCCCCAGATCGAATCATACATATTCACTCCACAAAAGTTCAATAAATATTTATTGAGCAATTTATTCTTTGTGACACAGAACAGACCTCCAGCCTCACCTTTGCTTCTAGGCCTGGAAGTATTTATTTTGTAGTTCTCCTCCTTAGTTTTCTGTCTTTTCCATGATAGTAAGATTCCTCTACTATCACCCTATTAAAGAATATCCTGAGTGCTTCCTCCTGCCATAAGTGGTCAGCCAATGCCCCCCTTGCATTGTTATCTCTCTGCTGGGGTGGCATCCAAGAATAACTTACCCAGGGAATGAAAAAAAAATGGACATTTGACAAACTGGAAGACTCACATATTTGTAATAAAAAGGCCACAACTCAATGGAAAATTTGATATAAAAAACACAGAAGAAATATAAGGAAAACAGTAAGGACTGAAATTATAAAATACTCATTTAGGTAAAATGGTTTACTTATTACATATATGAAAATATTAGTATTCTTAAAACTCATTACTAATGTAGTTTGAGAAAAAAAGTGGGGCTAAGTTGTACATAGTGGAATGATTCTGAAAAAATGGGGTAAGAAAAGCAAAAGGAAGCAATTGTATTATAAAAATGGGGCGTGAAAGAAAGAACTAATACAGAGGAAGTGGGTGAGGTGTAGGGCTGTTAATGTTGGAAACAACATGTACATCTGGAGGGGCATACACGTCTTCTGAACATGCAGAGACGTGAGAAAACCAAGGGACAAGGTGAGGGAGGGACTTTTAGAGAGGTGAGTGAATTGGGAGGATGGGGGGCACTTTGGGAGAGGTGTGTGGATTGAGATTAGGGGGGTGGGAGGGATTGGGGAAAACTCTTGGAGAGGTAGAAGAAGTGGGCATGGGAGAGTGGAAAGATTAGGTAATAGTGATAGAATAAAAAGAAGCGGCAAAAGAAAACAGTAAAAATAAGAGGGAGGGAAATTCACAAGTAGTAACTATTACTTTGAATGTAAATGGGATGTTTATGGCAGCTCCTTTTGTGGTGGCAAAGAACTGAAAATTGCAGGAATCTCCATCCATCAGGGAATGCCTGAACAAGTTGTAGTATATGGTTGTGATGGAATACTACAATACTATAAGAAATGATGAGCTCATTGAAGAACGAGGTCACCAGAATCAAAAGAGCATCGTGTACAGTGGCAGCAATACTGCTTTAAGAACAAGGTTGAGCACCTAAGTCATTTTGTCTACTGTAAACATACAAATTTTAAAAAAGGACGTATGAAGAAAGATACTGTCTGCATCCAGAGAAAAGAATGACAAAGAGAAATATGTATAGAATGGTTTTAATTATACATACATAGATTATATATAATTTCATGCTATATATAATCTATGTATATGTGTATGTATACACACACACACACACACACACTTATTTGTATCTAATGGTAGCCATGTCTAGGGTGGAAAGGAGAAAAAAAGAAATGTACATGTAACTGTTGAATATTTAGAGGGAATAGCAAATAGTATATGGTAGATTTATAGTTTCATATACAGTCATCTTTTTTTAATGTACTATGTTATGGAAATGCTTTTTTTCCCTACAAATTGAAAATTTTAAAAAAACAAATAATTTTTAAAGGTTAAAAAAAAGAAAAGAAAAAAAGATGAAGAAACAGGATACTTTTTTCTGGTCTTTCTAATGTGTTTATTGATTGGTTTCCCGAATGGAAAGTCCTGTGTAGTAGGGACAGAGCTATGACAAAAGCACCAATGTTGCAAAATTTAGTGGGAAGAAATAATTATGATTTCCTCTAGATTCTTAATATAGCCACAGTAGTAATATAGAACTATTCATATTTGTTATCATTTTCCATTTGTAATATTACAAATGCATTTTCTCTAATACTATAAATGTTTCTATATGAAAAATCAACTCAACTTCCCCAGAAATTGAGACAGGAGTGGAATTAGCTGATTTATCAAGCCTGTCACATCAGCTCTACCCCTCTTCTTGGTCCCCAAATCCTGTTTGCTGTAGAAATGTTTCACAGAATCATAAAATTTTAGGGCTTGAAGGGACTTTGGTAGCAATTTAGTACAATACATACTTGAAAAAGAATCCCCTCAATAACACACCTTACAAGTGGTTATCATGATGACTTGGTAATTTGTTATTGTTGTTCAGTCATGTCCAACTCTTCATGACTCCATTTGGGTCCTTTCTTGGTAAAGATACTAGAGTGGTTTGCCATTTCCTTCTCGATCCCATTTTAGAGATGAGAAAACAGAGACAAAGAGGGTTAAGTGACTTGTCCAGGGTCACACAGCTAGTAAATGTCTGAGGCCAGATTTGAACTCAGGAAGATAAGACTTCCGAACTGCAGGTCCCACATGTTATCCACTGCAACACCTATTAAATAAATGGGTGTTGATGAGATCACCAAGTGAAGTAGTACAGAGGAAGAAGAGAGAGGGTCCAGGACAGAATCCTGTGGGACACCTATGGTTAGAGGAAGAGGAACTAGAAGAGATTGAGGAAGACTGATCTGATAGGTTCGAGGAGAACTAGGATAGAGTGGTGTTCCCAAAATTTAAGGAGAATATCAAGGAGAAGAGGGCAATCAACAGTGTCAGAAGCTGCAGAGAGGATAAGGAGAATGAAGATAAAGAAAAGCCATTGGATTTGGCAATTAAAAAAATCATTGTAACTTTGGAGAAGGACGTGTCGGTGGAACGAGGAGGTCAGAAACCATAGTGTAGCAACAGGTCAGGGAGAAAGTGGAGGCACCTGGTAAAGATGACTTTTTCAAGGATTTTAGCCACAAAGGAAAGAAGAGATACAGGATCATAGTGGAGATGGAAGGAGCAAGTGAAGGGTGGGTTTTTTGCTTTGGGTGGTTTGTTTCTTCTTTTCAGATGAGGGAGATCTAGGCATGCTGTTGGCAGAAGGGAAGGAGTCAGTAGACAAAGAGAGATTGAAGAAAAAATGATAGAGTAGGAATAGCAGAGGGGACAATCTGTTGGAGGAGATGGAATGAGATGAGACTGCTTGTGCAAAGAGAGGAGTCAGCCTTGGCAAGGAGGAGTTTTTTCATGAGACTGGGATGAAGGAGTTAGTGGCAGGTTTCTTAGGGATATAAGATGAGGAAGAGGAAAAGGTGATGAGTATCAGCTGAGAGAGCATGTATAGGGGAGCCATGGGAGGGATTAGAAAGTTTTTAAAGCTCCTGGGGAGAGTGGGAGAGTGAGGTGATAAGGGAGGGATAGTAGGATTGTCTATCACCGTGAGGGTCCAGTTGAAATTGTAACATATTTGCAGCGGAACCAATCAGAACGGCTGTGTGATTTTCTTCCCCTTTGTTGATGTTTGTTTGCACATGTGTAGAAGCCAAAATAGTGTGTGGTGGGAGTGAGCAAAGGCTGAGGTTTAACAATTAAAAATTAATGCAAGATATCATAAAGACTGAGGACTCAAGAGATGAGGGTAGTGTAGTGTTGGACTGGTTCATGAAGGGGTCATGGTAAAGAGGAGAGGAGAGAGTGGCTAGTGCAGGATGGATGACCTAGGAGAGAACTGAAGGGTCTAGGAATTGGAGGTCAGGGCAGAGTAGGGTTTGGTAAGGATAATTTTGGTTTTGTAATGGTTATTTGTTAATGATTCTACCTTTCATATCTATATAATCTACACATTTGAAGTTTTTCTTGATATATAGTGATGTGTTAGTCTAAACCCAATTCCTTCCAGACTGTAACCAGTTTTCCCAACAGTTATTTGTCAGTGAGTCCTTACCACAGTTCTTGGGGTCTTTGATTATACAATTCTGGCTATGAAATTTATTTTGCTTCTTTATACTCTGTAGTTCTCCCTTTCCAGAGGGTCATCTCGTACAAAAAATGTTTTTTTTAAAAAAAAAAGATGATGAGAAAATTGGAAAAATCTGATCAATACATCAAAAAAGTCTGAAAGATATATAGACCTCCCAGTTCTGCAAAGGTGTGAGCTGGAGGTGTCTTCTCATTTATCTGTTCTTTAAAATTTTGCCATATTCTCTTTGGATGATTTTTGTGGTGGTTCTTTCCATTTGCTTTGTGTGTACTGTTCTCTTGGCTCTGTTTGCTTCACTTCATCAGATTTTCCTGTATTTATCATATGCATTATTTCTTATGACAAAATGATATTCAATTAATTTCATGCAGCATACTTTGTCTAGCTATTCTCCAACTGATGTGTCTACTCTGCTTCCAATTCTTTGCTGCCACAAAAATTCTCACCATAAAAATTTTGGAGGAGCTTTCTTATCAGTGACTTTCTTGGGTTATAAGCCTAGCAATGGAATCTCTAGGTCAAAGAGTTTGAACATTTTAGTTATTTTATTTGCATAATTCCAAATTGCTTTCCAAAATGGTTGTACAAACTCACAACTCCACTAACAATGCATTAATAAGCCTATCTTCCCACAGCCCCTCCAACATTGACTAGTTGAATCTTTTGTAATCTTTGCCAATTTGCTTTATGTGAGGTAAAACCTCAAGGTTGTTTTGATTTGTATTTCTCTGTTGTTAGTCATTTGGAGCATTCTTTCATATGGCTGTTAACAGCTAGCAATTCCTTTTTTGAAAATTGTTTTCTCATAATCTTTAACCAATTAACTATTGGGGAATTGCTTTTTTATGTATGAACATCTGTTAAAAATTCAACACTAAGATTTGTTTCCAATTCTATCACTTCTCTTTTTATCCCAGATGCATTAATTTTGCCTACATAGGAACTTTTCAACTTTATGTAATCAGAGTTATATATTTTATCTTTTGTAATTATATCTATTCCTTGTTTCATTAAGAATTCATCATGGATTCATAGCTATTAAAAGTGCAATATCTTTTTTCTGAATTTATGGCATGATTTTTAATGTTAAGATTGCATGTCTATTTTAAATGTTTGTGGAATTTGGAGTATAATATGTATATTACTCCATACTCCAACAAATGATTTTGATGACTACTGCTTTATAACAGGCTGAAGTCTAGAAGTTTTATTCCTCCTTCATCCTGATCATTTTTCATTATTTCCCTTAATATTCTAAATTGTGTCTGCTAATAAATTTTGTTGCTATGTTATCCAGTTCTATAATGCCATCCCTTTGATAGTCTAATAGGTAAAGCATTAAAACTGCAAACTTTGGTAGTATTTTTATTGTATTGGCTTGCCTCGACCATAAGCAATGACCATTACTCCAACTATTTTAATTTTTCATTATTACGTTAAGGACCACTTTGTGATTTAATATAGATAAATATTTTGTGTTTTAGTAGATGGTCCCCAAAAACTTTTTGTATTTTGTAGGAATTTTGAATGAGATTTCCCTTTTTATAATTGCCCCTTGGATGTTATTATCATTATGCCTTGAATTTCTTTGTCTTTCTTATTCCTATTGCTAGCATTTTCTTGAACAATATCAAATAATAATGAGGAGAGTAAGCATCCTTTATTGGCTTATTTCTTTATTGATCGGGAGAGCATTCTGATTTCTTTGTTTGCTTTTGGTTTTAGATAGATACTTTTATGACATTAAAAGAGGTCCTATTATACTCATATTTTGCAGGACAGGGGTTATTTTATTTTTTATTTTTTGCAAAATGAGTATTGTACTTTGTGAAAGACTTTCTGTAAGATAATCATGATTTTGGATGTTTTTGTTTTTAACATATTTATTTTAGTTTTAGTGTTTTAACATTTAATAACTTAATATATTTAAAAGCATTTGATAATGCATAATATTTAATAATTTAGAAATTTTAATACATTTGTTTTAATCACATTGATTGTTTTCTTAATGTTGAAGCCTCCTTGTATTCCTGGTATAAATTGAACTTAGTCATAATGAATAATTTCTTGAATGAATTGTTGTAGCCTGTTTGATTTAATATTATATAAATATTTTGAATCAATACTCATTAACTGTATTCATCTAAAATTCTCCTTTGCTTTATCCTTCCTTGGTTTAGGTATTAATTATATTTGTCTCAGAAAAGTTTGGTAGCATAATTTTTTCTCAGTTATTCTCAAGAATTGAGAAAATACTTTACCAAACTTTTGAGAACAATTTGAATAGTACTGGATAGTACTGATCTCTAAAAGTTTGATAGGATTTTCCTGTAAAATCCATCAAGACTAGGACGTTTTTGTCCCTCTTTGGTATTTCCTTTCCAGTTAATTCTATTTCTTTTTTTGGGGATTCAGTTATTTAAAATCTCTTCTGTCTTCTGTTAGTTTGTATATCTTATATTTTTTGACATATTCCTCTATTTCTTTTGTGCTCTTAGTTTTGTTAGCATATAATTATGAATATTCTGACTTTATTGTGATTTCACTTGTTCATTTTCTATTTGATTGGTTTGATTTTCTGTCCTCTTTTTTTTTGATCAGGTTGGCCAATGGTTTAACAATTGTGTTAATCTTTCAAAAAAGAACCAGTTTTTCATTTGGTTTCTCATTTCTATAGTATTTTAGGTTTATAGTTTATTTCTAATCTAATCTTTAATACCTCCTCTTTTGTTATTATTTTGGTTTTGCTTATATATTGACTTTCTGGTTTTAAAAAATGCATATTCAATTCAATAACATTCTCCTTTTTGTATTTTGTTAACATGTGTTTCTAAGGACATAATTTTTCCTCTATGGATTGCTTTAGCTGCATAACAGAAGTGTTGGCGTGTTAGATTTTTTTCAGCAACAGCAATCTAAGATTTCATTGCTAAGTCCCCATTTGGAACTGTCTTTTGTCTGCTCCTCGTTAACTGATTACTTATTGTTTTTACTACTCCTGCCTTTTAACATTCATTTTCAACATCTTTGTACCCTATGATCAGTCTTTGTAGAAGTTCCACATGTTGCTAAGGATTGCATCCATTCTTTGTCAGCTCCATTTAGAAGGTTCACCATTTAGAAAACATGTCTTTTAACTCTAGATTCTCCAGCAATTTGTGGAGTTTTTTGTTTCCCTGATTGTTTATCTTTCTGTTAGACTTGCCCTAAACTGAGAAACATTAAAGTCTCCTGCTATGATTGTTATTACTACTTTTTATTATTTTAATTTTATTATAATATTATACATTAATATATCATATATGATAATATATGATATATTAACGTATTGTATAATATATTATCACTTTTTGTGATTCTTGTAATTTTGTTTTAGTAATTTTATAGTAAGGCATTTGTAGCATATAAATTAATATTAAGATTAGATTCCTGTTTATGGTTCCTTTCAGCATGATGTAGTTTCCTGATTTATCTCTTTTTATGTTGTGAATTTTTGCTTTTGCTCTGTCTGATAGTAGGATTGCCACTCTTGCTTTAAAACAACTTTTTTAACCTAATATATAGCAAACTTTGTTCCAGCTCCTCCTTTTTATTCTGTGTATGTCCCTGCTTTATAAGTGTATTTCTAGCAAGCAACATATTGTGGAGTTTTGCTTTCTTATTCAATCTGTCACTCTCACTTTATTAGATTTTTAAAATGCTTTGATATTTAAAGTTATGAGACTTAAAGTGATATTTTACTTGGTTTGGCCGTAATTTTTTTCTCAATTAGAATTTATTCCACTGTTCCTCTTTAAAGACGGCACTTTGTTTCTTTAGTAGTTTTTGCTTACCTGCTTTAAGGTAACCCTGTTCTGCAAGGCTCTTATCCTCTCCCTCTTAACCCCCTTCTCCCCATTTGTTATCTCTTTCCTTAATTTTGGAATATTAATTATTAATTCCTTTTACTTAGTTTTCTAATTATTCCTCCCCCCTTTCCCTCTCTCAAGTAGCCAATTTCTTCTGTTTTTTCCTTTTTTATTTTCTTTATCTTTTTTTAAATTATTTTTATTACCTTTACTGTTTTTCTAAAAAAGGATTTCTTTCCCTTGTTCTCAAGATTGATTCTTTTCCCTTCCTGTGTATTTTAGCCTTTAATTCTTTGACTTATGGTCCTTATAATTATTTATTCCTCCTTTAGTCTCTGCATCTCCTTAATGGAATTAAAGCTCCTGAAGTATCTATTTGGAGTTTTCTCTACTAATCAGATTCTTTGTTGCTGTCTTGAGATTCTTACTACATCTGTCCGCATCTTAAGGCTCAAAGAAATTATGTAGTAATTCTCCTTCTCACGACACAGAAGTCCTTTGCCAATCCTTTGTTGTTGCTGAGTTGTTTTTTCAGTCTGTCTGACTCTTTGTGACCCCAGGTGGGGTATTCTTGGCAATGGAATGGTTTTCCATTTCCTTCCCCGGCTCATTTTATAGATGAGGAAACTGAGGCAGAGTTAAGTGACTTGCCCAGGATCCCACAGATAGTAAGCTTCTGAGGCCAGTCTTGAACTCATGAAGATGGGTCTTCCTGACTCCAGGCTCAGCACTCTGTTCACTTCATCACATATAGACCCCTTCATATGCACATTGTCTGCTCTAAATCTAGTAACTTCTGAAAAGTCTCAAAGCCAGAAAGCCCACTCTTATATTTCATTGTTTCCATCTGCTGTCCCTTATAGGTTGTAACTTCATCTAGATTAGGAGGACTCAGTTTATCAGAGATTCTCTAATCAACCTCCTGAAACACGAAAAAGGAAAAGAAAAAAAAATAGTTCAGAAAAATTATTTAATCCCTCAATCTAGTCTGACAATAAATTCAGTGTTCCACATCAATAATCCCACACCTCTACAAAGAAGGGATATCTCTCTTTTCCAGAATCAAACTTGGTCATTATAATTACACTTCCACCTTGACAGTTGTCTCTCCTGAAAACCAGATAATGCTAGCCTAGGACCTTGAATCTAAGAACCTTGAAAATAGCTGTACCCTTTACACTACTGGTCCTGATTCCAACCTGAGCCCTACCACCATCATTGAATGGAGAAGTCTCTGTGGAATAGTCCTGGTTATCACCAACTGCCACTGTCAAGTAGATGATGCCAAGATTCCTGAGGCTAGCAATACCCTTAGACTCCCAGCTTCCAGTCACTGTCATGGGAAGCAACCCCCAAGTACTGCAACCCCCCTCCAGAAAACCGAGAAATGAAAGTCCTCGGAACTGTCAAATGGTTCAACGTCAAAGGCATATAATTTTATCAGTGGTTATGATGTTAAAAGACGATGCACTGCCATCTGCTTTGCTACTATAGGGCCAAGGACCACATGATCCTTCCATCTGACTTGTAGCTAAAACCTTTTCTATATGGTGTCTCCTCTATTAGAATGTGACCTTCTGGAGGTCAGGGACTGTTTTCCTTACTGTCTTAACTATTTTTATCCCCACTGCTTGACACAGGGCTTTCCACAGAGTAACCACTTAATAAATGCCTTTTCATTTATTCATTCACAACAATATTTTGTGATTTGTTATTGTTGTTCCTTCAATTTAAATTATTGTTAAGTATTGTGTAGTTTCCCTGGTTTTGCTTACATCGCTTGGCATCAGTTGCTGTATTACACTGTGCCTCTGTTTTCCCTATTTATTATTTCTTTTGATGCAGCAATATTTCATCACATTTCTGGATGTGCCAAATGTGTTGTCATTCACTGATCAGTAGCCTTCTACTTTGTTTCTATATTTTTGCTAGTATAAAAAGTATACTTTCACATGTTATCAGATGAACACAGTATGCTGCTTTTGAAAGGGCACAGTGCAGTGTTAGTCAGAAGGCCGGGGTTCAGATTCTGTCGTTTACTACCTGTGTCACCTTGGCCTCATTTTTCTCATCTGCAGTATGGGAGAGTTGGACTAGTTTAGTTGTTCTACTTTGAAGATCTCTTCTTCCACTTATCAATACAAGGTCGTATCATCAGGATTGTATTAACTTTTGATTCTGTGGGGAGTGGCAGGAACTAAGTGCCGCATAAGGAAAATAAGGCAGCAAATCTGGGGTTGTAACAAATAAATGAGGCAGTAGATTGAGAGACAATTTCCATTATGCCCTCCCATTCACAGTCTTGGAAGTTTTCTTTCTAGTGTAACTTGTCTTTTAGGCTGATGGAAGCTTGACTATGAAGTGGAGAGGAGTCAGTGGAGTATGAGGGAGAGAGGAAACCTGTCCTGCTGTATGGACAGTCTTTCCTAGGTTCCCAAAGGCTTTAGATTTGATCTGGGACAAACTACATAAAGTGGAGCAGCTAGGTGACACAGAAGATAGAGCACCAGGTCTGGAGTCAGGAAGACCTGAGTTCAAATCTGGTCTCAGATACTTACTAGCTGTGGAATCCTGGGCAAGTTTCTTAACCCTGTTTGACTCAGTTTCCTCATCTATAAAATGAGCTGGAGAAGAAAATGGCAAATCACTCTAGTATCTTTGCCAAGAAAACCCCAAATTGGGTGATAAAAAGTCAGACACAACTGAAATGATTGAACAAAAACACAGAGTATCCTGGATCTTGAACTTGGAGGGACTTATTGGGGGAAGGAGGAGGAGGAAGTCACAACAAGGAAGAAAGCATTACCAGTCAGCAGGAGGAGGAAGCATCCAGGTTCTAGAGGCTCCTGCCTGCAAATAGTGCCAGTCTGGAGCCTAGGACAATGTGGATGGTCTGAGATTGAATCCCAGAAAGCAAGTATTATTCAATGATCACATATGAGCCGGAAGGAGAGAGAGTGAAGGCCTCTTCCTCTCCTCTGTCTCTCTCCAGTGCACAACAATACTCCATGACAATCATATACCACAGCTTGCTTAGTCATTCCCCAATGGAGGGGTATCTTTTCAATTTCCACTTCATTATTTTTCTCCAGATTTATTAATTTATTTGTTTTTAGTTTTCAACATTAACTTCCATAAGTTTTAAATTTTCTCCCTCTCCCTCTCCCTTCCCTCCCCAAGACAGCATGCAATCATATATGGACTCTAAACATACATTCCCATTAAACATATTTTCACATTAGTCATGTTCAATTTCCACTTCTTAGATACCACAAAAAGCACTGCTATAGATATTTTTGTACAAATAGGTCTTTTTCCCTTTTTTGGATATTTTTGGGATATAGACCTAGCAGTGGTATTGCTGGATCAAAGGGTATGCACTGTTTGGTTGCCCTTTTGGGCATAGTTCCAAATTGTTTTCCTGAATGGTTGGATCAGTTCACAACTCCACCAACAGTGCATTAGTATCCTAGTTTTCCCACATTCCCTCCAACATCCAGCATTTTCCTTTTCTGTCATATTAACCACTGATAGATTTTGCCCTCTAGAGGGTTTTCCTTCTACAGTTATAGGGGACAAAGGCAAGAGAGTCATATTTTTCTAGGGACTTTCCCTCTAAAAAGGAGTAAATGTTACAACAAAGCAAGACATCCTTTTGCAGTGGGGGATTCTCCTTTCCTCCAATGAGCTCTTTACAATAGTAGAACTTCCCTCCAATCATTTAGCTCCCACCTCAATAGCAACTCTCTTTGTCAGTCGTGCTCCAGGTCTCAGTTCCTAGGTCTCCCAGATCCACAGGCCAAAGTGTTCTATCTTCTGATGTCTGGGCTTCTCTAAGCAGCATTTCTCATCTCTCTCTTGTGTTCTTTGGTTACTGACTCCTGATCAGTTCTGTTCTTCTATTTACTGTTTCAAAGAAGAGACTCCCAGTTTGGAGTGACCCTTCTCTATCCCACAACCACAGTTCTATCAGGCAGAATACATATTGTTATTATACACCAGTCCTCAAACTATTCTCTGATACAGAGCTTCCCATCAATAAATTAGGAAGTCCTGAAAAGAGTCACATTAAAATTAGTTGTTGGGAAGCAATGTACTACAGCCATCTTTACTTCAGTCAGTGCTCTTGCTTCTGAGCTATTTGCAAAGAAGTCTTTTCCGTGCATTTATTTGAGGGGCTGCTTTCCTCTCAGGTCCTCAGAATAGTCTCAAGTTGCTTTTTTCATACAAATGCCCATTGAATACCCTTTTCAGTAAATAAAGCATCCAGATAAGAACACAGGAATACCTTTCAGACACATTCAAACTGCCAGAGAGGCTATGGCAGAAAAGGTAAGGATCTGCTGATTGTCACATAAGGTATAAAACAGGACAACCCTCTGACCTAAGGTATTTGCCAGTGTCATAGAGGATATCTTGTGGAAAGTCAAATCAAAAGGTTCTCCAAACATTCTCATTCACAAATAACCTCACTTTCAGCTTCTGTGGGAGAAGGTTTTGAGAATGGGAGAAAGAGAAATGATGTCAAAGAGCCGGGAGAAAGAAATTGAATAGATTATTTGGAGGGGTTTTAGACCTGTGAAAATGGCAAGAGATTGAATGTGGTAGAAACTTTGGAGAAATTGAGGGATATTCAAAGGAAATAAGCCTACAGATTCTCCTTCAGGCTTTTGTGAGAGAAATGTGAAAAAGAAAGAGGGGTTCAGGAGGATTCAGGAGCAGGGACCAGAAGAAAAGGATCAAAGAAGAAATGAAAGGGAAGATGGCAGTCAAGTCAAGACTAATACAACAAGTATGCTTGGACTCATGAGCCCAGAGTCAGGCTGACCACTTCCTCAGCACTTCAAGGGCACCCTAGGAGTTTGAGGGTTGTCTTCTCTAATGTCATCCGTTTAAGCCTCTACTTGTTGTGTTTCTCCCCTTCCCATGAACTATCAGTGAGTAACTAGCTCCCCAGTTCCATTTAACCATTTAACATCAATTAACTGTTACAAAGGGATATTTACTGCAAAGATAAACAGGAATAACAAAATTATAAACATGCCCCAGCACCTTGGATGCACATTCTTCCCAGCTCACCTTGGTTTCTGGGAGTATCGAGCTCCCCCTCAACAGTCTCTACATAGCATTAGTTCCACAAAAGTTCATATCTAGTAAGGTCATGTCTAGATGCAATGTCCTTGATGGATGAGTCCTCAAGGTCAGTCCTTGCTCCTCAGGCATTGACACTGAGTTGGCTACAAAATTCAGATGCCCAAAAACTTGTTGTCCTGACCTGTCATAACCCACAAGGTCATAGGTGCCAATCTCTTCTTCTTAGAAAACAAACGTAGTGTGGTCCCATCTTGTGGGACCACATATGAATCTTAGTAGGGACAGCTCACAGCTTCTCCCCTTGCAGCTGAATATTATCACTGAAAGAGTCCAACTAAGAGTAACTGAAAGTAATGGCTGAGGGTTGATCACTAGTGCTCCTTGAAGGCACTTTTGTTCTAACTAAACAGTCCAAAAGTCTTCTCTTAATGGTGTGGTTAGTAGGCAGGAATCTGTGATAGAATATCTCCCCATGCTTGTCTGTCCAAGGCCAAAGGTAAAAGTGAGGTTCTAGTGGAAAGAAATGGATTTGAAGTTGAGGAGGGGAAACGCAAGAAGAAGAAAGGAGAGGAAAGAACATACATACACTTGGAATAAAAAACCAAATTTGAGGCTCTTCTGGAGGGCTGGCAGCTGTGTGCTCCAAGGAGAAAGCAGCTGCTTGTCCTCCAAATACTGATATGGTAGAACCACAGAAACAAGTAGTCTGTAAACATTTATTGGTTGTTGTTGTTTGTGCTTGGAGAGGCCCAAAGTGATAGCAGTGTGTCAAGGTAAAGGTATAGCCTATCCAACTACGACTATTAGACCAATGAGATCTTGGAAGGCTCTGCCACAGATCAGGCACAAATAGTCCATGGGAACATTTGGAGTGGAAATGTCTCTAAATTTGTGCATTGAAAATTGTACATTTGAGATGCTAGCATTCTGGTTTGCTCATGGAGCATAGTACCTACTTTGATGTAGGCATGCCATGCTGAGCAGTCCTCTGCCAGTGTCTCTCACATCTCATAATTCCAGAGTTCTTCAGAGAGACCTTCAGAGTATTCTTGTATTGCTTTTTTCCTGACCTCCGTGTGAATGTTTGACTTGTGTGAATTTTCTGTAAAATAGTCTTTTAGGCAAATGGTACTGGAGAAGACTTCTGAGAGTCCCTTGGATGACAAGGAGATCAAATTAGTCAATACTTTAAAAAGCTGAATTTAGGTTATTTATTTGAAGGTAAAATACTGAAGCTAAAGCTTAAATACTTTGGCCATATAATGAAAAGATGATACTCACTGGAAAAGACCCTGATGTTTAGAAAGACTGAAGGTAAAAGGAAAAGGGAATGGCAGAGGGTGAGATGGATAAATAGTGACACAGAAACAATGAAAATGAACTTGGACGGATTTTGAGAGATAGCTGAAGATAGAAGGTCCTGGTGTTCTATGGTCTATAGGGTCATGAAGAGCTGGATACAACTCAATGACTGAACAACAAAACATTTGACATTCAAACAACATGGCCAGCCCGTGGACTTGTCTTCTCTGCAGTACAGTTTGAATGTTTTAGTTGGAGAAAGGACCTCAGTGTCTGATACTTTATCTTGCCAGGTGATCTTCAGAATCTTCCTAAGACAATTCAAATGAAAGTGATTGAGTTTCCTGGCCTGGTGTTGGTACAATGAGGTCAATACAACAGCTCTGTGGACCTTCAGTATTGTAGGCAGCCTAATACTTCTCTCCCATACTTCCTTTGGAGCCTCCCAAACATTGAGCTAGCTCTGGCAATGTGTACATCAACCTCATCATCTATGTAGACATCCCTGGAAAGTATACTGCCAAATGAACTCATCCACAGCATTCAAAATTTCTCCATTTGCTATAACCAATGGTTCCACATATAGATGGTGTGGTGCCAGCTGGAGGAGAGCCTCTGTTTTCTTGATCTTAATTGTCAGGCCAAAATTAGCATAAGCTACAGAGAATCTGTCCATACTCTGTTGCATCTCAGCTTCAGAGGCTGCACTGAGTACACAATCATCTATGAACAAAAAGTTGCACACCAACTCTCTTTCCACTTCAGTCTTGGCTTGTAGCCTTTTCAAATTAAATAATTTACTGTTAGCATGATAGCTGACCTTGATGCCATTTTTGTTCTTGTTGAAGACAATATTGCTGAAAACATCATACTAAGAGGTATGTTAGCAAGCACAGAAATACCCTGCTTCACTCCATTGGTGACTGGGAAATCATGAGAGCATCATCTATTATCCAGAACCCATGCAAGCTTGCCATTATGGAACTGATGTACAATACTGATAAACTTCTCCAGGCCTGTTGTGTGCTAGGTTCTGTGCTAAATGCTGCAGATAAAAAAACATTCCCTGACCTCAAGGAGTTTACAGTCAAAGACAACACACAAAGGAACCTGAAAAGTGGAGAAGGGGAGTTAGGGGGTGGGGAATGGTAAAGTCAGAGTAAGAAATGAGGAGCTGTGTGAACTGAGCTCCCTGCTTAAATGGAGGTTTTAGAGTTCATCTCCCCACCTTCTGAGGGAAATTATTGTCAAATAATCAAATATTGGAGAAAGCTAGGGTTTTTCCCCTTAATTAGTATATCTGGTCAAAGCTTAGTTCTCTGAAGGGCAAGGCAGATAATGAGATGAAATTTTGGAGTTGTTGCCACCTCCCTCCCGCACCCCCAACTAGAGAATCTTACAAAGAATTTAATGTGGGGGCGGAGCCAAGATGGCGGAGTAGAAACACACAAATACGCTAGCTCTGAACCAACAGCCCATGAAATATCTGTAGTAAAGAGCTGCCAATAAATTCAGGAGCAGGAGAAGCCACATAACAGCGGAGCAGATAAGATTTCTGTTCTAGAGAGCCTGAAAACCTCTCGCAAAAGGTTCTTCGCGCAGCAGACTGGGAGCCGAGAACAGCCCTGCCGCGGCCGCCCAGGGCCAAGAGGAGCAGATCCGAGTGGGGAGCAGATCCGAGCAGGCTTCAGGGACAGAATCTCCAGCAGCCGCGTGGGTCCCTCCACCCACAGGTGACAAGGGTCTGTGAGAGGGTCTCTTCGGCGGGTCGAGAGGGGAGTGGGGAGCCCCCATGACTCAGGCCCCCTCAGGAGGCACCAGCGGAGGTGGGAGCAGACCGGGGCTCCCCAAGCAGGCAGGAGCCCGAATCCATTGTTGAAGGTCTCTGCATAAACCCCCTGAGGGAACTGAGCCTGTGAGGCTGCCCTGCCCCCACCTGAGCACCTGAACTTAATCTCACACTGAATAGCAGCCTTGCCCCCGCCCAAAGCCCTGAGGCTGGGAAGCAGCATTTGAGTCTCAGACCCCAAGCACTGGCTGGGAGGATCCGGAGGTGAGGTGGGTGTGAGGAGAATATTCAGAGGTCAAGTCACTGGCTGGGAAAATGCCCAGAAAAGGGAAAAAAACCAAGACTATAGAGGGTTACTTTCTTAGTGAGCAGGTTTCTCCTCCCCTCCTTTCTGATGAGGAAGAGCGGTGCTCACCATCAGGGTAAGACACAGAAGTCAGTGCTTCTACATCCCAGCCCACTCAGTGGGATCAGACCTGGGAAAAGCTCATGAAGAGCTCAAAAAATTTTCAAAATTATGTTAGAGAGGTGGAGGAAAAACTGGGAAGAGCAATAAAAGACTTGCAAGCAAAGTATGAACAACAGATCAGCACCCTGCTAAAGGAGACCCAAAAAAATGCTGAAGAAAATAACACCCTGAAAAATAGGCTAACTCAATTGGCAAAGGAGGTTCAAGAAGCCAATGAGGAGAAGAATGCTTTCAAAAGCAGAATTAGCCAAATGGAAAAGGAGGTTCAAAAGCTCACTGAAGAAAATAGTTCTTTCAAAATTAGAATGGAACAGATGGAGGCAAATGACTTTATGAGAAACCAAGAAATCACAAAACAAAACCAAAAGAATGAAAAAATGGAAGATAATGTGAAATATCTCATTGGAAAAACAACTGACCTGGAAAATAGATCCAGGAGAGACAATTTAAAAATTATGGGACTACCTGAAAGCCATGATCAAAAAAAGAGCCTAGACATCATCTTTCATGAAATTATCAAGGAAAACTGCCCTGAGATTCTAGAACCAGAGGGCAAAATAAATATTGAAAGAATCCACCGATCACCACCTGAAAAAGATCCAAAAAGAGAAACTCCTAGGAATATTGTGGCCAAATTCCAGAATTCCCAGGTCAAGGAGAAAATATTGCTAGCAGCTAGAAAGAAACAATTCAAGTACTCTAGAAATACAATCAGGATAACACAAGATCTAGCAGCTTCTACATTAAGGGATCGAAGGGCATGGAATAGGATATTCCAGAAGTCAAAGGAACTAGGACTAAAACCAAGAATCAGCAAAACTGAGTATAATACTTCAGGGGAAAAATTGGTCTTTCAATGAAATAGAGGACTTTCAAGCATTCTTGATGAAAAGACCAGAGCTAAAAAGAAAATTTGACTTTCAAACACAAGAATGAAGAGAAGCATGAAAAGGTAAACAGCAAAGAGAAGTCATAAGGGACTTATAAAAGTTGAACTGTTTGCATCCCTACATGGAAAGACAATATTAGTAACTCTTGAAACTATTCAGTATCTGGGTACTTGGTGGGATTACACACACACACATGCACACGCACACACTCATAGAGACAGAGTGCGCAGAGTGAATTGAATAGGATGATATCATATCTTAAAAAAAAATGAAATCAAGCAGTGAGAGAGAAATATATGGGAGGAGGAAGGGAGAAATGGAATGGGGCAAATTATCTCTCATAAAAGAGGCAATCAAAAGATTTTTTTAGTTTGGGGAAAAAGAGGGGAGGTGAGAGAAAAACATGAAGTTTACTCTCATCACATTCCACTAAAGGAAGGAATAAAAAGCACACTCATTTTGGTATGAAAACCTATCTTACAATACAGGAAGGTGGGGGACAAGGGGATAAACAGGGTGGGGGGGACGAGGGAAGGGAGGGCATGGGGAGGAGGGTACAATTTGAGGTCAACACTCAAAAGAGAGAATAGAAGTAATTGGAGGCAGGATAGGATGGAGGGAAATATAGTTAGTCTTATACAACACGACTATTATGGAAGTCATTTGCAAAACTACACAGATTTAGCCTATATTGAATTGCTTGCCTTCCAAAGGGAGGGGGTAGGGAGGGAGGGAGGAAAAGAAGTTGGAACTCAAAGTTTTAGGAATAACTGTCAAGTACTGTTCTTGCCGCTAGGAAATAAGAAATACAGGTAAAGGGGTATAGAAAGTTATTTGGCCCAACAGGACAGAGGAGAGGATGGAGACAAGGGCAGAGAGGAATGATGGAGGAGAGAGCGGAGTGGTGATGGGGGCAATTGGAATGCTCGGTGTTTTGGGGTGGGGGGAGGGTACAAGGGGGGAGAAAATTTGGAGCCCAAAAATTCTGTGAAAATGAATGTTAAAAGTGAAATAAATAAATTAATTAAAATTTAAAAAAAAAAATAAGAATTTAATGTAAGGTGAATTCCAGTCCATCGTGTTCCTCTGAGCAGAGTCTAGATTGCCCTAGGCTGGGTAGTCTAGATTAGACATAAATCTCTTTGTCCAAGACTGAGTGATCAGATTCAAGGCCCTCATTAAACTAAGCCCACCTCCTATTATAATGTACATTCTTCTCATTAATTGTTAACCAATAACAGTTGATTACCACCTCAGGAACACCCACTCTTCCAAGGACATGGGTTCCGTAAGGAGTCTTGAGCATTCTAGAGTGCCACTGACCCTTTTATTAATTATTGTTAGCATGATTAATTAAATGATTAATTACCCAGAAATTATGTCTCTCCAACCTTTTATATGTTACACCTCCAAACAGAAGGGTAGAGGGTAATGATTAGGTAGAGTATCAAGGCTGATGGGATCCTGCTTGAAAATGAAATTTTTTCCCATAAAGTTTCTTGAGACATTGTGGGGAAATCAGAACTATGCCAGAGTACTGCGGCCAGATGAGAAATGAGCAAGGTCATCCAGTAAGGGTCAGAGAAAGAAGAGTGGTGTAGCAAAGAGGTAGCTGGTGAGGCCCTGGTCCAATGTCCCGCACTTCTCTAAGTGAATGAGAAAGTAAGGGGTGGGACACAATGAAGAAGAAGAGGCCACACCTCCAGGTGACCTTTCAAAGGGAGCTCACTGGAAACCAGATGACACACTCTAAGCAGTTTGGAGAAACTCAGCTCCTGAGATGTGTAGAAGATTCCTTAGAACTCATGTGAAGTAGGTATAGGCAGAGGCAGTTACCTAAAAGAAAGGGGCCAGGATTCGGGGAACTACATTGCTTGAGCAGATCCAATAGGAGAGATAGTAAGATGGAAGTTGTAGTCTTGAAAATTCCCCAACTACAGACCCCAAGATAGTAATCCTGTATTTCCTCTCTTCCCTTGGGAAGCCTAAAGCATGAGAAAGTCTGTTTACTCTTTTTGGTTTTAAATGTTTACTTTCTTTTTTATACATAGTGTTAATCATGAGCCTTTGCTAGTTTTGAGTATGTTTACTGGAAAAAAGAGGCAACTGAAGGGAAAACATCTCCAAAGAAAAAGGAGAAAAAGTTTTAGTGTTGGGATGTGTTGTCCAGGTATTTCTGAGAGGGGTGATGGGAGGAAAGAGGGTCTTGGAGTGACAGGGTAATATAGAGTTACTGATCACTTGAGAAAGCTTCCCATAGGAGATAAGGAGCATTTATACCACTGAATTCAGTTGGGTAATGAGAAGATAGCAACGGGTCAAATAAGAGTGGTTAAACCAACCCTGTTCACCAACCCATCCCATCCCCCTATAAACCCTGCCTGTATATATAAAGGCAACTAACAATGCAAAGCAGAAAGTAAGTACTCAAGGAGTCCTGAACTTAGCATCCAAAGAGACCTGAGTTTAAATCCACCTTTTGATATTCCTTAGTCACATGACCACCTTCAAGGTCCTTAATCTCTCTATGCCTTAGTTATTATAGCTGTAAAAGGGAAAATTAATAATACCTGACTCATGAGGTTGTTGTGAGAATCAAATGAGAGAATATATGTATGTAAAGCATTTTATATTTAAAAGTTGTCTATAAATGATAGTTAATAGTAGTAAAAATAAAATTTATTAGTAAAATTATTAGTAAAAATAATAAGTGTTTAGGAGCTCAGAGGATAGAGAAGCTATTATAGATTGAGATACATAGGCATTTGTAAAATCGGAGTGGATGGGGAGTCAAATTAGATGACCTCAATGGTCCTTTGCAGCTTTAAATCTATGATCCTATCATCTTCAGCTCTGGTGATCCAGAACGTTCATAAATCCTAGAATATGTGGCAGCTTAAACCTGATATTCCTAGTCTTTAAGGAGGTAGGATGCCTTCAATGGGGATAGAATTTGGATAAAACCCCTTTGAGCTTTAACATCCTCTGATTCTATGAAGAAAGACTGGCAGTGAGGAAGAGGAGGAAGTGGGAGGGAGAAGGGAGAGGAAGAGGAAAAGAAGGGGGAGAGAGATTAAGGGAGGAATGAGGAGGAGAAAAGACCAAAAGCACAGCAGTGGAAGATTGGGAGAAGAGAGAGCCAGCAACATGTTACTGTTTGCCTTTGCCTGCTACCTGAACTGGGAAAAGGAATTCTCCGATGACTTGCAAGTGAATTGGATTGAAGTGAGGGAGGGCTGTGCAAAGTCACCAGCCTCACTTTCTTCTCTGGAGCCACCTGGGTCCAGTGGCCAGATATAGAACTGAGGTAGCATATTGTACAGGAAAGTGTGCTCGATTTGGACTCAGATGGCAGGGGTTGAATATCGACTTTACCATTTAATAATAATAATGATAATAGCTAGCATTTATAGAGGGCTTAGGTTTAATAAGCACTTGGAAAACATAATCTCATTTGCCAATGGGAGGTAGGTGCTATCACTTGTTGTGAAGTTGTTTTCAGTCATGTCTGACTCTTCATGACTCCATTTGGGGTTTTCTTGGCAAAGACACGAGAGTAGTTTGCCATTTCCTCCCCCAGTTCGCTTTATAGATGAGAAAACTGAGACAAAGATGGTTAAGTGACTTGCCCAGGGTCATGCAGCTAGTCAGTGTCTGAGATTTGAGTTCAGTAAGATGTATTCCTGACTCCAGCACCAGCGTTCTATCCATTATGCTGCTTAGCTGCCCAGGTGCTATTATTATCCTCATTTTATAAATCAGAAAACTGAGGCAGACAGAAGGTAAGTGACTTGCTCAGGGCCACATAGTAAATGTCTGAGATCACTCTGTCCACTCACCACCTGGGTTTTTCACATAGTGGAAGCGTGGTTCAGTGAACTTACTGCCGATAAGTCATAGTATAAGTGAGACTCACCTCTTTGGGCTTCAGTTTCCTCATCTGTAAAATTGGAGTGGATGAGGAATCAAATTAGATGACCTCAAAGGTCCTTTGCAGTTTTAAATCTATGATCCCATCATCTTCAGTTCTGGTAATCTAGAACTTTCCTAAGTCCTAGAAAATGTAGCACCTTAAACCTGATATTTCCAGTGTTTAAAATTAAATATCAATCATCACCCACTTAGAGAGACAGAAGAACAAGAAGGTTTCACTGCTGTTATGCTCCTTAAGTATTTAAACCCTGGTGAGGCACCCAGACCTTTATTAAGCACTTCTACCACATTCCTTTTTGAGCAAGCAGGCGCCAGGTTCCTGCATCTTCCTTGGTGAGACCACATGTTTTCAGTACCTATCACTGTATTTGCAGTCTGGGTAGCGGTAAGCAAAATGAGGGTCACAGGTTCTCAGTGCTTTCAAGACGCCCTTCAGCCTGCCAGCGGCGCTGATGACCTCCTGGTCTGAGAGCAAGGGGTTCCCGCAAACAGTCAGAGCAGAGTCTATCTCTTCTTGTTTGGGCTGGGGAAATTTCCCTGTGAGAAGCCGGGGCAGGAGCTGCTGACAGACCATTACCAGGCTCTGTTTCTCCTTGACTGCACTGCAAGAAGGAAATGGAGATCGACAGTCTAAAAGCAGGCAGCTAAATATGTCTTTGTATTCTTGTTGGCTGTCTAGAGTCAGACTACCTGAAAGATGAAGGAACAAAAATATAGATTTTATTCAAGTGCCATGGAAAGTTAGCTCAAGTTTATTTAACAGAGAATTTTTTTTTTCCTAGAGATTTTCTATCTTTGTATTGGCTTCCAGGACAACTTGTTTGTCTTCTGAGGTGGGCAGGAGATTGACTCAAAAGAAACGAAAGCAGAAATCTCATTTATTCAGCATAGGAAATAGGGCTGAAAAGAGATTAACAAAATCCACAATAAAAGTAGCCAAAGCCCTGGGATTGTAATCCTACAACTCATGCATAAAGACTGGAGGAATTCTTAGTAGGTTACCAGAAAGACAGTAACTTTCTTTCCTCTTAAAAAGAGGCCTAGGAATATAACTCCTAGGACAGGGGCCACCAGGACTGTACCATGGGGCAGGAAATTTAGAGGGTGCAATAACATTTGCACTTTGCTTCCTCCCCTAGCTTCAGCTAAGGATGCTATCTCCCTTCCCCCACCTACTTCATTGACACTTGCCTGGATTAGCTAGTTATAACTCTGGAAATAACCCAACATGTGAGTCAGATGGTCAACTGGGAAAATGATGGAAAGACGCCCAGCCCTAGGTAGCTACCTTGTCAATTTAAACAATTTATGATTCACTCATATACCTCATTCATTTCCATGCTTTTTAATTTTGAAACTTTATAAAAAGCAAATGTGTCAAAATGGATTACAAAACATACCAATGAATCAGCTAGACATTTAAAATTTAGATAAGCAATAAAAGTATCTGCGATGAGAGTTTTTTTCCCCCATCATACCAATCTTGGAAAGGAAAATGAGGATTTAAATGTTGAGAAGGAAAGAAAGGAGCAGGGTTGACATGAATATATCAGGACAGAAACATGGAATGTTCCACCAGAACGTAGCTCCCTTGGGATGTGCTTTGGGTAAAGCATGTGTCCATGTTTCAGCCAACACACCATTTAAATCCGAAGCCCTAGAGATTCCAACAATTGACTGGGACTAGAGCGAGTTATATTTTTTGCTGATTCCTGAACTTTGAATGATCTCCCCCTCTGACAAACCAAAGATGTTTGTGCTAAAAAATGAAATAATATGAAAGATGGGCAGGTGAATCTCAGCCTCCCACCTTGCCCCCCTGCTTCACCTCCTCTGACAGCTGCTCTTTAGAGTACACGCTGAGTACCTTGCTGCCTGTCAATGACGCCCACTGTGCTGGCATCTCGGATGAACAGATGCCCATTGTCAAAAATGCCAAACGTGCCAGCATCAATGCGGGTGAAGTAAAAGAAATAGTTCAAGTCATTGTTCCTCAGGGAATCCATGATGCCAAGGAGCTGGTATGCCAAGTCAGCTGCCTGGTCTGCAGGTGAGCTATAGAACTGCTCCAAGGGCTGCGTGCTGGTGCTGACCAGGAATCGGCCACAGGAGCCTAGGTATCTGGGCAAGGGCCACCCCTCTGCTCCTGGGAAAATCTAGAATAGAAGAAAGAGAAAAAAGATAATTTAAAATAATGACCATTTCTATCTTTCTGTTTCTTTCTTTCCCCTCTTTCCTTACCTCTCTTTGCATAATGACAAATGAAGATTGACTTTAAAAACTGCCCTGCCCTTCAAATCTGTCAGCAAAATCCCCTGAAACCAATGACAGTGATGCTATGTCCGCTAATGGGATATTTAAGTAAAATGAGGCAGGTCAGTGTACACTACTCCCTTCTTCCCCCACTCCTACTTGGTTTCATTATAATTACATTAATTAAACCTATTATTTGCCCGTAGCCTGGTTTCATCTAGGCCCTGGGCCAGTGATTTAACTAAATGTTCACAGATATATGAGGGGTACACACACAAACACACACACATACACACTTTTTTTAATCTCTGTGTGTATATATGTATATATACAGATATGTATATACATATATACATACGCAAAGATATATACACACTATATATTGTATATAGTACATGTGTTTATGTATATGTGTACATATATGTGTGTGTGTGTGTGTGTGTGTGTGTGTGTGTATCCAGAAATGGAACCACCTCTACAGAGTAGGAAAAGTAAATTGCCATGATGTTATATAATGAAACAAATTAATCAGGTCAATAAATCCTTTTGAGTCCCCACCCCCAATTTAGTAAAAAGAAAATGTTTTTGGGCCTGGATTTGAAAGCATGTTCTATTTATTACCTGGGTGACCTCGGACAAGGTCCTTCCTAACTCTAAGTCTCTGATTCTTTAAGGCATTAGATTAGTTCTTCTGCCAGGCTTGGAACAATGGGGCAGTTTAATGTTTCAGAATGTAAAATAATTAGAAATTGGATCTCCTATTTTCACTGTTACTGGTGACCAGTAATTCTTGCCTCACCCCACAAAACTCTGAGTCATGCAAACCAGGTCCAATCTTGAAGGCCTCGCTAAAAAAAAGGTCATTTTCTCCTTTTGACCTTTTATACATCCTCCCAGAGTTTACTTTGAGAAAATGTCCAAATAGTATGTCTGTTTCCCCAAATGTGGATAACAGATAAAAGCTCAAATTAATAAAAGCCTAGGGGTAGAAGTGTTTCTTATCACCCACCCAACCCAAACAGCAACATAAAAGTAACTTAAAAGATTCACAATAGTTCCCCTTGGAAGGAACTTGCTGCTGTTAGGGTTGCCACCAGGGTAACCCCTTGATATTCTCCCAGATCTCTTATTCTCCCACAGGATCTTTCATAGTCCTTCCTTGTCATTGGAATCTCCCCAGAAAACAAGAACACTTTGGGGACGCCAAACAAGCCAAACCCCAGACAGTCATAACCTGGTCCTGTTTCACATTTCCACTTTTCATACCCTTCAATCCCTTGTTTCCATCTCTTCAGTACACTCTTACTGGTCTCCTTATTGTTCCTCCAAAAAGACACTCCATATCCTGACTTCAGGCGTTTTCTCTGGCTTTCCCCTATGCCTGGGATCTCACATTCTCACCTTTGGACTTCCCTAAAGTCCCATCTAAAATCCCACCTTCTACAGGAAACCTTTCCTGATCCTTCTGAATTCCCTCTGTTGGTCATTAACAAGTTACCCTGAATCTAGCTGGATTGTATATAGTTGTCTGCTGAGGGGTGTTGTCTGCTGGGGACTGTTGTCTCCCCCATTAGACTGTGAACTCCTTAAGAGATGGAAAGCTAGTTGACTGACTATGGTACTTGCACTTCTTGAGAAGGGAAGTACTTTTTTCAAAATGGTGGATGGCAATTTCCTTTCACATGGGACTTATACTGTCCAAATAATTTTCTTTAATAATGAGGATAGTTGGGTGGGGGGGATGGTGTTGGCAAAGTCAAGTGCTTAATCCCTTAGGATATGATGTACTTTTTCATCTTCTGAGATTACTTGGGTGGGTGGGCTTCTTCTTTCTCCAAAAAGGATGCCACTCAGGAACTCTTTTTTTTTCAGGTCAGATATCTGAACTCTTGAAGTCAGTCTGTCAAAAAACATTGTGTGCCAGGCACTGGGCTGAATATTGGAAATGCAAAGAAAGGCAAAAGACAATCCCTTTTCTCAAGGAGCTCGAAGTCTAATGCGGGAGATAACATGCAAACAACTATGCACAAACAAGTGATATGCAAGATAAACTGTAGATAATCCTTAGCATGAAGATGCTAGCAATATAGGAAAAGGCTTCTCTCAAGAAGATGAGATTTTACCTGGAATTTGAAGGAAGCCAGGAGGCAGAGATGAGGAGGAAGAATATTGCATATTTGGGGAACAGCCACTGAAAATATCTGGATTCTGGAGATGGAGTAAACCAGTGTCACTGATGGAAAGTAAGGTGGGAGAAGACTGGAAAGGTAAGGCAGGGCCAGATTATGAAGGACTTTGGATGCTTAACAGAAGATTTTCTATTTGATCTCAGAGAGAGAGAGTCACGGGAGTTTATTGACTCTGTGATCAGTCTAATTATTTAGATAGATTCCTTTGACATTTCAGTGGAAGGTGGTCTGAGTTGGGGAGAGACTGAAGACAGAGAGACCAACCAGCATACTGTTGCAACAGTTCAGGTGGGAGGGGTGGTGGCAATGTCAGAGGAAAGAAGAAGGCTTTTTTGAGAGACTCTGTGATGATAAAATAAGCAGGATTTTGCATGATGGGATATAAGAGGTGAGAGTGAGGAGTCAAGAATGATATGCAGGTTGTGAGCCTGTGAGAATGGTGACTGCCTTGAGAGTAAAAGAGAAATTCAGAAGCAAGAGAAAAGATAAAGTTCAGTTTTGGACATGTTGAGCTTAAGAGATGTATGGGCTATTGGAGATGCAAGTCTGGAGGTTAGGAGATAGGTTAGGGCTAGATCTGAGAATGACCAGCAAAAGAAATGATCATTAAATCCACGGGAGTTGATGAGATCCACAAGTGAAGAAGTATAAAGGGAGGAGAGAAGAGGGTCCAGAACAAAGCCCTGGATGGTACCCAATGTTAGTGGACTTGATATGGATGAAAATCCAGGAAAGGAGACTTGAGGCGGTATAGTCACACAGGCAAGAAGACAGTGAGGATAAAGCAGAGTTGTAGAAACATAGAGAGGAGAATATCCAGAAGAAAAGGTTAACTAACAATGTTATAGCTCCAGAGAGATCAAAAATAAAAAGTGAAGGTTTGAAAAAGACCATTAGATTTGTCAGTGAAGAGATCATTGATAACTTTAGTAAGGGCAGTTTCAGTTGAATGAGGAGGTTGGAAGCCAGACGAAGCATTGATTAGAGCCTGCCTTCTCAAAGGGTTCAGCTTACTTAAGACAACCCCCAATGCTAGTGCTATCCAGGAATCCTTTCTTCTTTGGCTGGACTCCAGGATCTTCCTATCTTGGAATTCAAAATATCTCTTCCTCTTTATAGGAGTTTGAGGTGTTAGGAGTATTGTCCATCAACTCCACACTCCTCCTGTGTAAGCAAACATATGTCTGCTTCTTCTATGTGTTTTTTTAGGAATTCAATAATTGCCCGAGCTGTTGCCATTTCTTGGTCTAGAATGTCCATTCTCAAGAACATTCCTCTCAAGCCACATGGGCAAGCATATGTCTACCTCCACCATGTAATTCTGTCACAAGTCACTATCAACTACCCTGGGATAGATGGAGAAATCCCTTCCTCCATTCTGTAGATATGTGAAAGGCAAAAATGAAAGCATCTTTCCCCACCCCTCCAATAATATTTTATTTTTTCCAATTACATGAGAGATAGATTTCAAAATTCACTTTTAAAAGATTTTGAGTTCCAAATTTTTTTCTCCTTTCCTCCATATTTCCCATTCCCCAAGATGACAAGCAATCTGATATAGGATATACATGTACAATTATATTAAACATATTTCCACATTAGTCATGTTCTGAAAGAAGAATCAGAACAAAAGGGGAAAACTTGGAGGAAAAAAAAGAGAGAAAGTAGATCTTGATCTGCCTTCAGACTCCATAGTTCTTTTTCTGCGTGTGGAGAGCATTTTCCATCATGAGTCTTTTAGAACTTAGATCACACATGCTGAGGAGAGCTAAGTCTATCAGAGTTGATCGTTGCAGTGTTGTTACCGCATCCAATATTCTTCTGGTACTGTTCACTTCACTCAGCATCAGTTCATGTGAGTCTTTCCAGGTTTTTCTGAAATCATCCTGCTTGTCATTTCTTGTAGCACAATAACATTCCATCACAATCATATACCACAGCTTGCTCAGTCTTTCTCCAGTTGATGGGTATCTCTTCTATTTCCAATTCTTAGCCACCACAAAAGAAACAGCTGTAAATATTTTTGTACAAATAGGTCCTTTCCCCTTTTTTGCATGTCTTTGGGATACAGACCTAGCAGTGGTATTGCTGGATCAAAGTATATGCACAGTTTTATAGCCTTTTGGGCATAGTTCCAAATTGTTCTCCAGAATCATTGGATTATTTCCCAATCCACCAACAATGCAATAGGGTCCCAGTTTTCTCCACATATTTCCCAACATTTGTCATTTTACTTTTTTGTCATGTTAGCCAATCTGATAGGTATGAGGTGGTACCTCAGAGTTGTTTTCATTTGCATTTCTCTAATCAACAGTGATTTAGAGCATTTTTTTTATATGACTATAGGTTAGCTTCGATTTCTTTATCTGAAACCTGCCTGTTCATATCTTTTGGTCATCTATCAATCCCCAGTGATGGGTACCAAGAATTCTAGCAATATCCATAAGGCAGTTTGTAGGCACCTTCCAAAAAACTTTAGTGAGGACCCAGAACTCCCATCGGTGACAGGTCTGGAATTTATATTTACCCTTAAATTGTACAAATTCAATAAAGTTTTACAAAGTTTCTATAGGCTCATATCTGCCTAGGTACTCATGAGGGCCTGTTGCAACCCCCAAATTACTGGAGAAAATAATTTTTAACAAAACAAACAACTGAGAAAAGGAAAAGGCAAAATAGGTAATGGAAAAAGAAAAAATACTCTTTCATTTCCTAGAGAGGAAAGCACCTGGATGAACTCCAAAGATGTATTTATACAGTGTAATCTCTATGAATCTCTTCTGAGTTGTCCTGACCTAATACAGTAGGACAGCCCATCCAAGCTTTCTTAAAAAACAAATAAATAAAACCATCCTAGATGAGCTAGGCTAACTTTTCCTTTGTTGGGTTGAGTAGGCTGGTTTAAAAAAAAAAATCAAACATCATGATCATCATAGATATGTAGGATTCCCCCCCCAAAAAATTCAACACTTAAGGTTAATTGGAAGTCAAGCTTCACATTCTGGATGAGGTCACAAGATATAGCCCAAGACTAGGGGTTCACACTGCCTGCTTCCTATCCTGGGTGCTGACCCAAGGCAGACACATTTCTTTTTGGCTCATTATTCCCCATCTGGAGTTTACTTTAGGAAAATCTCCAAATAAAGTTTGTCCTTATACTTCCACAGATGTGGGTAAAAGGGGTCCTCAGCTTCCATACATAGCCCCCTGTTTTGGGAGGCTCAAATTTCCAGTGTGTACAACAGCAGATGTTTTGGGGAAAACTCTAGAGGCCTTGCATTTATATCCATAACCATGATTGCTTTGTCAATATTTCTAGGAAGGAGAAAGAAGACAGAGGACAGAGAAACCCAGAATTCAAAGGCTAGACAATATTTAATCTTGAGATGGAGGTGTGGGCTGTACCACTAACCCTAACATTTCCCCAGTGCCTGCAACAGAGGACTTGGGATACTCTGTGACTACAGTCATATGGTAGCGAAAACTATATACAATATGGTGAGGTAACCATTCATAGACACTACTGGATAACATCACCATCTCTGAATTGAGGGGAAAGTACTGATTTTTTGGCTTCCTTCTGTATTCCAATAGGAACTCCCCTGCTGCTCTTTTTCAGAAAGCTCCATATGTTTCAATGTCTGAGCTGATCAGTAGAGGGTCTAAGGTGTCAGAGAGATAATTAGTCCTCCTCAAGAGCTAGGCCTGGTGGCTGAGCCTGTGCCCACTATTTCTCACTGTGTTCTGAGCATTCTGAACCAGCCTAGAATAAAAAGAGAAAGGTAAACAAAGGCCAGAGAAAGTGTTTATGATCAAACCCAAACTCACTTCTAGACAGAACAGGAGCCCAGTAACTAGAGTGAAAAGAGGGATACAGCAGAGGTATCGTGCTACATGAGCTTTCTAAGTTCTAATAACTTCTTAGAGTTATTAATTCGCAAGAGCTCTAAGATCTAATAATTTCTTTATTAGTTCATAAGAGTTCTAAGTTCTTATAATGTCTAAGAGGTATTAGTTCATAAGAGTTCTAAGTTCTAGTAATTTCTGAGTAATCGGTTTATAAGAATTCAAAGTTCTGATAACTATTAGCTCATAAGAGTTTTAATTAATTCTAAGAGTTATTAGTTTATAAGACTTCTAAGTTCTAATAACTTGTTTATTAGTTCATAAGATTTTTGTTCTAATAACATAGTTATTAGTTCAAAAGACTTCTAAGTTAAAATAACTCCTTTTTTTCTTCCCCTCCCCTAATTTATTAATTTATTTGTTTTCAGTTTTCAGCAATCACTTCCATAAGTTTTAAATTTTCTCCCCTTCCCTTTCCCCTTCCTTCCCAAGATGGCATGCAATCCTACGTGGGCTCTACACATATATTCACATCTAATAACTTCTAAGAGTTAGTAGATTATAAGAGTTCAAAGTTCTAGTAATGTTTAAGAGTTCCCTCTTAGAAGAATGGAGCTGGACCTGGGACTCTCAGCTCTCATCTTGGGACTCAGACAGCACCTTCCTATTCTGAAGGATCTCTGGTTCTCCACAGGGACCTTCACAGTCGTTCCTTTACTTCCTATACCAATATATGCTGCCAATGTTGCTGAAGAACCAGGAACCATGGTTTTATTAATGGAAATGACACTAACAAAGATACATTACCATCTGCTTGCAGCTGCAACCTCAGGACCAATAGGCATCTCAATGTAATGTGCACCTGAAAACTGCTGTGTGTATGTGTGTGTGTGTGTGTGTGTGTGTGTGTGTGTGTGTGTGTGTGTGTGTATATGTTGTGTTCTCCATTAGAACAGGAGCTCAGTGAAAGCAGGGACTGTATTAATTTTCTCTTTCTATCCACAGGGCTTACCACAGCACGTTGCATGTAGTAAGCACTCAGAAAAAGCTGGAGTCAGAAAGACCTGGGCTTAAATCTGACCTCAAACATTAGTTGTATGACCCTGGGCAAGTCACTTAATCTGTGCCTAACAGCACCTATGTCCTAGGGTTTTGTGAGGATCAAATAAAATAATGTTTGTAACCATTTAGCACAGTGCCTGGCACATAGTAGGTGCTGTATAAATGGTTATTACCCGCCATGTAACAAGTACTTTTTCAGTCATTCAAGTACTTGTAGTGCCACACTTTTTCTCCACAAGGCATGCACATGCTGGGACTATGGAACAAGAAACACCCTGACATTCTGGTGAGTTCTTTTTAACCTTCAGAGACCTTATGATGGAGGTAGTTAGGAGACGTAGTGGATAGCACCCTGGGTCTGGTGTCAGGAAGAGCTGAGTTCAGATCCAGTCTCAGAATCTTACTAGCTGCATGACCTCAGTATGTCACTTTAACTTCTGTCTACCTCAGTTTCCTCATAAATAAAATGGTAAATACTGCCCATAAAATAGGAATAATAATAATAGCACCTACCTCACAAGATTGTTGTGAGGATCATGTGCTTAGCCCAGTATCTGGAATATAGTAGGAACTTAATAAATGCTTCTTACTTTTCCCTCCCAGAGAGACTTTCATTGTTACGATATTACACTAAGGGCTTACACTGTTGCAGAAGAGAATGCTTTTCTTGGAGAGTTGCTGGATAGCAACACTCTTTCTCATTGCTGGATCTGCAACATGACAGGATGAAAGGTCCTAATCCCCCATCCATGAAACATCTTGAATCCTTTCTGCTTTTCTTGCTGCAGAGACCACATGGGTGAACCTTTTTTTTCTCCCGGAGAGTTAGTTGCTTGTCCAGAATGCTCTTTCTTTCTAGAAGATTGGTCAGACTCTCAAACACAGGGTTATCCATAATGCAATTCTCAAAGCTGGTACTGCTCAGAAGACCTCCCTTCCCTGCTTGGAAGATTAGATTCCAGCATCATGTTGCCAAAGAAATCAAAGCCTCCCCTCTTCCACCAGTAGGCTGTAAATCCATGAACTAGCTTCTTGCCCTTTGTGGCAAGCACATGTCTACCTCTTCTGTGTATTTTTCTCACAAATTACCATCAACTGCTCTTGGGTTGGGGGTGGGGATGAGAGGTAGGAGAAATCTCTTCCCCCAACCCATGGCACTGCAGAAAAAAAAAGCATAAGGCAAAAATTATAAAGGAGGAAAGCTGAACAAAATATAAAGGAAAAGGGCAAAAAGACAAACACGTCTGAGAGCAGCCTGCCTCTTTCTCTTTTGTGTTGCTATGGTTCAGTCATTTCAGTTGTGTCTGACTCTTTGTGACCCCATTTGGACTTTTTTTGGCAAAGATATTGAAGGAGTTTGTCATTTCCTTCTCCAGCTCATTTTATAGATGAGGAACTGAGGCAAACAGGGTGAAGTGACTTGCCCAGGGTCACACAGCTAGTGTCTGAGGCAAGCTTTGAACTCAGGAAGAGGAGTCTTCCTGCCCTTGGCTGTGGTACTGTGTCCACTGTGCCCTATAGCACCATGCTGACACCTTCTCTTTTATAGTTCCTCACAAAAGAGTAGTTTCTTTGACTACAGTTCCTCCTCTTACCATTGAATCATCTTGGGGGTAGCTTGAAACCCAATCAGAAGCTTTACCCAGCCCTTTCAAGGTATACATGGGTATATTCACTCTAGTGGAAGAATAATCATCAAATTGATGGGAGCAAACACCCTTGATTGGTGGCAGTCCCTTCCTCCAGCCCTAGGGAACAGGAAAGGACAAAAAGGTAAAACATCAGAAGAATTAAAAAATGCTCATCTGCTCTCATTTATAGGCAAACAAGCCGGACAACATCCTCTTGAGATCCAGACTGATCATTTCGAGGCAGTCCTTTTTACTAAAAATGAATCCAGAATTGTGCGTCTTCTCAGCAGGACATTCCTGGGCATGCCTATGTGCTTGAGGACATGTTTTCATGGCTCCAGACGAAGGATCATGCTCTATAAAGTCATCAAAGTGATTGACGAGCTCATCAAATTGATCAAGAGAATAAATTCTTCCCCCCTTATCCTATCATTTAAAATGCCCATAATGACTTCTCTTTTCTTTTACACCTGGTCTGTACGCTATTTTAAAATCCTACGCCACTGTGTGGTGTTTGGCAAGGCTGGTATCTACAAATGCCTGCTTTTTGTGTTTACATCTTGAATAGTTCATTCCTCTAGAAATTTTCCAGAGAGCACCAAGATTCCCAGATTCAGACTTCCAGGGCCTTTTCTAGTTGTAATTTTTAAATCTTAATGAAAAAATTGACTTTAAAAAAAATAAGTACACTGCTTGAGGAACTTCAGGGGAAAAAATTTAAGCCAACTAATGAAGTTGGTATTAAGAGTTTACTAGAACCGACTTACATAGACTCCAGAAAAGTTATCTAACTTTGCTAATATACTGTCATTTTGATTTATTAGTGAATGAATACTGTGTGAAAGATTATATTTTTTTCTCTTTCAGTTATATATGACTATCCTTTAAGTGAGAAGGGATAAAAATCAGAGTCGGTTGAACAAGAAAATGAGCAATTTGAGCAGAGATCTCTTCTTTTTCCTGTTAGAGTTAATTGGGGAATAAGGAGAGATCATGAAAATTATTATGGAAATAAAACTAAGTTAGAAAAAAGACTCTATTTTTGAGACTTGTGGAAAAGAGACCAAATTTATGGCCTTTCAGGAGAAAATACATGAATCAAATCAGGCATGAGTTTGTGAAATGAACTTAAAAACTATAACAGAAATAAAACCGAATTTATCTTGAATTTCATGGTGAAGTTTCTCTGAATTTACTAGGAATTGAAATTTAGCAACAACATTTATGTAGTGCCTTAAGGTTTGCAAAGTGCTTCACAAATTTATTTCATTATCTTCCCAACAACCTGAGAGATAGGTATGTTTTGTAGATGAGGAAACTAAGGTATAAGGTGCCCAGAGCCACCCAGCTAGTCTGAAGCTGTGTTAGAATGCGTGTCTTTCTGAATTCAGCACCCTTAAAATATTTTGACTAGCCATGTTCTTTTATTTTCTTTCTCATGGACACTGTGGAATACAGGAATTCCTCCAAACCCTGTATTGACTGTATTTCCTATGGGATTGAAGCACTTTGTGTGTGTACTTGGCTCCAGAATGGAAAGGATGTTTTATTGTTTTCCTTCTCTCAAAGCAAACTGTATCTGAGAAACTTTATTACTAATAGTTGGTTAAATTATCCCCTTTCCTCCAGTAGCTATTGCTTTTCATTTTTCTTCTCCAATTGAAAGCAAACATATTTTGGGACATCAATTCTTTATTTTATGGTGAGGAGGCGTTTCAATGGCTCATGGGAACAAGCCTAAATAAATGATTTAGTTGAATTCAATTTTTAGCAAATTGAAGGAATTATATACAAATTACATGTACAGAGGATTAGGTTTTAAAATAATGAAAGGGAGAGTAGCCTGAGCACTGGAATCTTTAAATATGAGGAAAAGCTCTTAAAAAATAATTAATTAGTCCAAATACCCAGAAAGTGCACTCATTTGCAAGAGTCAGAAACAATAAGAAAGGAAAGTAAAACCAGTATACAATTTAAAAATAGGAAACATTTTGGAAACAGAAATTTAAGGGTAAAAATTAAGAGTAGTAAAAAGGAAAGTGGAACATTATAGATAGACAGAAATGTGGTAACTTGCAATAGTCTAAATTAGAAGGTATGTGCAGGGGAAAAAACGATATTCAAAAGAAGGATGTCTCCTTGTTAGAAACTATTTGGAACAAGAGATTGTTTTAAAGAAGAAATTTATCTTCAGGGGTTTCACAAGATTTCTAATTAGCTTCAGACTTAATTTCAGAGATATTAGTATCCTGTTGTGGATTTGGAAAAGGAAGATGAATCATGCCTTAGAAGTAGGCAATTCAGGTTCATATTTATATGGAGTCTGGCAGATCTGTTGGGGACAACTATAATCTGTGGCATCGTGGATTTCGGTTGTGGATAGTAACTGATGGACAATGCCTTTGCAGTTGTAATGTTTAAGACTAGAAACTCTACCTTGGTTGTTAGAAGATCTGAATGAAATAAGTATAATGAAATATACTCTATGATAAACTGCCACGATGCTCCAACTTCCCATCTGATGGAAACAGAAGAACAGGACTTGAAGAGCTTTAGGTATTTTGTATGTTTGCATTGAAAAGCTTATGTCTAGATAATATATAAATTTATTGGATCCATGTCAACTTTTATTTGTAGTTAATATGAAACTTAAAAGTCCAAACCCGATTTTCTAATAACTACGTTCAAAAGACTGTAGATTGGATGAGGATACATGTCTATCAGTTCTATATAAGATGGTCTATAAATGCACATATGGACATTATGCTATGGTCTTCTGAACATGGTAATTAGAAAATTGGATTTCATCTTTAAAGTTTCATATTAGCTATGACTAGATGGCAAGTTGAATTTTTTTAACAATTGTGTTTGGATGTGCATATGTCTATATTTGTATACATACATACATACATATGTATATATATATATAGAGAGAGAGAGACAGAGAGAGACACACACACACAGAGAGAGAGAGAGAGAGACAGAGAGAGAGAGAGAGAGAGATACTCTTCATGACCCCATTTGGGGTTTTCTTGGCCAAGACGCTGGAGTGGTTTGCCATTTCCATCTCTAGTTCATTTTACAGATGCCAAACAATATTTTTAGTTATTCAGTCATTTTCAGTCATGTCCCACTCTTTGTGATCCCATTTGGGGTTTCTTGACCAAGATACTGGAAAGATTTGCCATTTCCTTGTCCAATTCATTTTATATCTGAGGAAACTGAGGCAAAAAGGGTTAAGTGACTTGCCCAGAGTCACACAGCTAATAAGTATCTGAGGCAAGATTTGAACTCAGATCTTTCTGACTCTAGGCCCAGAGCTCTATCTACTGTGACACCTAGCTGCATAGATATATACATACATACATACATACATACATATATATATATATATATATATATATATATATATATATATATATATACATATATGGATAGGTAGATATATCCAAATACATAAATTATATGTACACACATTTAATTTACACGTATGTGAATATATGTGTATATAACATACATGTGTGTATATACATTTATTTATTTGAAATGAGCTTGTTTATTCAAAACACCCAAAGGTATTTGAGTTATCTTCCTGTTCCTACCTTCCCACCAGATGGGAAGGTGGTGCTTCATAGCAATTTATGGAATAATTTGTTTGATATACAATTCATTCACATCCTCTAACAGCTTCTTTATCTAGGTGTAGAGAGTGCCACTTTAAGAATACAAAGATACAATGTAGTTCACAATAATTAGGAATATTTGGAAATAGGCTGGAGCACTTCATTTGCATAATGAATTTGTGAAATCTGAACCATAATGTTTGTCAAGTATTTTGTTATAACTCTAAACAAATCCCAATACCTGCTGATATTGATGGCAACTGTAAAGATAATTGCATCTTCTTTATCATAAACATTAGAACTGATGTGTGTGGTAATCTCTTGGATCTGTAAATATGACTTGTTTATCATTTGTTATCTCAGCTTGATCCTGGTAAAAGCGTTTATGTTGATAAATCAGCACTCCACCATCCAGGGGCAAAATGCCAATGTATGCCAACTGGAAAGTTCTAAATGGTGCAGCCATATTTAAAGTAGTTCCAGGTGGGATGTGGATCGCTAGGAAGGTTGGAGAGGCAGTCCTTGGAAGGTAGTGATAGGATCTTCTTAACTCATTTCCCCTAATTCTACTTCTTTCCTTTGAATGGAAGCTTTCCCACTTATCAGATCACAAATTTGGCTATTCTACTCCTTGAATAAATGTGGTTCTGAGTCATAAATCAGTTTCAAAAATATTTCTGACCTTTCTCCAAACAAAGTTGAGATAGTCTTATCCTTAAATACTTAAGAAAGGATAGTCTGTGACTTCTAGACTGAGATTTGATAGAAGCTTGGTTGTAACAGCCATAGCCTTCTCCTTCCCCTCTAATAATCAAATTAAAAATCAATAAATTCTGTGTGATTGTGCATACCTGATTCCATAGTGTTGGGGATACAGGCTGTACCTTTGTTTGTTGGTCTCTGTAAGGACTAGTCTGCTCTAAGTGGAGGTTGTGTAGTTCTTCCAAGACCAGTCCCTAGAAACTGAGAAATATACTTGGAGATGGGCAGAGAATCTTTTGCACCATTGGCATTTATGCCACATGGCTGTGCCCCAAGGCCTTATTCCCATACCTTGCTCACAAGCACCAAGCCTCAACATACGTAAACAAAACTGCTGCTGCTGTCTGCCCTTTGTTCTCAAAGAGGACCATGACATCAGGGAGGTGATGCCATGACATACAAGTGAACTGGATTTAAGGGAGGCAGGGCTGTGCAGTCACCATCCTTACTTTCTCCTCCGGAGCCATCTGGGTCCAGTAGCCAGATATAGATCAGGACAACAAGAGATGGCCCTGAATGCAGTGGGAGACCTTGGCCTTTTCAAGCGAAGGTCTTTAACAAATCTCAGTTGGTCTGAGGCAACTCCTATTCAGTGATTAAAACTTAACGTAAACTAAACAGGAGTGAGGAGAAAGGCAAGGGATACAGGGATGGAGAAGGGGTTGAAAGCATGGGAATGATTGAAATAGAAAAAAAGTTGCCTTCAAATATTTCCTTTGTTGTCAAATAAAGCTGCATGAGCATTTGGATTCAGAAATCCATAATGTGGGCAGCTAAGTGGTTCAGTGAATGAAGCACTGAGCCTGGAGTCAGGAAGATGTAAGTTCAAATCTGGTCTCAGAAATTTATTAGCTTGAGTGATCCTGGGCAAGTCACTTAACCCCGTTTGCCTCAGTTTACTCATCTGTAAAATGAGCTGGAAAAGGAAATGGCAAACCTCTCCAGTATATTTGCCAAAAAAAACCAAACCAAACCCAAATGAAGTCATGAAGAGTCAGACATGACTGAAAATGACTGAACAACTGAAAACAATTATTGGCAGGCACTCTTACAGAGGAAGGAAAATAATCTCTAGTCTGAGGCATCCTGTGTAATGGATAAATCACTAGAAGCAGTATTTCATGTTCAGTTCTACAATAAATTTGCTGTGTGACCTTTGTTAAGTCCCCCTACCTTTCTGGCTATCAATTTCCTTGTGTTTCAAATAAGTAGGGTGAACTGGGCAATCTCTAAAGGTCCTTCTAGTTTCAACAGTTTATAGTTCTCAGCTCTTGTTTCACCATAGTTCTCAAGTAATAAGACAGCTTTTTTGACATCTTTAACAATGATTCCTGTGATAGTGATAGGGATGGTGATTCATTAGGGCTAATCAAGAATGTAATGAGAAATAGACAGAGGTGGAGTGAGGTATGATGGTCTGAAGCAAAGTACTCTCCATAGATTAAGTGTGTGGTGTAGGCGTGGGATTTCTAATATAGGTTACTCTTTGGGGCAAATGTATCTAAACTGGTAACCTTAAGATAGCTTTGGAGGTCAATGGAAAGGGATTTCTATATTGTTATTCCTGGACCTCCACACTTGTCCTATAGACATGACTTTGAATTTGAATTCTGGCAAGATCAACTGTGAACATTTCCAGCCTTGTACTTTCTGGAGTCATGTGGCTTAAGGACTGCTTTTCACAGACTACAGCCTTTTCTTTTTTCTTTTCTTTTCTTTTCTTTTTTTTCTCTCTTCCTTTCTTTTCTTTTTTTTTATCACTTATCTAAAGTGCAAGTTGAAAATTTCGGCTTAAAACAGTATACCATCTCTTCCTTTCTAGCCATGGACTCCTCTGGGTTTTGTACCGCCTACACTATCATATTCGGTTCTCAAGTATGGAAATGAATATTTCCCCAAATGGACCAAGACTTCACTACGTTGAGGGTCAGCATCCATGATGAAAGTCTGAGAAGCAAAGAAGCAGTCTTTCTAGGGCAGACCACAAGGGGTTACAGATTTAGAGCTGATAGACTTTTGGAGCTATCTATTCCAACGACCTCATTTTATAGATGATGAACATAGGACCATGAATTGAAGTGATTTGTCCAAAGTCACGCAGGAAGTAAGTGGCAGAGCTGAGATTTGAACCAAATATTTTGACTTTAAATCCAGAATTTTTTCCACGGTACCATGCCGTTTCTTTTCTTCGTGTTTACACAATTACTGAAAAATGTGGAGAATACAAGATCCTGGTATGTTTGTGAATTGTTCTTCAGTCTTTTCAGTTGTATCTGACTCTTTGTGATGTCATTTGGGGTTGTCTTAGCAAAGATACTGGAGTGGTTTGCCATTTTCTTCTCCAGCTATTTTACAGATAAAGAAACTGAGGCAAACAGGGTTAAGTGACTTACATAGGGTCACATAGCTAGTGTCTGAGGCCAGATTTAAACTCAGGAAAATGAGTCTTCCTGACTTCAGGCCTGGCACTCTATTCATTATACCACCTAGTTGCCTTTGTTTGTTGGAAAGAGAAAGGAAGAAAGAAAGGAAGGAAGGAAGGAAGGAAGGAAGGAAGGAAGGAAGGAAGGAAGGAAGGAAGGAAGGAAGGAAGGAAGGAAGGAAGGAAGGAGAAAAAAGAAAAACATTTGAGATGACAAAGAAAAATACAACTTACAAAGGTTTTCTTCCAGGCATTTGTTAAGAATGCACAAGATTTCTTGATTTGTGCAACTAGGAGATCTGTTCAGTGATATGCCAATTGTTAAATTTTATTGTGAGCATTTATGTAGTATCTTGGAAAATTTCAAACACTACAGAATTGAGGCTTGATTTATCATTTTGTTGATTGCCTAGATTTAATATTAGTTGAACTGAGTTCTTTACCCCATAAAATATAAGCATTTTGGGCCTTGCGGCTGCAGAAGAACTTACCTGTAACAAGATGGGATGGGCATTGATGGAAAGGGTATAGAGAAGACGCAGCTTGTCCCGGTCAGTAAAGTGATCCATGAAGACACTGCCAGCATCCGCCACTTCAGCATATCTCCGGACAATGCGGTCTAAGAGCCTCTGCGAGGGACATCGAAGCATTGGACTAGGTAGACCCTGTAAATGGAAACATCCATGGAGGTGATTGTGAGAGTTTTTTTCAACAAAGTCCAAATGGTTTTGATGATTTTTTCATCATATTTTACAGTATAGTTTGAGTTCTGGAAGTGTGATTTCATTTCCATTTTTTTCATTGTTTCCCATGATTTCCTAGACATTTTGTTCCTCCAGATCAATTTTGTTATTATTTTGTCTAGCTTTGTTTAGCATAGCCTCTATACATTAACTTTGGTTATATTGGCAAGACCGAGTCATGTCCACTGAATATTTCTGCAACTATTTGAGTTGTTTCTTACTTCTTCAAGGAGCTTTATTTTTATTGTATCTCTAAAAGTCTTTAATGTGCTTTGGTAGAATGACTCCCAAATATTTTATGCATTTATAGTTATTTTGAATCCTTTCCTATTATTGTTCATATATGTGCATGTGTGTACATATGTATGTGTGTATGTATATGTATATATCCATGTATGTGTGCAGTCCAGTCATTTTCAGTCATATCCAATTATGCATTACTCCATTTAGGGTTTTCTTGGCAGAGATGCTGGAGTGGTTTGCCATTTTCTTCTCCAGCTCATTTTACATATGAGGAAACTGAGGCAAATAGGGTTAAGTAACTTAGCCAAGATCACACAGCTGGTAAGTGTCTGAGGCCAGACTTGAACTCAGGAACGCTTCTGACTCTAGGACTGGTACTCTAGTCATTGTATCACTCAGTTGACACACACACACATATACACATACACACACAGACACATGTGTGTGTTTATATATACATATGCGCATATATGTGTGTGTGTCTGCATATATATACACACCCTATAACAATTCTATTTAATTTTTGTGATTTTATTTTGCAGCCTTCAACTTTACTGAAGCTATTAATTTTTCCATTACTGACTTTTTTTTTAGGATTTCCTAAACATTTTCATCTGTTTGCAGATCAATATCATAGCTGTAAAACACTCCCAAAATCTATGGATTTCTCTAAATTCTCTCTAGTGGCAGGATGGCCTTGTGGTTCATCTCAGAACAAGGAACATCTGCGTTTTGCACTCACACCTGACAATATCTGTATCACCTCAGGCCAGTTACTGAATCTCTTTGTGCTCTAGGCCATGGTGTCAAACTCAAAAAGGAAAGCATCCCCGGGGCCACATATTGACTTAGAAAACCACAAACTATCATTGTCTAGATGTGTTATCTTTTATTTATTGTGCCAAACATTTTCCAATTCCATTGTAACCCGGTTCTGGCTGCCCCAGGGAGTCAGTCATGCAGGTCCTCAGGCTGTATGTTTGACAATTGTCCCCTAGGTAGGTCCATTGCAGAGAAAGTTTTAAGGGGTTTCCTCACCTGGGAGACCCCTTGTACTAATGATATCATAGGTCCATTTCTAATGCTTCTTTTTTTGTAGGTAATTCTATATTTCTTTTAATATCCTGGTTTTGTTGACAAATACTTGGCATAGTAGATCCTGATCATTAGTTTTTGATTTCTTCTGAATTTGTTGTGATCTAATCTTTTAACTGATTTCTCTATTGGAATCATGTTGACTAAAGTTTTATCAATTTTTAAAAGTTTTTCAAAGAACCTATTTTTGGTTGTATCATTTCTGTAGGTCTTTTGGTTTTCCAATCCATTTTGCAACTTTATGGGTAAATTTAGCCCAAATCATTTAAGGTTTTAATCGTTATGTTTGCTTTGTTTTTGAGACAGGTAAGGCTGTGGACAGAGCCTGGAGTCAGGAAGACCTGAGTTCAAATCCAGCCTTAGACACTTGCTACTTGTATGACCCTGGGAAAGTCACTTAACCTTTGTTTGCCTCAGTTTCCTCAACTTCAAGAAAGGGATAATAACAGCATGAGGATCAGATGAGATCCAAGTGAGATAATTTGCAAGTTATATTTGTAAAACACTTAGCACAATGCCTGGCACATAATTGGTACTATAGAAATACTTATTCCCTTCCCTTTTTTTTCATCATATCTTATTCTTAGGAAAAAAAATGGTGTCATCTTACTGCTGCAGGGAACTCCTAATGAGGAACGTTGCCCAGTTCCCTCTGTGCAGACTGGCCATCGCTTCGTAATTTCTAGTTTTAGAGAGTTGCTTTTAGGCATTTGGAGGTGAGATGCTTTGCCAAGGATAACACCATCAGTGGTAGGGCTTAAACACAAGTCTGCTGATTCTGATAGCAGGCTTCAATGGATTGCACCATGTTGTCTCTATGGTTTTCCATTATCCTAAATTTTGCCTGTGAAACTTTAACTTTGTAAATGTAATTTGCACTTATGGTAGTGATGGCATTAGAGTGTATTAAACCTTCTGCAAGCAGCACGGTGATTCATCAATAATGCTAGGGGAGCTAAGTGGTGCGGTGGAAGAATATTGGGCTGGAGTCATAAAGACTGAGGTTAAATTTGGCCTCAGACACTTACTACCTGTGTGACCCTGAACAAGTCACTTAACTCTGCGTGCTTCAGTTTCCTTATCTGTAAAAGTGAACTGAAGAAGGAAATGGTAAGCCACTCCAAAATCTTTGCCAAGAAAACCCCAAATGGGGTCATAAAGAGTCAGAAATGACTGAAAACAACAGAAAAAGAATAAAACAAGATTTCGAGAGTGCTGAGTAGATGTTATATGGAGAATGTATAGGGTCATAAAAAATCAGACGTAACCGAAAAGTGACTGAACAACCACAGTAGAGTTGAACCTTTGATCCTTTGCAAGCCTATGACTTTTCCTATTTCAAATATTAACTCACTCATCTCTCTGTGTACATGTGCTGGTTTGGTGATCCATTGAACGCTGGGTTTCTTCTTTAAGAGTAATCTTAAAGATTAACTTCAAAGAATTTTTAAGTTGCATCTTCACTCATACACTAGATCCAATGGCTTCCCAGTGGTATCTAGCACATTCTTCAGATACATACTGAAGGCCTCATGGCAAATTCTACCTGACTGAAAATGAAGTTTATCATAGGTTGAAGCTTTTTTTTGAAATATGAGCACAAGATATCCAGAGCTTGTTTTGCTTGGAACAATCTGATCCCCATCTCCACATGCATACCCACATGCCGTATTCCCCTTTGTCTAGTCCAGACCCAGAACTCTGGATTCTACTTTTACTAATGTAAATTTTGTAATGCTTCCTTTGCTAAACTCTGCAAAAAGAGTGGTTCAGGAGTTTGTCTCTTCAGTTCCTCCCACCTTTTTGTATGACCTTTATCTGACACAGTCTGATTCCAAATATCGTCACTTCTTTTTCCTCCTCTTTCCTTTGTCTCTCTAGTATGTTTCTTTCTAATCTTCCCCTACAGCCTGTAGATGTTCTTTCTTTTCAAAAATCAATAAATCAACAGCCATTTATTAGGTGTAAAATAAAGTATTGAGGATATAAAGACAAAAGTGAAACCAATCTCACCTCTTACACAAATAATTCTAATAACTGAAGGAAACAATATACATATATAGGTATATACAAGTAAGGACAGGGATTGAATTTGTGATTTTATTTGTATAAGGGATTCCCACATGAGGAAACTCCTTCCACCAATGCAGGTTAGCACCTTCTCTGAAACTCATAGTTTTAGAGTCGCCTAAAGCAGTAGCTTCCAAATTATTATGTATTATGTATGCTATGTTGTATATTATGTATGTACATTATTGTGTATACTATTAGAATAAGGTTTTTCCCTTTACTATTTCCTCATTCAGAAATCAGTCCCTGTGGGTATTCAGCCAGCCTTTGAAGTGCAGGACTGATAATGAGATGAAATCTTGGGCAAAACTTACTCAACTAGGAAAACTGAGATCTGATCAACTGGTAAAGCAATTCTAGCCTAGGTGAATTAGTCAATTCCAGCTCCTTGTGTCTTAGTCAAGCAGGTCTGAGTGGAAGTGGATTCCCCCTTTTGTCTATATTGCTCTAGATTGGGGTGGTCTGGGAAGGAATAAGTGTCTGTGTCAAGGACTGAGTGGTCAGAATAAAGTCCCCTAGCTCCTCATTAAAATAAACTCACCTCTCATCATAGTATTTGTTCTTTCATTAATTGTTAACCAATCAGATTCAATTGCAGCTTGTTGGGAATACCCACTTTTCCAAGGGCATAAAAGCATTGAAGAACCTGTTATGTTTTGTCTTTGGTTTACAAGAGATGGCCAAATAACTATCTTTTTATTAATTATTCACTAACTATAATTAATAAAATACTCAGAAATTGTGTCTCTGACTTTTTACACATCCCACGATAAAAATTATACCAAAACAGAACATTTTAAAAGGTGACCTACAGATAAAATAATATTTGATCCTAGACTTGATTGGGAGTTCTGGAATTTGTTGAATAAGGAGGTAGTGTGGTTGGACACACTGCTTTCCTTTTCGGAAAGTCACTTTGGCAGCTTATATTTGGGATGGATTGAAGGAGAAAGAGACCTGATTTGTCATGAAGGCTAGTGTAGTAGTCTAAGTGAGAGCTACTAAGAGCCTGAACCAGGGTGGCATGTATTTGAGTAGAAAGAGACAGATATGATAACTGTTGTGGAGCCAGAAATGGCACAATTTGGTAACTACTTAGATATGTGAGATAAGGGAAAGTAAGAAATCAAAGGTCACTCCAAATTTCCAAGTCTGAGTGACTGGATGGATGGTGGTACCTTTGGCAGAAAAAGGGCAGTTTGGAAGACAGGTACATATGGGCAAGAGGTAATAAGTTCACTTTTGAACATATTGACTTTGAGATGCTTATGGAACATCAAATCTGAAATGTGTAATAGGCAATTTGGTGAAGTATGCCTAGATTCAGGAGAGAGATGCATAGTTAGGTGCATAGCTTGAACCCTTGGGAGCTGAAGTAGTTACCAAATGAGTCATGGAAAATACAGAGTACCCAGGATAGTCCCTTAGGGAATATTCAGGGTTGAGGGTGGGATATCCATGGTAATATAGTGAAAGAGATTAAGCAGGAAAGGTCAAATAGCTAAGAGAACCAAATGAATGTCAGAACGACCCAAAGAGGAGAATAAGTATTGAGAACAAAAGATTATCAGTAGAATCCAATAGGCAGAGAAATTCGGAAGGATTGAGAAAAGGACATTAGACCTGTCAATTAGAATATCTTTAGTTACTGGGGAGAGAGTGGTTTCTATTGACTGAAAGGTTGGGGACAATAGGGAGGATAAGAATTTGGGAGACTAAAAGGTTAGTAGAGAATTTAGAAGAAGAGTTTAAACAAGGTCTCAGACACTTACCAGCTGTGTAACCCTGGACAAGTCACTTAATCCCAATTACATGAAATGAGAGAGAGAGAGAAGAGAGACGAGAGACGAGAGGAGAGAGAGAGAGAGAGAGAGAAAGAGAGAGAGAGAGAGAGAGAGAGAGAGAGAGGTTTGAAAAGGTATGGAATGGGATGGGAAGCATAATGTAAAAATAACTCAGTTTCTTCCAAACAAAAAGTAGAAAGCATTTTTGTTGTAGTAGAGGCTCAGCTTACCAGCATCTGTTCCAGAGACCAGAATGCAGGCCTAGGGAATCCAAAGGGTGGTCTGGGGGATTTTGAATGGGTCTGTGGGAAGGGCATGCAGGAAAATTTGCTTACATAGCTGCTGTGGGTACCTGGGTAAGTGCAGTTCCATTGGAGACAAGTGCAGAATTGGCTAGGAGAGGGTAGATTTTGACCCATCTTTCTACTCTCTAATGATCAGATACCTACTGGGGCCAAGATATGGGTCCCCTTGTTACCATTTCACAGACACCACCCCCATCCCCACAGGGCTCTGGGTCCCATTTTGGAAACCACTGGCCTAGAAATACTAAGAGCATAAGAGATTTGCCCAAGGGGACACAACCAGTATGTGTCAGAGATAAAGACTTAAACCTAAGTCTTCCTGACTCTAATGCTGGCTCTATATGCACTAAGTAAGGCTACCTTTCTTCTCTTTTTATATGTAGTTGTTCAGTCGTGTCCAAATCCTCATGGTTCTACTGGAGGTTTTCTTGGCAGAGACACTGCAGTGGATTTGCCATTTCCTTCTCCAGTTCATTTACAGAGGAGGAAACTGAGGCACACAGGGTTAAGTGACTTGCCCAGGGTCACACAACTAGTAAGTGTCTGAGGATGGATTTGAATTTCTGAAGATGAGTCTTCCTGATTCCAAGGCTGGTGCTCTATCTACTGTCCCCTTTTTTATAAAATTCTTCAGTTGTATCGCTAGATTTCCCAACAATTCTGGAGGTTCTTGTCACATTTTCACTTCTGGGGAGCAAGCTGTTATTGCCTCATCATTCCCTTGTGTTGAATAGTTCTCCTTGGCAAGGGCATTTATTTACTAGCTCACTTTCTTTGTATGTAAAATGAGAGGGTTAGACTCTGTAATCCCAAGGAAATGGCCTCTGAGATACATTCCAGTTCTAGATTTCTATAACTCTCTATGACAGGGGTTGCCAGAGTGCGGGAAATAAGATGATCCATTAATGTACAGGAGCAAAATATTAGGACTTCAAATTATATTTAATCTTTAAAAATGAAAATAATTAAGCTTTATTATATTTAATATACGGTTTGACACAGCAGCCTTCACTCTGTATATCAAGTGGTCATTTATCATGTAAAAATCTGACAGAAGAGTAAGAGTTCTATAATGGAGAGAAGCTGACTGGCACCCTCTCATTCATTTGCTTTCAACATATTGAGATGCATGGAGATTAATGTGTGCCTGGTTAAGTAAAGTTATAGATTTTATCATCTAATTTTAGCTAAATTCACCTTCATAAAATAGACAAGTGGCTTAAAATATTCCTGCAAAGAATGAAGATAATACTAATTACACAAAAAGACAAGCACACAACCAGAAAACAAGCTGACAGTGTTTTCTTTTCCTAGTATGAACTCATCAGCTGTATTATGAGGTAAAAATACGGAAGATCTAACAAAACCTGACACATCACTCAAAAATTCAAAATTATCAGGAAGATAATTTGAAATATGCACTTAACATAACATTTAGTCACTTGCCCTAAATATACACTGTGCGTTGAGATATAAGTCAAGGAGTATGAAATTATTGGGCAGTTAAGTGGTCCCATGTATAGAGTGCTGGATCTGGATTCAGGACGACTCATCCTCTTGAGTTCAAAACTGGCCGCAGATACTTACTAACAGTTTGACTCTGGGCAAGTCTCTTAAGTATGTTTCCTCATCTTGAAAATGAGCTGGAGAAGGAAATGATAAACCTCTCAAGATTCTTTGTCAAGGAGACCCCAAATGGGTTGGACATAGCTGAACAACAAATATGAAATTGCTACCATTAACAAAGCATTTTAAAACTAAACTTTTGTTGTTGAAAATTAAGTAAGCTTATCACCTATAAAAAGTCTCATATTTGCACATTTAAAATCTTGGAATTAAAATTTTCTGACTTGTTAAAAAAAAAATCTTGCAAATGAAGTTACAGTGAGTTTTTAACCCATTGTTAAAAATAAAAAAAAAATGCAGCACTTTTCAGTTAGTTTGAGAGAAGAGCTGCTTAACATCAGGGAATGCAGAAATTTAATGTCTGTTTTTTTTTTAAGCCTTTACATAATTGGTGGATAGGATTTTCATAACTTACTAAGTACAGTTAACAACACACTTCTTCCATTTGGCTTTTTGCCCCTTTGGAATGTATCTCGTCCAGCTATGATAGGCATTAAAGACTAGGTTTGGAATAAACTGAACTTAAAACCTTTGAATTTCTGGTTAAACTGGTAAAATGGTAAGCTAAGATTTTTAAAAAATAATCACCACATTGCTCTCCCTGAAGAAAATTTGCTAATAATTATAAGTCTACCTTGTTACTTAATTTGCTGTACTGTTTGATTATATCTTTTACTGCTACTAATTTTATTCGTAAGAGCATAAAAGTTTTTATATTGTAATAAGGGTGCGGGGGGGGGGGGGGGGGTAGGAGTACAAGCAGTCCACAGTGTCTCTTTAAAAGGATACAGCCTTCTAATAGATATGGTCCCTGGAGAGTTCTTATAGGTAGAAGGGAGCTGTAGCATGTAAGAGTAATATTTGAGACTAAGAGAATTAAGGATGAGGAGTGGTTCCCAGGTAAGGCTGTCTCTTAACTTCCTGCCCCTACTCCAGGTGAAACTAGTCTTGCCCAAGTTCACTTTTGCCTCAACAGCTTATCTTAAGTCTATTGACATTTATCCACCCATCTATTTGTCTATGTATCTATCCATCCATCCATCCATCCATTCCTCTGTCTATCCATCTATTTTATCTATCCATCCATCTACCTATCTATCATCTATCTGTCTCTCTCTGTCTACCTATCCATCCATCCATCCATTCATCCATCCATCAATTCACCTATCTATCCATCCATTTACCTATCATCTATCTAACTCTCTCTTGTCTACCTATTCATCCATCCATCTATCTATCTACCTACCTATATATTACTTATCTATCTACTTAGGCATCGATATAGATTATAATATCTATATACAGATACATAAAGAGTCCAAGGGAAAATGGGCTCAAGCTTAGGGCAAAGGATAACACAGATACTGACTGTTGGAAGTTATTTTTCCCCATTTGTGTGGTCCTCAAGAAGCTGTCCTTAAACATGATGCATCCTTGTCCATCAGCTATTCATGCAGACTTCATTGGTGAGCTTATCTGGAGATACTGCTAGTACACTGATGGAAAGATGGAAAGGCTAAGATCGTCTGGACCCTTTGAAGTCCATGAGGTCCTTTCTGCCCTTGAGAGGGAAAGCAAGAAGACCTGACCAAGGCCAAAGCCAAGGTCTCTTATTCCCTGCCAAAAGTTTCCTCTTCAGGAATGTTCTGGGAAGTAATGCTCCCTCCACTTTTTAGTACTTTCTGATTTCAGGGAACTCATTCTTTTTATAAAGTCCCACAGAGTGCGACAGAATTCTCAGCCAAATGGAACAGACCATTCTGGTGTCCTTTCATTCAGCAAACGACTTTCAAAGACTTTTCCCACTTATTCTAGGGTCTACGAGTCAGAATGACTGAGTGGATATCTTGTCACTTTAATTCTTTTTTATTCCTTCAAGTGTTACAGAATTGAGTAAACCAATCCCTTTCCCTTTAATTATTCTGTTAATTCCTCTTGGTTGTTCTTGCCATCTTTGTGGAGTTGTGAGTGTGTAAGTGTGTGTGTGCACACACGTGGAGTATTTCTATAACTGTTTAAAGCACTTAGGAAGGGCTAGCATGTTGGAGACTCCACTCCACTCCACTGTCAGTGACAGAGAAGGTTATTAGAGGGATCTTTACAGACCTTTGCCATATTTCATCCATTTGTGGTTCAGTTGCAACCTTAAAAGCTTTCAGAATGACTTGACTTAATTAATCTTGAACCAAATGTTGAACCAAGCTTTCCATAAATGTTTTCTTGCTACTACTTTTTGCTTTTTTATGAGATGCTCACAGCAAGCATGTTTGTAATTTTCTGACATTTTATATTATGATATTTTACACACAAGCTGGTATTGTAAAATGGCATTTCTCTTGATGGCTACATTTCTCCCCTTGGCAAGAAGATCAAATCTTTGCATATGAAGGCCATTACTGGGCTCCTTTGTTCTTTTTACTGTGACAATTCATATTATTTAAATTTCTTTAGGAAATTGTGAGAGTCTGAGTTAATATGTACATTTATCCATTTCCCATATTTTGACATCAACAACTTGTTTGAATAAGTCAGGCTAGAAGTCCTTCGGTGAAGGGAAGGGGAAAGGAAAGGAAAACGTATTTATATAGTTCTTGCTATGTTCGAGGTACTGTGCCTTTTAAAAAATATTACCATATTTGATCCTTACAACAACTGTGTTGGGCAGGTCCTATTATTAACTCCATTTTACAAGTGAGGAAACTGAGGCAGACAGGTTGACTTGCCCGAAGTCAAAGGGCTAGGTAAGTGCCTGAGGCTGAATTTAAACTCAGGTCTTCTTAACTTCAGGCCTCTCCCCTTTATCCTCAGTGCTGACTACCTGCTGTTGCATGCTATATGATCTGCTCATTTTAATTCTTCTAATTTGTACTTGCTCTTGATCTTTGCTTTAAAAACAGTGATGGCTTAACAGCTGATTAGCATGTGAGTTCGATATTGGTAGCCAATCATTTCCTCTCTGTTCATTTTCTATGATGATACACAGATATGTCAATTATTTGGGACAGGCAACAATTTTGCTGATTGGTTGGTTGGTTGTAGTCCTTTTCTCTCAAAGAGGACCAAAATGACATCACCATGATAAAGTGAAATTCCAGGGTGTCCAACTGTGACTGATCAGGCCAATATGAGCTCAGAATGCTCTACCACAGGTTGGGCACAGATAGTCCATGTGAATATTTGAGGTGGATACTCCAAATTTGCTCATCCTACTTTAACTTTGTGATGTCTCAATTCTGCTTTGCTTATAGAGCACAGCACCCTTTCTGATGTTGGCATGCCATGCTGAGCAGTCCTGTGCCAGTGCCTCCCATGTTGCACTGTCAAATCCAAAGTTCTTGCAAGAGACCTTGAGAGTGTCCTTGTATAGCTTCTTCTTACCTCCATGTGATCACCTGCCCTATATGAGTTCTCCATAAAATAGTCTTTTTGGCAAGTGTACGTTTTGCATTCGAACAACGTGGCCAGCTCATTGGAGTTGCACTCTCTGAAGCATAGTTTGAATGCTTGGCAGTTTAGCTTAAGCAAGGACTTCAGTGTCTGGTACCTTATCCTGCCAGGTGATCCTCAGAATCTTCCTAAGATAGTTTAAATGGAAGACATTCAGTTTCCTGGCATGGTGCTGGTAGAATGTCCATGTTTCACAGGTATACAACACTGAGGTCAGTATAATGGCTCTGTAGACCTTCTGTTTGGTAGTCAGTCTAATACCTCTTCTCTCCCAAACTTTTCTTTGGAACCTCCCAAACACTGTGTTTGCTCTGGCAATGCATGTGTCAGCCTCATTGTCAGTGTGTACATCCCTAGAAAGTATACTACCAAGGTAAGTGAACTTATCCACGGCATTCAAAACTTCTCCATTTGTTGTAACTGGTGGTTCCATGTATGTATGGTGTGATGGTGGCTGATGGAGTACCTGTGTTTTCTTGGTGTTAATTATTAGGCCAAAATTAGCACAGGCAGCAGAGAATTGATCCATACTTTGTTGCATCTCAGCTTCAGAGGCTTCACTGAGTGCACAGTCATCTGCAAACAGAAAATCATGCACCAACACTCCCTCCACTTTGGTCTTGGCTTGTAGCCTTTTCAAATTGAAGAACTTGCCATCAGTATGGTAGTTGACCTTGATGCCATGTTCATTCTCATTGAAAGCTTTTGACAACATGACTGAAAACATCATGCTAAAAAGCATGGGAGTAAGCACACAGTCCTGTTTCACTCCATTGGTGACTGGGAAGGCACGAGAGCATTGTCTACTATCCAGAACCCGGGAAAACATGCCATCATGAAATTGATGTACAATATTGATGAACTTCTCTGGGCAACCAAATTTTGACATAATTTTCCATAAGCCCTCATGACCATCTTCCAGGTTGAAGGATCAGCCTATTAAGGAGGACTCTAGCAAGAATCTTGCCAGCAATGACTAAGAGAGAGATCCCCGCCCCCCCCCGTGATTGTCACAGGACAATCTATTTCCTTTACCCTTATAGAGATGAACAGTAGAGGTACCCTTGAACTCCTGGCGGACAACCTCCTCTTGCTATATAACCTGGAAAATTTCAGTCAGCTTTTGTATGAGCAATGGTCCCCCTACCTTGTAAATCTCAGCTGGAATAGAATCAGCACCAGGTGCTTTGCCACATGAAAGGAGCCTAATGGTCCTCAAAACCTCTTCTTCAGTTGGAAGTTCAGGTAAGGAGGAATTGACTTCAACCTGAGGTAAACGGTCAATGGCCTCAGCATCGATTGATGATGGTCTGTTGAGAACACCATGGAAGTGTTCAGCTCATCTCTCTAGAATCCTGTCCTTATCACTAATCAATGTGACTCCATCAGCACTGAGTAGTTGTGATGCACCATAGGTTTTTGGTCGATAAATAACTTTCAGGGAATCAAAAAAGTATTCTGGATTGTTACCATCAGCATAAAACTGAATTCATCTGCCTTCTTACTGAGCCAGGAATCTGTATCTCTCTAAGATTTGCTTATACTTTGCTTTTGATGGAATTAAATGCTGCCTTTTTAGAGGTGGATGAACTATCCTGCTGGCATATCCTGTGGAGTTCTTCTTTTTCATTTAGCAGTTTCTGAATTTCCCCATCATTTTCATCAAACCAGTCCTGATGTTTGTGAGTGTTCTGACCCAGATGAGCAAATGCAGTGTTGCACAGCAAATCTCTGAAAGATGCCCACTCCTTTTTTGCTTCATTGTTGCCAAGTACATGTTGGCTTAACTCTCCCTCCAAGTTAGCAACAAACAGTTCATGCTCAGGGAAGAGCTCTAATTTGTTGCTGTTAATTCTTCTGCTCATTATGCTTTGGGGGTGGCACTTTTGATACGTGCGAATATTTATGTTGGAAAGGATAAGTCTATGATCAGTCCAGCACTCAGCACCACACATTGCCTTTGTCACTCTCACATCTTGTCTGTCTCTTCTCCTTACAATCACAGTCTATTAGATGCCAATGTTTGCTGCAAGGGTACATCCATGGAGTTTTATTGCATTTAGGTAAACAGAAAATAGTGCTGGTGATGAGAAGTCATGCGATGCACATATCTTCAGCAGTAAGTGACCATTGCTGTTGCTGTTTCTAACTCCATTCCTCCCTAGGACTCCCTGTCAAGCTAGAGTAGTCTGAGCCTACTCTAGCATTAAAGTTGCCCGGAATTATAAGCTTGTCCTCTTTTGGCACATTGGCAATAAGGGTCTCTAGGTCTTCAAAAAATTTTTCTTTGACTTCATCAGGGTTTGTCATGGTAGGAGCAAAGGCACTGATGATGGTGGCATGGTGTTTTCCTGTGAGTGGCAATCACATTGTCATGAGCCTGTCATTCACTCCTTTTGGCAGGCATACCAGCTTGCTGGTTAGATTAGCTTTGATTGCAAAATCCACGCCAGCTTCACAGCTCTTCCCTTCATTGCGCCCACCCCAGAAAAATGTGTATCCAGCTCCAACTTCAGTAAGCTGGCCTTCATTTGCCAACCTTGTTTCACTCAGGGCTACTATTTGGATGCGATACCTGTTGAGTTCTCTTGCAACAAGAGCAGTTCTTTCAGATCTACTGGATTTTATGTTGTCCATTAGTGTGTGCACATCCCATGTGCCAATGGTAAGTGGAATCATCTTTGCAGTTGTTTTTGTACATTTTGTACATTTTTTTGTGTTTCAACCTCATAGTGGGATTCCCTGCCTGCCACAGTAATCAGGCCAGGGTTGGGTAAGCAGACAATGTTTAGGGCACCTTTTCTAACCCCCTTCCTAACACCAGGAGGTAAGCAATCCTTAAAATACTGCTCAGGCACCCAGGGGACTGCTGAGTCCTACTATTGCTTCCAGTGAGAAATGACTCTACGGCCTGGCCGCTTGTCTGCAGGGTTATAACTACAGTTCCCAGTGTATCTGCACCTGCTACTTCATCACTTGCCTGTTGACACAGGACTTGGAGGCATAATAGTGAAATAGGTATGGGTGATGCCTTTTGATTCATGTGTAAATTGGATTTAAGTGAGGCAAAGTTGCACTAAGTTGTCAGTCTCACTCTCTCCTCCACAGCCATTATAGTCCAGTGGCAGGACAAAGTCAAGATGGCTGGTGATGGCTCAGGATGCAGTGGATGACCTTGGCATCTTCAGTGTCTAACCAAGCTCTAAGTGTTCCACATTGCCTGCTTCATCTGCCTTCATGGCCACTGGAACAAATTGTTCTCATCTGCCCATTCCACCAGAGGAAGTTTTCATATGCTTGGGGTAGACACCCCTCTAACTCACCAGTGGGTTTGAGAACCTTTGGCTACTCTCAATCTGGTTTGGCCCATCTGCCAAGATGGTTTGCGAGGGTGTGGTCGCTGCGCATGCTGCAGCTTCTTGGAGCCACAGGTGAGAGTTGGGTGGAACAGGTGGACACCAAAGGCGGAAAGAGCCCTGAAAAGGGCTCAGCAGCCATCATACCAAAGGTACTGGTCTTCCCTGAACACACCCTATACCCCTAAAATTTTGCTGTGGTTTCATTTTATGTTAGGTACCAGACTAACTCAGAGTGACCTTGATTAGATGGACCAGATTGAACTGATTTCCCTACCTTTAATTAATTCTCTATCAGCTAGCTTACTGCTGAATTTCATACTACATAAAGAAAAGAATTTCATTGATCTCATTTGTTATGCTTTTAATATCAGATAATACTCTAAGAAAACACCCCAAAGCTGTAGTTCTTAAAGAGCATATTACAAGGACTGTTACAGATATTGCAACAGCTCTTAGTGTGAGGAAGTCAAACGTTTCAAGAATTTCAAACCCACAAAGAAACTGAATTAGTTGCTTCAAAATATAAAGACCAATGAGGTGAAAGACTGGAAACAACATTGAGAAATGCTATGAAACAACCTAACTAGTCTTTAGAAAAGGAGAGAAGACCTTCAGAGGGGCCTGGAAGCTGAGGAGTTTGTTACTGATTCTCCTAGAGTGTGGCCAAGGCTCTCTGAAGCTGGAAATTTAAAAAAAACTAGTGATAACAGGATGGGCCCTTAGGTGGCACAGTGGAAAGAGTGCCTGACCTGAAGTCAGGAAGACTCATCTTTCTGAGTTCAAACTGAGCTCAGACACTTACTGGCTGCATGACACTGAGCTGTCTGCCTCAGTTTCTTCATCTGTAAAATAAAGTGGCGAAGGAAATGGCAAACCTCTCCAGTATCTCTCCTGAGAAAACCCCAATGGTTCCAGCTGAAAATGATTGAATAATAACAGTGACAACTGATAACAGGAGATCTGAAGACAAAAATATTTGCCATGGACCAGACAACACAAATGCTGGAATACGGGCACACTTTGTTTTATTGTGCTTTGTGGACAATACTGCTTTTTTTTGCAGATTGAAGGTTTGTGGCAACCCTGTGTTGAGCAAGTATATTGGCACCATTTTTCCAGCAGTACGTGCTCACATTGTGTCTCTGTGTCATATTTTGGAAATTCTCACAATATTTTGCATTTTTTCATTATTTTTTGTATCTGTTGTGGTGATCTGTGATATTACTATTATAATCATTTTGGGGTTCTCTGAATCATGTTGTGAGTGTTCTGACTGCTCCATGACCTGCTGTCCCCCATCTCCCTCCCTCTCCTCAGGCCTCCCTATTCCCTGAGACACAACAATACTGAAATTAGGCCAATTCATAATCCTCCAATGCCCTTTAAGTGTTGAAGTGAAAGGAAGAGTCCATCTATGTGACAAACTTCATTGTTGTCTTATTTGAAGAAATTGCCACAGCCACCCCAACCTTCAGCCCCAAGCTACCGCCACCCTGATCAGTCAGCAGCCATCAACAGGGAGGCAAGACCCTCCACCAACCAAAAATTATGCTTCACTGAAGACTCAGATGATGGTTAGAATTTTTTAACAATAAAGTATTTTTTAGTATATACATTTTTTAGACATAATGCAATTTCACACTTAATAGACTATAGTATAGTGTAAACGTAACTTTTGTATGCATTGGGAAACTAAAAAATTCGTTTGTCTTGCTTTATTGTAATATCCACTTTACTGTGGTAGTCTGGAATTGAACTCACAATATCTGTCAGGTATGCCTGTACTAAAGATTTGAAAAAGGTGACTTTACAGAAGAAACTCACTTTGTCATTCAAGATTATACCCAAATATTTGTTGGAAGTACTCCCGGGAAGCCTCTAAGATCTGAGCATCTTACTCAGACTGTAAAACATCTACTCTCTTCTCTGCCCCCCTCCCAATCCATATTTTGGTTTTTTCTATTTCCAGAGGGACTGGAAGTCTTTTCCCCAATGAGAGAAGGATGAACTCCAAGAAAAATATTGCTATACCAAGACATAGACTTGTTCTGAAATCACAGAAATACCCAAATGGAGATGTAATACTGCAAAGATTAACTCTTGAAACTTAAGAAATGTATCTAAGAAAAAGAAGTCACAATGTTCAGTAGTTTAGGTACTGCCTTGTTTTATTTTAAAATTAACTTTAATTTTTTAATAAATAAGGTTGATTTTCCCTCTCACCTTCATTCCTTCACTATTAAAAAAGAGAAGAAAAACAAAATCTATGAAACAAATACATTTAGTCAAACATAACAAATCCCCACATTGGGATGTACCAAAAAAAAAAAAAAAGTCTCTTTCTGAATACTGAATCCATCACGTCTTTGTCAGAGGATGGGTAGCTTGCTTTATCCTTGGTCCCTTGAAAACATAGCTCTGTGTTTCTCTAGTCTCCTTTGTCTGCACCTCAAAGATTCTATCTAGCACTAGTTTTCTTAATGAGTGTTTGGAAGTTCTCTCTTCTATTAAAGGATTATTTCCCTATGTAGGATTTTATTGTATGTAGTATTTTAAAATTCTGTCTTTTTGTCACAATGAATTTAACAAACATTTCTCTATACAAAGATGAGATATTTTGCAAACATTTCTCAATACAAAAGAAAAGAAAAATATTTGCATATGAAGGCTTAAATTTCTAGTTCCTAAAACTGGTAGTTTTTTGTATAGCTCAAATTTAACACTATACTTCAAGCACTGCCCTGAATGTATTCCTTCAGAACCTCCTGTTGTTCCTTTTGTTTTTTTAAATGATAGATTGACATACTTTTGGTCATTAATCCATTTCTTTCCTCTCCACCTCACCAAAGGAAAGTTCTCCTTTGTAAGAAACAAGTATATTATCAACACGTTGGCCAGGTCTAAAATGGCAGCCTTCTACTTGACCTTTATTCCATCACCTCTTTGCTAAGAGAAGCATGATTAGTCATCAGTTTTCTGGAGATGAGATTTGATCAGAGTTCCTAAGTCTATCACAATTACTTCCCTTAACAATGTAGTATTCATATAAAATGTTCTCCTGGTCCTGTGGAGTCAGTTAAAACAATCATTTATTAAGAGCTTAAGACAGTGTTTAGCAAAGAGTATATAAAGAATTCCCATTCTAATCAGAAGGAGAGGGGAGATAAGATGGAAATAATTATGTACACACAAAATAAATGCAGTGCAAATGGAAGATAATCTCAGAGAAAAGGTACTAAAGATCAGGGTGACTGGGAAAGATCTCCTGAAGAAGACAGGGTTTGATCTGAGCCCCAAAGGAAACCAAAGAAACTTGGAGTCCAAGGAGAAGAGAGCGATCCAGTATACCCTCAGAATTATTTTAATGGCCATTTCTCTTATTAGTGATTCACAGCATTTTGATATGGTCCTTTTGAAAACTGCTTTTCATAACTTTGATCATTAGGGAATGGCTCTTGTTCTTATGTATTTTTATCAATTCCATAAAGCATGTATGTGTATGTGTGTGTGCTTGCATGTGTGTTTATCAGATCTCTTTAAGTGAAATTAGCTACAAATATTCATTTCTTGTTAACTGTTTCCCTTCTCATTTTAACTACTTAATTTTATTCACAAAAATCTTTTCTAATTTATGTAATTGATATTGTCCATTTTATCTTCAACGATTTTCTGTATGTTATTTGGTAAAGAACTCTTTCCCAAACCAAAGTTATGGGAGGTGCCTCTTTCTGTACTTTTCTAATCTCTAATTTAAAAAAAATTTTTTTTTTTAAATCTTTTATGTCTTGGTCATGTATTCATTTGGAGCTTAATGTGGTATGTGGTATGAGATAATATTCAAATGTATACTTTAGGGTTAAACTTCATTTTTATCTCCCTACTTTCTACTTGTCACCACAGTGATATTCTGGGTGCCTACTTCAATAACTGAAGTCCTTGGGTTTACTGAATACCACCCTACCATGTTGGATTGCTTCTCAGGAGTGGGGACCTAATTTCTTCCATTGGCCAACTTTCTTTTTTTTTTTAACCAGTTTTGATGATTACCCCTTTGTGTTAAAGTTTGAAATCGGGTACTGTTAGTCTGCTTTCCTACTTCTTTTCATTTTTTCCCCCTTGAGATTCTTGACCTTTTGTTTCTCCTGATGAATTTTTCTATTATTTTGTACAATTCTATAAGGCAATCCTTTGGTCATTGATTGGTACAGCACCAAACCTATACATTAATTTAGGAAGGTTCTTTTTTTCATTTTAAGAACCATTGGTATGATCCATGTATCAATAACTGATCTCTTTTTAATTACTTAGATCCATCTTTATGTCTGAAAAGAGCGTTTTGTAATTGTATTTCATTCTTGTGTATGTCTTGATAGACCGACTCCAGGATATTTTATACATTTTGTACTTATTTTGAAAGGAATTTTTCTTTCCATCTTTTCCTGCTGAGTTTTATTGGTAATATACTGAAAGGCTGATTGTTTTCTTTTTCTTGAAGGAGTATATATGTTATTTTATATCCTACTTCTGTACTGGAGTTGTTAATTGCTTCTGTTTTTTAAGCCGAATTCCTAAGGGTTTATACAGGGCAGCTAGGTGGTGCAGTGGATGGAACAGTGGATAATGGACTTGGAATCAGGAAGACTCATTCTCAAGAGTTCAAATCGAGCCTCAAAGACTTCCTACCTATGTGACCCTGGGCAAGTCACTTAGTCCTGTTTGCCTCAGTTTCCTCATCCATAAAATGGAGAAGGAAATGGCAAATCACTGTAGCATCTTTGCCAAGAAAGCCCCAAATGGGGTCCAGATGAGTCTGAAACTACTCAAGAACAACTAAAGGGTTTGCAGTGGTGTCAAACTCTAATAGAAAGTATGAAAAATAATTTTAAATCTTAGTACTCAGTGTCTTGGAGACTGTTTTCCCCCAGACCCCTCCCCCCTTACAAATTCAGTCTCTCCTTTAGAAGGACCTTACTGGTGATGAGTTTGTATTGAATCCTCTTATCTTGGTTCAAACCCCAGCCCAGGAGTTGAATTGATTTAATCTGCTCAGGTTTAGGTGGAGACAAATTCTTTTGCCTAGATAGCCCAAGACATGAGAGTGGGCTGGCATGATGCAGGGCTGGTGTTATAAAACAAGTATTTCTTCTGAAGATAGAATGATGGCTAGTGATATCAGCCCTGGGTGAAAAGTTATTAAGTGACCTAAGTCGGTACTCAAGACCTCATTTTAATACAGCCCACCCCCCAGTGTTATAACCAATCAGATGTTGATTGGCATCCCTTGGGAACACCTACTCTTAAAGGATCATATAACCCTGTACCCCCAAATCCCAAAATGAACCAGTTCTGAATTGGCCCCCTTAGCAGGGTCCAGGTGGGGCTGAACTCCCAGGCCATGCATGTCAAGCCAGCTTGAGAGAAGTTAAACCATGCACACATGCACCCTAATTTCGTTTGTCTCTTTTTTAGAAGAGACTCTGTAATATATTGGGGTTTGACAAAATTGATCCCTGTTTGCTTCATATTGATTTAGAAAAAGACAAATTAGCATGACTTATGTTGTATTTTATTTATTTTGTCAAACATCTGCCAGTTCCCTTTTAATCTGGTTCTGGTCGCAGGGGGGATTTGCAGCCCCTTGCAGCATGTCCGCCAGTTTCCCACCTCTGCTGGTCTAAGTCATCATGCTTCTGCAAGAAAGCACAATTCTCTTCCCTCTTTGCTATGCTGATTCTCTCAATTTTTTTTTTTTTTGTCATATTACTGTTGCTAGTATTTCTAGAACTGCATGAATTAGTGGTAGTAATGAATTAAAAAGTATCCGTTAAGTGCTCACTAAATGCATGCAAAGCGCTGTGATAAGCTTTGGGGATAAACACTGCAGACGAAAGGCAATCGTTGCTCTCTGTGAGGTCACATTTTTTTTTTTTTTAAAACATTTTCTTTTTTTAAGGAGGCAATTGGGATTAGGTGACTTGCCCAGGGTCACACAGCTAGTAGGTGGCTGAGGCAGGATTTGAACTCCAGGGCTGGTGCTCTGCTCTGTCCATGGTGCCACTAGCTGCCCCACATTCTAATGGAGACAGCACATAGAGGAAAGCTGAACTGTGAGTCAAAAAGACTCAATGGCAGAGGCAACATAGATGATAATAGCTCTTTTTAATTACCATTTCCACTGATAAAACCAAATCTGTTTCTGATTTTGGACCATTTGACAGTGCCAAGGTCTTTGTTGGCAAAAAAATTTTTTCTGAGTCTTTATCATCTTAGTGCTAGACACTTAACAGACATTCCATAAATACTTGTTGATCAAATGATTAAAAAGCAACAAGCCTCCTTTGCTTCAATGAACTGTTGTGGTTAATAAAACAGTTGAATGCAACAACAAATCTGTTGAATAATTGAAAACCAGTGCTCCCTACATGATAGGAAAGTACTTGTCCTAAGCATGTTTTGGAGCCTACTTTCCCTAATCTAATCCACTATAATCTGGAGGTCTTTTGGGAGAGCTGGGGGCGAGGGGGGTGTGCTTGGCCATATTGCACTGCATTATGAGAGGAGATAGAAGGAAGGAGAGAGCAAGGGAGAAAAAGAGAAAGGGAGGAGGCAACACACTGAGAGATGCAGACAGAAAGAGACAGAGAGGGAGCGGGGAAAGGGGGGGGAGAGAGAGAGAGAGAAGGAGAAGGAGAAGGAGAAGGAGAAAGGGGGGAAAGTGAGGGGCGAGGAGAGACGGACTCAGAGACAAAAACAGAGGGAAGGAAGGAGGGAAGATGGGAAGAGAGAGAAAGAACGGTAGAGAGAAAGAGGGAAGGAGGGAGGGATAAAGAGAAGGAAGGAGAGAGGGAGGGAAGATGGAGGAGAGAGAGAGAGAAGACAGTTTCTGGCTGTCTCTAGGGTTGACTAGGCTTTACTGCAGAGTCATTTGTAGGATGTGATAAAGCTTTCCCTGTGGCAGATGAAATAATCGCTGTGGCAGGCAGTTCAGTCAGGGCAGCCACGAAAAGTGAAAAACATTATTTCATGGTCTGTCACTTTGATTTAAGTATGCTAAAGTTGGTCATAATTCTCCACTGTGTTTGTTTTTTTTTTTTTTAAGAAGGAATGGAGGGCAGTGGCTGCTGTCAGACCTGCTGAGTTTTTCAAGTTATAACTTCAGCTTGGACTCCAGCTCACTGCTCTCTCCTGAACAAGGAAATCCTTCTGTCAGGTGGCACAAATGGAATTCTAAACATTGTCCCTTCCTTACTCCTCCTCACATTTCCTCCCAGGTCACCTGAGGCAAAAGTTTGAAGTCTGAAGCCTGGAGGAGGTGACTGAGAATTTGGAAGGCAATCAAGGGTCTCTCTTGAGCTCTTTCTCACTCAGTCTGGGGGCTTCTTTTAGTTTCCTTCTATCACTGTGGCCCTCCCAAACAGACATATGGAGGAACCTACATCACTGGTGTGTGTGAGCACATGTGAATGTGAGGGCTCCTGCCATGGAGGGGACAGAGGGATGTAGGAGAAATAGGCTATGGATCAGAGTAGGGGTACAGGTAGGGAGAGTTTTAAATCACACTCCACTAATCTGAAATGGTGGAAAGGACCCCAGATATAGACCTTTCTGGGTCTTAGGGTTATCAAGTCCTGAAGTAAATCAAAGCCATGAGTTGAGGAACAAACTATCTTTAATTGAGGTTAACAGTGTAGCAAACCCACCACCCTGGGGGATGTCCCATGAATGCAGAGCACAATGTATTTCCCAGTTCCAAGATCCAGGCAAAAGCTTCTTATACCTTTAGGAGAATAGGGGCAGGAAGTCCCATAAGGTAACAAAGCCCAGATATGAGACCCCCTGAGTGGCCCTTGGCAATCTGGGCAAGGAAATCCACTTCATTCTGGCTGTCTTGCCCTTCATGCCATGAATCCCAGTGGAAGGGGGCAAGGACACTAGAGGCTGAGATCCAGCTTGAGCTAGGCATCCCTACAAGGCAAAATAGCTGGGGAGGGGCCTTGCATTCAGCTCAACCTAATCAAGGGTAAATATCTTAAGAGGTGGAATATGAAGACATTACTGAAGTTCTGGCATTATAAGGTTCATTTCAGGGAGTGGCAAATAACATTTGATAATACTTGGTATTAACAATTTTCTGTCATTCTATTAGCGATTTTCTGTCAGGGTATACCCAAATTTCATGATGGCCTCCTGGAAAGTTGAATCCTCTTCATATCAAGAACTTGCTTATATCAACTGAATTGGACTCTACTCTCACATTCCATCCACATTTCTATCCACGCATTCCATCTCCTTGTCATTTGTCCTCCAGACAGGAAGCCCTGATCTCCCTCCAGACCACTGAACCTCCTGACAATCTTTTCAACTTTGCAAGCACCTCTAGGACCATTCACCAAAGCACAAGCACCATCGTCCCATTGTTCCTGACTCCAAATTCCAGCCTCATTTTCACATCCCATATATCCACTGAAGTCATCTCTTTGACACCTGTATGTCAACCCATTCCTCCTCTTTTCTGCCTCTTGGTCTCGAAATTAAATCCATGCCACCATGTTTCTGTGAAGGGCATGACAGTCAACCTTTCTATGACTCCACTTACCATTCCTGTGACTTCCTAATCCAAACCACCTCTCGCTGGTCACCGCTCTCATTTGTTTTGTCACCTTACTAGAGTATCCCAGGCATGAACACATCACTTGGAACACAGTAAGCATTTATCAAGTGCTTTTTATTCACTTGAATCCCAATGTGTTCTGTACAGACAATGCAGGTATGGGACTGTATAGTACCATAGGTGTTTCTATGGATATAGATCTTTCTGAGAACAGGATCAGGGAATGTGAAAAAAGTTTGCCCATCAGGGGACAGATCTGGGAATGAAGGAAAAAAGGGTGCTAAACAATTGGTTTAGGCACAGGGCCTAAGTAGAAAAAATATATGTTATATACAGGTGACCATCTCCAGTTGTCCTGATTCATATCTAACCAGTGGACCCTGAGGGCTCCTGAAGAGAAAGTGAGGCTGATGACTTGGCACAGCCCTGCCTCACTTAAATCCAATTCACTTGCAAGTCATGGCATCATCTTCCTGATGTCATGGCCCTCTTTGAGAAAGGACAAACAGCAATAAGCTATATACCTGCTGGGTGATGGCTGAGGTATCAATGTGTAATTCCTAGGAAGGCATAAAACCTTGATGCCCATTTGGCAACAACTTTGACATATAGCTGGGAAAGGAAATCTAGGACCTGAAAGACCAAATCTAATTAACTCTATGAACATCTCCATTTTACTAAGTGAAGTATAACTTTTATGTTATAGAACCCATGATGTTCTACACTGGTAGAGGAAATTCTTCACAGGGAATCCCCTATTCCAGTGAATTCGCTTTTGGTCCAAAAAACTCCCTAATTCTTGGATACTTTGTTGGATCTTTCATTAATTTATGTCTTCTCATCCTACATGACTCTTGTCATGTAAGTGATGCAGTAGCTAGAATACTAGACCTGTATTCAACTTTGACCTTAGTCACTAACTCTGTGACCTGTGGCAATGTGTTTAACCTCTGTCTCAGTTTTCTTATCTGTAAAATGGGGATCATACCTCTCTGGGTTGTTGTAAGAATCAAATGAGATGAGATGTAAAAGGATCTTGCAAAAGATTAGGTACCATGTAAATGGTAGCTATTATCATGTGCTTCTATAAATCTCTAAATAGTCCACCCAACCTTCCTCTAGATTTATTGACACTGCCTGGATACCAAGTTAGTATAATGCCTATTCACTATATGAATGATCGAATGAGCAGGATCCTGAATGAATCAGGAGGAGTAGGGGAGAGCAAGAATGTCTTTGGGGGAATTGCACAGTTTTATTAATCATGCCAACCTTCTCCCTGAAACAAAGACCTGTCTTCCCAGTACATAGAGCTCTGGGCCTGGAGTCAGGAAGACCTGAGTTCAAATCTAGCCTCAGATATTTCCTAGCTGTGTGACCCTGGTTAAATCACTTAAACTGTTTGCCTCAGTTGCTTCATCTGTAAAATGGAGATAATAGTACTACCCAGTACTATTATAGTACCTCCCAGTATTGTTGTGAGGATCAAATGAGATAATAGTTGTAAAGTATTTAGTACAATGCCTGGAACATAGAAGGTAGTATATAAATGTTAGATATGGTGATGATGTTTATGTTGAGGATGTTATGATGTGGCAATGGATAAGGAAATATCATAGTAATTAAAAATTAAAGAAGAGGCTCACCTAAGGGCAATAGGAAGGTGCATAGTGGACATTAGTAGCCTACAACAAGGTTTCTTAAATGTTTTTCACTCGCTGCCCTTTTTTGCTTGAGAAAAGCCATGACACTGGGTATATAGGTTTATAAAATGGTATACAAATCAAGCATTTATGATAACATAATATGAAATAATTAGTGATAATAATATGAAAATGTAATAACAATAATTTATGATAATAAATCATAAAGAAATATATTTTAAAACAATTCTTTGATATACACATAATTTTGCTATGAAAATTATGAAGCCAATTTGCATACTAATGAGATAGATTATTTATTTTTACATAAAGAATTAAATTTTGGCAGAATATTTGATACTGCAGGACATAGAGCATCTTCAATATTTTTCAGAGTTGATCAATATTTTGATTTTATAACCATCAGTGCTGAGAATGCCGCTTTGCAAAAATATGTAGTACAAAATGGCAGAAGTACGTTTAGGGCTATTTCAGAAACTGTTGGAAATTGTGTCCTAATCCCAAGACAAAATTCATTTAACAATTTTGTATGTACAGTTAAAACACTGCAATTCATGACATATAATAGTTTTGAATCTGAACTGAGGTGTTTCTGGCAGCATTGATTGGCATTTCATGGCCTGAGGGCATGAGAGAAAAGTGCGCGTGTTGTGTGTTCAGAACCGAGGCTACAGTGACGTTGCATGATGTAATATGGGCAAGCACTGCCAGAAATGCCTCCAATTCATTACGTGTTGGATTTTGAATTAATTTTTGATCATTGTTCATTCAGAAACCTTTTTCTGTTGCCAAACTTTTTGCAACCCCCACATTCAGTTATGTGACCCCATATAAATCTGAATATCCTCAGAGATACAAGAACGGATTATCACCACTGCTACTAACGACTATTTTGCTCCTGTCCAGTCATGTCCAACTCTTTGTGACCCCATAGTGGGTTTTCTTGTCAGAGGTACAGGAGTATACCATTACCTTCTCCAGCTCACTTCAGAGATGAGGAAACTGAGGCAAACAGGTTTAAGTGACTTGCCCAGGGTCACACAGCTAGTAAGTGATTGAGACCAAATTTGAACTCAGGAAGTGGAGGGTGAGTCTTCCTGACTCCAGTCCAGGTACTCTATCCACTGCACCACTTAGCTGCCCAGCTACAGCTAACACCTATACAACACTTTAAGGTTTATGAAACACTTTATAACCATTATTTATTTGACCCTTCTAACAACTCTGAGGAAAATAATATAAATGATATTTTACAGTTGAGGAAACTGAGGTTGAGAGAAGCTAACTGACTTTAACCAAGGTCACACAGTTGGAGAATGCCAGTCAGGACCTGAATTCAGATCCTCTTTCCATGATGCTGCAGTCTCCCTTAAACTATTACTCACCTAAGTATCTGTGTATTTGTTTTATCCCCTCTGGCATTCCTCCTTTCCAATCAAAGCAAGTCAACAAGCACCTACTTGCGTACCAGACAAGGTGCTAAAGAAAGGCAGAAAGACAATCCTTGTTCCCAGGAGCTCCCAGTGGGAGAGGAGAGGCAACATTCAAACAAGCTACATACAGGACAAACTGCAGTTAATGAACAAAGGGAAGGCACTAGCATTGAGGGGAATCTGAAAAGCTTTCTTCTAGAAGGTGGGATCCTTGTTGGGATGTGAAGAAAGCTGGTCAATTACCTCTATCTCTTAGAATCTTTGAGTTTTCTTCAAAGCCCAGCTTGTGTCCCATTTCTTGAAGGTCCCAGTTATTAACTTTCTTTCCCTCATCAAATTCCTTTTTAAGTATACCCCTTGTGTATCCCCAGTAAAAACTAAATTCTTTGAAGACAAGTTTTGCTTTTGTCTTTCAATCTCAACGATCTGGCACAATACTACACTGAACAAAAATTGATTGAGCTGAATTGAATACATCTGGAAAAGGTCACAGGAAGAGAATATCATATGGGTATTATTAAAGAAAGTCTAATTAGGAAGTTCCATTTATTTAAGGAAAAAAAAGACAACTGACTATTCTCAAAAAGAACTTTGAAAAGTTTGGGTGGGGTTGAGGTGAGGGGAAAAAATCGAGGATGCAAAAAGTTGTTTCTGAGAAATTAATGCTGTTTGGCAGGATAAGGAAAGGAAATAGATATGCGCCAAGTCATCCCACTTCCTGGATAGCGGTTGGGTTCCATTTTACTACATAAAAGATGGGGAAATGTTAGTGAGGGTGTGGATAATACAATGTTGGTGGCTTTCTCATGGAGCCAGGACGCTTATCCACAGGGAGGAAAAGAGAATAAGTAATTGTGGATAGACCTCAGGAAAATGAACACAGACCAAATTCGGTCCCCTGAGTTGAATGGATAAAAGAAAAAAATAAGAATAAGTCCCGTGAGAAGCGAAGGAACAGACCAACCCAAAGCGAGAGCCACAGAGCATCCAATTCAGAACATATGGATTGTACCCTAGGGAGATTACAGTGAGCTACTAATAATGAATATCCAAAAAATGAAACAGCTTGAAATTCTGTATCTACCTAGCAGCTAGTCTAACAAGTCATATAGTTTCCCTATCCAGAATAATAAACACAGTGAAATGAGAAGACAAAATAAAAAACATGGGGCTGCTATATGTACATTTTGTAGACTGCACCATTCTTAAGACTGAGCAGGAAGAAACATTTTGCTGGCTGTTGGAAAAAAAAATAATCATTTAACAGACTGAGAATTTTTTCCATGTGCCACTCCCTCAAAGTTGTAAAAAAAACTCCACCTTCAACAAAAAAGTCAGTCTTTATCCAGATCTGAAACATCCTGGAAATTCACCCTCCACCATCATTTTTGTGCCTGAATGTGCCTTAATGGATTGTCTGTATGTCTTAACCATCCACCTGGGCTATAATCTTGATTCTGCTACTTCCTGCTTTCCCTTATTGGGTCTCAGTTCCCTCTGTTGTAAAATAAAGGGGTCAGAGCAGATAGAAGAGATTGATATAGTCTCTTATAACTGCAGATCCTATAATTCCTTTGGGATGATGCCTTAGTTGTCTTGGTGCCATACTCAGCTAAGGAATTAACTTTGATTTGAAATGCATGAGATTTGAAAACCACAAAGTCCAGAAAAATGTCCAAATTCTGGAGGCAAGTATTTGACATTTACTGATATAAGGTAATTATATAAGGCAAGCCCTAAGAGGAGTGTGGGGAAAAGGACTGGGAAAAAATTATTAAAAAGTTAATCTGGGGAGTCTTTGCCCCTTTTTGTGTTTTACTTTCACCATTTAGAAAGTAGCTAGGTGGCACATATGGGATAGAACTCTGGGTCTAGAGTCAGGATGACTGGAGTTCAAATTCAGCCTCAGATACTTACTAGCTGTGTGACCCTGGGCAAGTCACTGTCTGTGACTCATGAACCTCTTAGGATTGTTGTGAGGATAAAGAGAGAAAATATTTGTAAAACACTTTGCAAATCTTAAAAGGCTGTAAAAATGCTAGTTCATTATTAGTAGTGTTGTAGATACCCTTCTTACATGATCTCTTATGTTTATCATGATTTCCCTGGACTTCACACTTTGGTACCCAATTCAGGTCTAATCTCACTAGACAGCAACCCATGTTCTAGATTTCACCTAGAAAAGGCTTCTTTCAAGGTTTTACTTCTTCATGACCCCCATCTCTTTTATAACAGTGATGTTTTCAGGGATTTTCAGTCATGTCGGACTCTTCATGACCCCATCTGAGTTTTCTTGGCAAAGATTCTGCAGTGGTTTGTCATTTCCTTTTCCAGCTCATTTTAGAGAGGAGGAAACTGAGGCAAACTGAGTTAAGTGGCTTGACCAGGATCACACAGCTAGTAAGTGTCTGAGGCCAGATATGAACTCAGGAAGATGAGTCTTCCCGAGTCCAAGGCTGATACTCTATCCACTGAACCATGTAGCTATCCCATATAACGGTAATAACAGTTCACATTTATTTAGTGCTATTAGAGCTGTAAAGCGTATTAATTATATACATCGTCTCATTTGATCTTGACAATGACCCTGTGTGGTAGGTGCTATTATCCCCATATTACAGAAGAGGGAATTGAGTCTCTGAAGCTGGATTGGAACCTTAGACCTTCCCAATTGTCTAGTCCGATGCTCTAGCTGCTGCTACTTCACAGCTGCCCCTTTTATCTAATAAGGATAGTTGTTGCTAAGTAACCTGGGAAACTCATCTCCGTTGAATAGTGATAGTAATAATAACTTGTATTTTTTCAGTGTTTTAAGGCTTATAAAGTATAATACCCCTTTGAGGTTAGTAAGGTTAATGACTCAATTGCAGTAGTCTACACCTGGTAGCTACTGGAATGCCAACAATGTATTTATATACCTAACGCCTAGCCCAGTCCCTGACATGTAGTAGGTTCTTAAAAAATGCTTGTTGATTGATTCTGGAGGTGATGCCTTAATGCAAGGGAGTTACCTGAATGGTGGAAATGTTCAATTTTTTAACAGGCTTTCTGGGAGAGATATAGAATTAAGAGGACTAGGGAAAGGCTTCTTGTAGAAGGTGGAGTTTTCATTGGGACTTGAAGGAAGTCAGAGAAGGCTGCGGAACTGAGGAGAAAGAGCATTCCAAGCATGGAGTGTAGCCAGACAAAATACATAGAGCCAAGAGATGAAGTGTCTATATCTCAGAATATCTAGGGCACCAATGTCATCAATCAAAGAGTATGAGGTGGGGGTACAGGTATAAAGGGTAAGAAGACTTTACAAGCAAGTTGGGGTGCAGGTTGTAAAAGGACTGGAACATTTAAGTCACTTTCTTAACATAATTCTACGTTGTTTTCCATAGTCTTGGACCATTTCACAACTCTTGAAAATGTATGAATGTCCGAGGCAGCTGGTGGCATAATGTGCTGGGCCTGCGGTCAGAGAGACCTGAGTTCATATACTTACTAGCTGTGTGACTCTGGGCAAATCGCTTCAGTTGTGTTTAAAATGGTGTTAAGTTCAAAGTGAGTGTAAATAGCAATTGTTTCTGTTTTGGCCAGAAACCCTGAGGATCTTCCCTTCCCAGACTGAGTTTTTTTTTGTCTAGGTACAAGCAGTCTTTCTTTGCCTCTTACTTAGCCCTAATCACCGAATGGGCATTGCCTCAGATGAATTGATACTTGGGAAAGATTTTACCTTAAAAAGGCTGTGGTCTCCCACTCTGAGACCATCTCCAGATATCCAGAGCTATATTTTCCCTGAATCCAGATGATTCCAAAGGAGAGAGTGAGGCTAGCAACTTTGCACAGCCCTCCCTCACTTAAATCCAATTCATTTGCCAGTCATGACATCATCTTCCCTGATGCCATGATCTTCTTTGAGAATGCAGGACTAACGTGAAGAAGACAGGCCATTCAGGATCATTGACATCACTTGGGTGTTTTCTGAAATAGTCATATAATCCAAATATGGTCTGGTGGATAGAGTGGCCATGACCTTAAACAGGTAACTTTCATTCAATCCACAATCTCTTTGTGCCTGTTGACTTATTTATAGAATAAGCAATGGAAAGTTTTAGTCTCGCAGAGTTACCTGAGAGATCAGAAAGGTTGTGATTTGCCTATGGTCTCACAGTGAATGTCAGAGATGATATATGAACCCAGTTCTTCCTGCCTTCAAATCTAGCACTCTACCCACTATTTCAGACTGGGATAAATGGATTGACTTGCTGGTTATTCCAAAGGAAAATTTAAATAACCAAATAGCGTGTAAAGCATTTTGAGAGAAGAGGTAACTGTACAGGAAGGGTCGTTATTGTAGGGTGGGAGAACACTGGCCTGGGAGACAAGAGACTTGAGGTGTTAATTACGAGTAAGTCATTTAAACCTCTCTTAATTTCATTTTTTTCACCAAATGGGAAGAATCTTTGTACTGTCTACAAGAGTTGTTGCATGGAAAGTGCTTTGTACATCATAAAGCTCTCTATCGATATAAGCAGTTGTTATCATGAAGGAAATAACAGACAGTGGTATGTCTTATTTTGTCTTCCTTTCAGATTTCTCTTTACCTCTCCTCCCCCTACCTGTCCACTTCAAATTCTCAAAGCCTTTCATTGTCTTCTTTCTTTTTTTTTAAAGCTCTATCAAGTATAATTTAGGCATCAGTGCTGGGAGCTAGATGAGCTCTAATATCTATGATTTTGTGGCCTGAAAGACAAAACAAATGGGCAATACTTTGACCCCTTTAGAGAAACCTCTTTCAATGAATACTGACCAAGGGAAGGCTGTCAACAGTTTCAGCTCTAAAAAAATATGCTGGGATTTCAAGTAGAAACTAAGTTGGAGTTGTGTGTGTGAGATGTGACATAAAAGCTAATTCTACAAGCCTCATGTGAAAAACCTGTAGCATCACTTTACAGTCACACCCTCACAGAATTCTCATCCTCCCTCCCTTTCATGTGCATTGTTTCTGCCTAGAAGAAATGATTTGATCGAGACAGAGTTTTGCCAAACATGATTTCTGTAACAATGTTTTGGCTGTTTCCACTATTCCTTTCCATGGACATGGCCATTTCATCTTCATGTGAGAGGGGTTTGAAAAATGAGGGGAAAAAAACCCTCTAAGATACTCCCCCACTTTTTTGTTAAAGGATAAATTTTAAAATGCCTGATATTTTAAAATGGGACTCTCAGTTCCTTTGTAATTGCTACAGAGTCTTAGAAAATGCCTGGGGACCCCGAGTATTAAATGACATCCTTCATCAATGAGCTAACAAGTACTAGAAGCAGGGTTTAAATCCAGGTCTTCCTGAATATAAGGCTGGATCTCTATCCATTAGATGCTGCTATGTGTCAAAGTCATTATTTTCTGAAAAACAAGCTCTGAAATTGGGGAGAAATAAAATGAATGACAGAGGGGTGGAGAGATGATCGCCCTTGAACTTAACAAGACCTGGGTCGGAAAACTAACTAGCTCTGTATCCTAAGGTGAGTCACTTAACATCTCAGTGCCCCAGGCAGCTCTCTAAGACTATCAGTTGCTGGATGAGTCACAGATCTTCAAATAACAGAAAATTTCTAAGGGAGTCCCTTTCAACCATAAAACACAGGGACCTCCCTGCCCAACCCCATTCTCTACTCCTTTCTCCCCCTCCCAATGAATGAAGAGTAGTTTGTTTACCAGTTACATCTAAACGCCATAATATTTGCTCGTAAAGTCATATCTGAATTAAACAACTGATGTACTTTTTGGTTAATTTCATTATTTTCCATATTCCATTCACTTAAAAAAAAAGAAACATGACGTGGGAAACACAAATGTTGGCATCGCTGGTGTCAAGCTTGAAAAACTCCATACTGCCATCTTGAGGGGGCAGAGGCTCTGATGGCCGAGGAGCTGTCAGTCCTGGAGGGAAGACACGATTCTCTGTGTAAGACGTCATGTAGTTTAGGGGAAGGCAGGGGAAAACATGAGAAAGAAATATTTCTTCCCCTGCCTGATCGTTGGTAGATGGGATCAAGGTCCCTCTGCAGTAGGGATCACTGGAGAGGAAGTCTTTTTTTTTAAAAATGATTTTGTAAGAAGACACATCTCGTGAGTTGGACTAAGCTGTGGTTGTGGGTGTTGGTTAGCATTTCTTTCTCCAGGATATTCAGACATAGCCCTTTTAGAGGGAATAGTGGTGGTGATGAGGGAGAGGAGGAGCGAAGCTTACCACACTTAAAGCTTCAGGTCGTTTGTTTGTTTTTCTCCCATCCTTGATTTTAGTTTCTGGTGCCCTCCTCTCCTTGGCAGTCACCCTGGCTGTATTTTGCTTCTGGCTCTGGAGGTGGGCACATGTCCCATTCACTTGAAAGAAAGCCATCCTTGGATTAGGAACAAAACCGTATTCTATCCCTCCTGGAAAGGGTGAAAAGGCAGTCTCCCCAATTCAGACTAGGCAAAGATGGAAGCTTTTTTCCAAGTTAGCTTTATTTCTTTATAAGTAGAACTGCCAGTCATGGTCCTGTCTGCCTGTTTCAGGGGCTGCACAGTTATGTCCTCTCCCTCCTCCCGTCATCTTCCTGTCATTTTCTTATTTTTTCTTCTCTCTCCTCTGCCTGGGGACACTTTCTAGTTCTCTAGAGATAGAATACTGAGCAAAGCTCAGTATACTGGATCCTTGCGTACCCTGGCCAAAAGGCTCGGACCTGAGGGCCAGCACATTTCTGGGGAGCTAAAAGAATGTGGCTCTGGAAGACATAAGGCAGAACAACCTTGGAATCTCCCAGGAGCTTGCTGGGGAGGATCCCTAGGGCCCCATGCTAGCAGCCAGCTATGTGGTATGACTTGGGGGAAGGGCTCACTTGTCTCAAGATACTTCCCTAACTTTCAAAATTCCCACCCAAATTTATTCCTTTAATTTAGGGTAGCAGTTTGCAAAATGTGATCCAGGGATACCCAGGAGTCCTTGAGATCTTTTCATGGGATCAAAACTATTTTCATTATACTATCAAAGCATTTTAGTTTCTAATATGGTAAATATCGACAGATATAATCACATAAACAAGAGCTCTTTGGGGAGGGGGATCCTCAATTTTCAGGAGTACAAAGGGGTTCTAAACCTATAAAATTTGAGAACTACTGATTTGGAGTATATACTAAAGGACCGTATATGTGTGTGTGAGTGTGTGTGTAGACACATACCTACTGTGCGTTTATATCTAGGCATATCTCTATATAGATATTCACATATAGATATATCTACATCTACCTAGATATATCTATGAATCTTTAGATATATACATACATATATCTATCTACCTACAACTCTTTCTTTCTCTGTTTCCCTGTCTCTGTCTCTGTCTCTCTCTCTTAGGAGTGGCAGCTAAATAATCCCCAGTCATAGTATGAATTCGCTTTTCACTTGAGCCAATAGTGCCCTAGACAATGGAATAGAACAGGTAAGTTTTCATGAGGAGAGAAGCTCCAGTGCTGTGTTTGGAAACCTTTCCACTCAGGACTATTGGGTTGAGTTAAAGCAGCACCCAGAGCTGTATTCGGCAATTCTGATGCCCAAGGAGGCAACCTAAGAAGTTTATCTTCCTAACGAATTTGAAATTCATGATGCAAAAATAATACGGACTGAGCCTCTAATGTCACAGGTAGAGGAAATTACTAGAGGAGGAAGCTCCTTCTTTCAGGGCAGTTCTGTGACTTCTCTGACCAGCTGGGGTCACATGGCCAGTATGTGTCAAAAGGCAGAATTTGAATGGAGGTCTTCCTGTCTCTCCATCCTATCACCGGTGTTCTGAGGCCTCTCAACCACTATGATGATACTCCTGACTCCTCCCATTCAACTAAATTCATCTTACTTGTATTTCTTTAAAAAAATTATTAAATCAAATTTAACTGAGTGGAAAGGGAAGTGAGTAGGATGTAGAACTCTAAACACTGGTCAGCCATGGAAGTAGTAAATCTTGAAATTCGGGGGTGAAGGGTGAATGGCAGGGGACAGAGAGGGACCTTTGGACACTTTGAGAATGCCATTGGAGAGTCTTAGAGGTGGGAGTGAATGAACAGGGGGTCCAGGGCTGCAGAAACTCAGTCAGGCCATCTGTAGTTTTCTAGCTTAATTATTCTTGTTAACTAGGTGTTAAATTCAGTTGTTTCTGCGGATGAAAGAGTGAAAAGTGTTGACTAAATGTGAATATAACAAGTTAAAAATGTAAAAACATGCTGGCTACATGTAAATATAGCAAGTTAAAAACCATTTAAAATTTTTTTTATTTAAATTTTTTCAATCTTCTCTGAATGTTGATGCCTTGGAGAAAAGTTCCAGGTACTCCACCTTAATAAATGTTGGAGATGGTGGGATCTTCTCACCCTTTCATTGGTTGGTCACTCTCCCTCTTTTGGGATCTTTTTATCATTCCCAATTTAGTGACCTCTGCCTTAGATACACAGAATAAAAATGAAGATGGTAGCTAGCTTTTATATAATCAATCACTTGCTGTGTGCCAGGTGCTGTGCTAAGTGCTCCTTATAAATATGATCTCATTGGATCCTTACAACAACCCTGGAAGGTCGGTGCTATTATCATCTCCATTTTAAAGTTGAGGAAACTGAGGAAAACTGAGGTTAAGTGGTTTGCCCAACATCACACAGCTATTAAGTGTCTGAGGTAGGGTTTGAACTCAGATCTTCCTGATTCTAGGTAGAGCACTTCATTGTATCACTTAAGGGGCTAATCTGCCAATGATGGTAGAAGTAAGAGCAGAATCCAAGTCTTTTGTGTTAGGAGGGAGAGAGAGAAGGAGAGAGAGAGAGAGAGAGAGAGAGAGAGAGAGAGAGAGAGAGAGAGAGAGAGAGAGAGAAGGAGAAAGAGAGAGAGAGGAGAAAGAGAGAGAGAGAGGGAGAGAGGAAAAAGAGAGAGAGAGGAGAAAGAGAGAGAGAGGAGAAAGAGAGAGAGAGAGGGAGAGAGAGAAGGAGAAAGAGAGAGAGACAGATAGAGAGAGAGAGAGAGAGAGGAGAAAGAGAGAGAGAGGAGAAAGAGAGAGAGAGGGAGAGAGAGAAGGAGAAAGAGAGAGAGAAAGGGAGAGAGAGAGAGAGAAGGAGAAAGAGAGAGAGAAGAAGGAGAAAGAGAGAGAAGAAGGAGAAAGAGAGAGAGAAGGAGAAAGAGAGAGAAAGAGGGACAGAGGGAGGCAGAGAGGGAGAGAGAAAGAGGGAGATAGAGAGACAGAGAAACAGAGAGAGAGAGAGACAGAGAGAGAGACACACACACACAGAGAACATGCATGTTCATGTGTTTTGGATGACATGAGAGGTTCAATGTGCTTTATATAGATGAATGCACCCACTCTACTCCAGGTATTTTCTGTATCTCCCATCCCTAGAAAACTTGCCCTTTTCATCACTACCTCTTGTCTTCAAGTCTGAGATATTCCCTAGCCCTCTTAGTTCCGGGGCTTTCCCTCTGAGGTTACTTCCAATTTATCCTGTATGCAGTTTGTCTGTACATAGTTGTTCGAATGTTGTCCTCCTCATTAAATTGTGAGCTCCTTGAGGGTAGAGGCTGTCTTTTAGCCTTTTTTGTATCCCCAGCAATTAGCACAGTGCATCTAGTAAGTGCTTAATAAATACTCACTGGATGATTCAGATGGACAACGTTTCTGACACAAAACCTTCACAGACACATGCCTGGACTGTGGCATGAGACAGCCTCATGGACATCATACAGAGAGGATGCCCTTAGCTTTTACCATGGGCAGTTGAATGCATGTGTTTCCGCATGCTTATCTCTTACCTCTACCAGGTCTGGAGTGAGGCGCTTGGCCTTCAGCCACTTTTGGACTCTCTCTGTTTTCCTCAGGACTCTCTCAATGCTACAGTTCTTTGAACTGGAAACTGATGCGCAGATTCTCCTATCCGAAATTTCATTTTGGTATTTACTTATTAGCCTGGAAATCTCCACTGGGCGCCAGCTTTTGCTGTCATCTGAGTAGTTTGCAGGGTAAGTAGAATAGTAGTCAGGAGGGAGTTTGAGGTGAGAAGCAAGCCAGTTGTCAAACCTGCAAAAAAAGAAATTCCTTTTTAGGATTGGCCAATTGAACAAAAAGCAGCACATGCATGTTTGGGGGGTGGAGGATGGAGGGAAGGGAAAGAGGGAGAGCATCATTATCCCTTCAGAAAGTTTTAGAATGAGAGAGCTAGAAGGGACCCTAGGGAATAGCCAATTGAGTCCCCTCTCCTCCCCTGCTTTAGCTTTACAGATGGAGATGAAGAGGTTTGTCCACCATCACATTGGCTTGGAATTTGGATGCTATAAGAGGTAGGATTAATCCTAGATTAAACTAAGCCTGCCCCAAACCAAATAAACTGAAAGAGGAAGAGGAGAGAGGGTAGAATGAAACTTTACCTGGTCTCCTCTGAATCTGAAGCTAGCCGGGCTGGCCTGAATCCTGACTCGGCCGCTCACCAGCTGTGAAACCTTGGACAAATAACTGTACCTCTCATGACCCCAGCTTCCTTTTCCGTAAGATGGCCCAGAAAATTGTTAAGGTCTCTAACCAATAAGATTCTTCAGCTCTAGAGTCCCTAAGACCTTTGTGAAGAAGGGTTACTTTTCATTTCCTTGGAATCTTGAGCTTTTTGAAGGGGAGGCTGGGAAGGATAGAGATGTCTCTATTTACAGGTAAGTCCCTAAATAGGGCATCAGGAAAGGAAAGAGAGTGATAAGAAATAAAAATTACCCTATCTTGAACAGATTTTAGGACAGTGGTCACAGAATCCTAGAATGTTAAAATGTCAAACCGAACTGGAGGGGATAGAGATTCTCAAAGTGTGGTTTATAGACCCCTGGGGGTCTCAGAGACCCTTTGGGGGTGTCTGTGAGGTCAAAACTATTATCACTATTTTATATTAAGACATAATACTTTTCTGACTCTGTGAAGCCAAAACAAACCAAAATAACATATTACAACAGATTGAATGTAGAAACAGATATAGGAATCCAGATATCTTATATTAAGTTAGAAATTAGAGATTTGCAAAAATAGATAAAAATATATTATATAAATATGTAAAATATGTAAAAAAAAACCCCATTCTCATTAACTTTTTATTTTGGAAAATGTTGTTATTTTTCAAAAATGTTATTTATATGAACATGTCAATTACTTTTATTTGTAAATAAATTATTAAATATTTTAAAATTTATCAGTTTTAATTTCTAATACAGTAAAGGTCAATAGATATAAGTCATATAAACAAAAGTTCTTGGGGTTAACAATGTAAAGGGATCCCGAGACCCAAAGGTTTGACAACTGTTGATCTAATCCAATCTTCCTTATTTTATAGATGAGGAAGGTAAGACCCAAAGAGATGAAGTGATTTGCTCCAGGTCATACCTCTGATCGCAAACAGATCCAGGATCAGAAAGTGCAGAAGGATGCAGTGTCCTATAGTGGGACTAGGACTGGATTGGAGTCAGAGGACATGAGTTCAAACACTCACTGCACAACTAACTACCTGTGTAACCCTGAACATGAAACAAACTGGGTTCATCTGTATTTAAAAAAAAAGAGAGATTTGACAAGATGATATCTAAGGTCCTTTTCAGCTCTGGATTCTAGGAAATATTTTGGTCACTTCAGAAAGAGAATTGATGAATTCTGAATGCATACTGAAGCATACATTTATTTATTTTTTTATCTTTTTTTTTTGCTTATGCTTTCTCTTGCATCATGGCTAATATGGCAGTATATTTGGTATGATTCATATGTACCATTGGAATCAAAGTGCTTGCCTTCTCAAGGAAGGGAGAGGAACAGAATTTGAAATTGAAATTTTTTAAAAATGACTGTTAAAAGTTCTTTTACATGTAATTGGGAAATATTTAATAAAATTTGAAAAATAAAATATTTTAAAAAGAGAATATTTTGGTAAACAACCTATCCTGACTCCACTGAGGGCACTTCATAGCAAGTCTCTCTTTGGCAGATGAACAAACAGAAACTGAGAAATGTTGTTTTTACGCCCTTGTCTCTGTGGAGGGTAACCTTGTGGTGGAGTTGAAGCTGGGAGGCATGAAGATAATGTTATGTTAGGATCATAGGCTTAGAGCTGTAGGGGCCTTGGAGGCTTGTCTAGTCTGACTCTCTCATATCACAAATGAGGAAACTAAAGTCTAGAGAGAAGAGAGGAGGTGTGGTCCAGTGCAAAGAGTATTGTATTTGGAGCTAAGAAAACCTTAGCTTGAATTCTGGTTTTCCCTTTTATTCCCTCTGAGTCACTGATCAAATCAATCACTTATCCTTTCTAGAACCAATATGATTCAATATTGCTTTAGATCATTTAAAATAACTAGACAGTATAAAATATCTGAGAGTATACCTGCCAAAACAGGCACAGGAATTACATGAACATAAATATAAAACATTATACAAATAAAGTCAGATTTAAATAATTGGAGAAATATTCATTGTTCATGGGTAGGCAAAGTCAATATAATAAAAATGACAATTTAACCTAGCTAATCTATTTATTCAATGCCATGCCAATTAAATTACTAAAAATCTATATTACTGAGTTAGAAAGAAATCATAAAATCCATCTGGAAGAACAAAAGGTCAAAAATTTCAAACAAAATAAGAAAAAAATGTAAAGGAAAAAGATCCAGCAGTACTAGACTTTATACTGTAAGGTAGTAAATCTGAAAACTACCTAGTACTGGCTAAGAAACAGAAAGGTAGATCAGTGGAACAAGGACATGCAATCAATACATAGTAGTAAAGGACTATAGTAACATTGTGGTTGACCAATGTAAAGATTTAAGTTTTTGGGGTAAGAATTCAGTAAAAATTGTTGGGAAAGCTGGAATGTTGTCTGACAGAACTTGGGCATAGACCAATATATTAAACCATGTACCAAGATAAGGTCTAAAGGATACATGACCTAAATATAAAGAGAGATTTCACAAGAAAATTAGAAGAACATGGATATATTGCTTATCAGACTCATGGATAGGAATATAATATACATAGAAACAAAAGACAGAGAGCATTGCTAGGTATTAAAATAGATAATTTTGATTTTGTTAAATTAAAAAGTTTTCGTATGTAAATAAAACTAATGCAGCCAAAATTAGAAAAAAGAAAAATGGAGGAAAATATTTTATAGGTAGTCTCTCAGACAAAGATCTCATTTCTCAAGTATATAAAGAACTTCATCAAATTGATTAGAATTGATAAATGGTCAAGGAATACGAAAAGGCAGTTTTTCGAAGCTATCAAGACTAGATATAATCATATGAAAAATGCTCTAAATCATTATCGGTTAGAGAAATGCAAATGAAAACAACTTTGACATATCATCTTACACCTATCAGGTTGGTTAAAATGATAGATACCCTTCAATTTAGAAATAGTTAAACAAGCTGTGGTAAATGATTGTGATGGGATGCTACTGTGATATAAGAAATGATGAGCTGATTGATTTAGAAAAACATGAAAATACTTGGACCTATGAAGGAAGATGCTATCAACCCTCAGAGAATGAACTGACCAATCAAAATATGAGTAGTATGGTTTTAAATATATGTATTTGTGTATATATATAATATGTATGTATATATGTGTGTATATATATATGTATATTAGTGTTTAATTGGAGGCATGTAGGGGAGGGAGAAATAAAATAAAATAAAAAGTGAACAGCAGAGAACAAAAGAAAACCTAGAAGGAAGCACAGAAATGCTGGGTAGCTTTGAAAACATGTAGGTTTTATTACATAGGTTTTTTTTTTAAGTAAACAGTTTAAAATAGAAATGTATTGTTTTATATTGAATCCTCTCATGTTCTGCTGTGGACATAAAAATGTTCGTTTTTTCTTTTCTAATTTTGTAATTAAGTTTAAAATGAATAAAAATATTTTTTTAAAAAGAGATCCTCAGTGTGTCTTGGCAAAAAGAGTTCACACTCCAAGGTAGCGTGGGAGAGACTGAGAGTGAGGGAGAGGGAACAATGTCTCACCTCTGCCACAGATGTGGTTAAGACGTTTATTCCGAACTCAGTGGAATGTAGTTTAAGATGCTTCTACACAGTAAGAGATGAGAAGGTTAAAGGGATGTAGGTATGGAAGTCAATGCCAAGGGATAATTCAGTGCTTGGTCTCAAGGTCAGGAATATAAAGTAGCAATAAAACTAACTCCTTTTCTCCCAAGTACACCTATTTATGGGTGTACCAGAGCCAGCCTGAACTAGCTAAGGAGGAGTCTATTGTTAAATTTTGCAGAGTGAGTAAGCACTTACAAGTCAGAAATCAGCAAATGCTACAACTTGATCTGCAGCATTGATTTCTTATTTTATTGATGATCGGACTATTGATTGATTTCCTAGATTCAAGAAAGTGATGGAGAAAATGATAGTAATCTAGATAAACTGAAAAGCTTCTTTGTGCACCTCCCAGCCCAATGTTAAACATTTCCCAGAATGCCTCTGTCTCTTATATATGCATATTATACATATCTGTCAAATTTAGGTAGACTGTTAGCCTCTGGGAACACTTTAGATGAGACAGAATCACAGAAGGTCAGATCTAGAAGAGACCTTAGAGCTCTCATTTTCGAGATGAGGAAATCCAGAGGAGGAAAGCTAGAATAAGAATCTTCTATTTAACTACTCTGTACGTGTGTATGTGTATGTATACGTTTATATGTATTGACTTTTTATTTATGCTACATGTATTCTATATCCATTAGGGAAAAGCCTTCCTAATCTTGTTAGACATGGACCACAGTTAGAGGACTGTGTGGTAATCTATCTCTGTACATTGTTTACCACAGGCAGTGTGGAAACTGATTGTTTTGGGGCAACTTAAATCTCCTCAAAAGGGAAACCCAGGCTACAGGTCCGTATTTTTGTCCAGCACCAACTAGAGGAAGCCAACCTTAATTGTAGGAAAAAGACAGAAGAAAGGAGAGAATTTTCACTCAGGAGTTTTTAAAGACTTTAGGTCATTTATCTGGGGAAGAAATTGAACCTTAGGAAAGCATTTCAGTCCACCTGTTTCTAGCAAGTGAGTGCCCTGTGTATAAGAAACTTTGCGTTGCCTGGGTCTTCTCATTGTTCTGGGCCACATTTTGGAAGGGGAAACTTGCTGGCATTAGAAAGTAATTCTGCTGTGAGCTCATCTACTGGGTTATGGCTCTGTACAAAGTAGGGTTATAGCTGTTCAAGGCAGGCCTATTTATAGAAAGGAAATGGTTAAATCTCAGCTTAAACTTCCCCCCTACCCCCAACTTTAAATATCATATTGAAGACTGGAATCTGGCTCAGTTCCCCCTATTTTCCAAACCATTGCTAGGATGATTAAAAGGGATTAAGACAACTCTAGCCCATAAATTCCATACTGCTTTGTCTCTAGCAATGGTGCTGGGAATAGAGGGGTTTTTTTCCTTTCGGAATCATTTGACTGAGTTTCTGACCTGATTTCTTCTTTAAAGAACTTCTTACATATGGATGTCCCGATACAGGCGTTGCATTTGTCAAGTCCCAGGAAAGTCCGGCCAAAACTGTAGCTAGATTTGACCCGGGGCACCAGCGACGGAGCAGTGAGAGCTTCGGAGGAAGATATGCAGCTCAGGGTCCCAAACTGCAGCAGGGTCAACAAACCTAGACAGGGAGAGCCCAAGAGACAGCTAATCAAAGGCTCCATCTACTGGGACCCGGCGTCCTGCCTTCAGGCTGGCTGCTGCTGCCCCAGCTTTGGGCTGGCTGAACCTTAGGGCAGAACGGTGAACCGACCCCAAATCACTTGAATGAAGGGATCAGATGCCATCCCAATCCTGCCGATGAGTTTCTAAGTTTGGGGGTTTGGGTGGGAAGGAGCTTGGCTCTCCAGGGGCTGGGCTGGAGGACTGGGGAGGAGGTGAGGAAATACATGGAGGATGCTGATAACACAGGTTTCCATAGTTACTTTTTCCTCTGCTTGGTGCAGCTGCTTTGACTTCTGCTGACCCTCCCCTCCACAGACTTCGGAAACACAATGGTCAGGGCTCATCCACAGAGCCTGAAGTCAAATTGCAGGAAATCCTGACGGAGCAGGAAGAATGAGTACAGGGCTTGTGACCCTCTGAGCTCTCCAGCACACACAAGCCCCTTGATTTTCCGGAGGATATTTCAAAATGATTTAAAGAGTCAAGCTCTGGATTTTCACCATGGAATTGTTATTATATATTCAAGGGATATGGAAAGGCAATTTTTCCAAGAAGGATTTTGAAAAAAGAAAAAAAAAAAGATTACATTCCATGTAATAGTTCAGCATATACCTGGTCTTGAAGTCAGGAAGATAAGGGTTCGCATCCCACCTAAGACATTTACTAGCTGTGTAACCTCGGGCAATCCACTCAACCTGTCTGAAAGTCGTAGGGGTCCTTACTTGTAAAATATGATACTAACGGCACCCATCTCAGAGGACTGTTGCCAGTCTCGAATGCGATCAATCATATAAAATGCTTTGCAAATTTTAAGGCAAGAAATGAGAGCTATTTATTATGATTATTGTAATATTATAATGTAGTTTATTGAAAAATTATTCCTCTCCTTATTTGGTGAAGTTCAAGTAAAAATTATTCTGGGACAAGTTGAAATTTTGCCTTTATTTGTTGACCTATTGCATGGGTGAATAAAATAGCTATTTTTTTTAGAGTTTTAGTAAAGCATCAGGAGAGCCCTGTGCCTGGAGTAAGGAAGACGAGTTCAAATCCAGCCTCAGACACTTACTAGCTGTGTGACCCTGAGCAAATCACTTAATCTCTGTTTGCCTTAGTTCACTGGAGAAAGAGATGGCAAACCATTCCAGTTATCTTTTGCCAAGAAAACCCCATGGAAATTATTGTCCATGGGGTCATAAAGAGTAGACACCACTGACCAACAACAAAGCATCAGGAGAGAGATTCTTCTTCCGTAGACTCACTAAAATTGTCCTGAGTACAACTCCTTTAGGAGATGGATGACAGGGATGGTATGTATTTCATCCTGTTTCATATGATTTTGATGACCATATGTTAATATTTTGAAAGCTTTCATTTCCATGCAGCTTAGAGACTGTGATTTGGTAGGGCAACATCTCTTTAAAATGTTGTCTTTTTGCTAGAGAAAATAGAATTCTAAGCCCTCTGAATGGAGCCATAAAAGAACATACATATTTCATGACAGCACATGGACATTTGCAAAAAATTGCAAATGTATTAGAAGACAGAGAAAATGCAAATAATATAAAAAGGTGAAAAATACTAAACACGTCCTTTTCAGGTCATAACACAATTAAGAAATAATTTTTAAAAGACATAAGATTTAAATGGATTGATGAGATAATATTTGTACAAAGCACTTAGTACTGTGCTTGGCACAGAATAAGCCCTCTATAAAGCATATATTTTTTCTCCTTTCATCTTTACTCTCTCACTATAAAAAACCTACCAAAATAAACCCTTGTAAAAAATATGTATATTTAAGGGGAAAAAAATCCTATTTTGGTCATGTCCAAAAATCCATGTCTCCTTCCACATATTAGTTTATCACATATCTGTCTGACAATGACTAGTATTTTTTGTCATTAGTTCTCTGCAATCATGGTTAATGGTGGCATTGACTGGAGTTCTAAGGCATTCAAAATAGCTGATTTTGTGTAGTGTTATTGTTATAAATTATTTTCTCAATTGTGCTTCATCAGATTATGTCTTCCCAGGTTTCTTTTGAATTGTTTCATCGTTTCTTAAAGCAAACTATTCCTTTGCATTCACATACCATAATTTGTTCAGTCATTTCCCAAATGATGCATGCCCCCTCAGTTCAAGGTCCTTTGCCCCTACAAAAACAACTGCTATGAGTATTTGTGTACATACAGGACATTTTCCTCTTTCTGTAATCTCTTTTGAGCACACTAGGGAGTTAATGGTTTCCCTTCTAATCTTGGGTTACTAGGTTAATTTGCTTCTGTATTTTGTGTACCTAATCTAATACACTGATTAACCTTTGTTTTTTAACCAGTACTAAGTTGATCTGATGATTACTGCTTGTTAGTATAATTTCAAATCTGGTTCTGCTAGTTTCCCTTTCTGTCTCCTTTGTTTTCATAATTTCCCTTGATGTCTTTGGCGTTTTGTTCCTTCAGATAAATTTCATTATTCTTTCTAGCTCTATAAAGTAATTCTTTGGTAGTTTGATTGGTATGATGTTGAATAGGTAAAGGAATTTAGGTACCATTGTAGTTTTTGTCATATTAGGTTGGTCTACTTATGAATAACAATTTCTCAATTATTTGGATTTGTCTATATTTCTGTAAACAGTGTCTTGTAATTGTGTCATTTATGCGGATTTATTGTATATCCTGCAACTTTGCTGAAGTTATTGTTGAGTTAATTTTATTTGGCTCTTTAGGGTCCTCTAATATACACCATCATATAGCCTTAAAAAAATCTAAAAACATGTTCCAAATCACTAATAATGTAAGAAACAACTCTGAGGTTTCATCTCACATCCTGCAAACTGACAAAGACAACAAAAATTGGAATATTAAATATCGGAGGGTGTGAAAAGTTAGAATAGTAAATATTGGATGTAAATATGGGTACACTGATGGTGGAGCTGGGAATCAGTTCAATCATTTTGGAAAGAAATGTGGAATTATGCAAATTAAGTGACTAAAATGTACATACCTTTTGTCCCAGAGGTTCTAGTCCTGGGTTTATACCTCAAGTAGACTATGGATAAGAAGAAAGTCTCTGCATGTGGTGAAATAGCAACAGTCTTTGTGATGGTTAAGAACTGGAAACAAAGTAGAGGCCCATTGACTGAGGAATGGATAGACCAATTGTGGTGTCTGGGTGTAGTTAGAGATTACTGTGCTGCAAGAAAGCATCAATGTGATGATTACAAAAAACCATGGAAAGATCTATGTGAACTGACATAGTGAGGAAAGCATAGTCAAGAGAATCAAATACAAAATAACTGAAATATTAGGAATGGAAAGAACAACAAAAAAACCAAAAATTAATGTTGTCAAATTAGAAATAATGAGCATGACTCAAAAGAAGAGATAAGAGAAGACTCTACTCTCCCACCCTGCCAGGCCTAGAGGCCTGAGGGCTACCCGAGTCTTCGCTTACCTCTATCGGAGGTCTTCGGTTGGCCAAACCGGATGCTCGTATGAGAGAAAGGACGTTCCAGAGTCGAACAAGGGTTGAGTTTTATTTCAGGGTCTAGTTACAAGTGCAGGGGGATTCTTCCTTAGGAGGGAGCGAAGAATCTCCCAAGGAGGCAAAGATCTTACAATAAGAGATTGGAAGTAGAAATATAAGCGGGGAGAGAGGGGGAGGGGAGAGAGGAGAGAGGAAAAGCAGAGCCTTGTTGTCCTGTCCGCTCCGCGCCCCTCCGCCCAAGAGAGCTTTCAGGCTTTCCTGATCCTACTTAAACTCTCCAGCAGCATAGTTTGCATCTGAATACCGTGCTGTTAGATAACAATAGTGTGCCCAGATCCGGGACAATCTCGAGGGCGGGGAGAGCTCTCTCCCATCACGTTTCTCACGGGAAGAGGCGGAAATACACGAGATAGCTCGGTTCACCTCGATTCCCAGCCGTTTCCTGGGGGGGGCCTCGTGAGAACTCTAAGATTTAGAAGTTCCCACCTTTACCCGCCCGAGACTGTCCACCTGGAATTGAGCTTCCAACCCTAGCCCCACCCCACTTCTTTGCAGAGATGAGAGACCTACAAGGATGATACATATTTTCAGGCTTTTTCAAAATATTAATGAATTTTGCTAAATTTTTCCTTTCCCATTTTTTTTTCTTTAAAGGCATTTTTTAAAATATAGAATGTCTCTGGAAGGAGAAGAATCATTGGAGAAAATTTTGGTGACCAAAAAAAGACAATGAAAATTTATTTTAAAAGAGATTTACAATTTTTCTCTTCTTTGCTTATCTCTATCTCCTCAGTTTCATTATGATTGCCATAGCTAACATTGCTGACCCAGTATCAAATAGTGGTGGTGACAATGGACAACCTTGCTTTCCCCCAATTTTATCAAAAAGGACTCTAATTTATCCCCAGTACATAATGGCTCTTTGTTTTGTATAAATACTATTTATATCATGTATATATGTATACCATGTATACATACTATTTATATCATGTATATATGTATACCATGTATACTATGCTATAAATACTTTGTATATATACCATTTACATATATTATATATAAAGATTTATATATTTATTGTGTTACAGAAAAATCCATTTATTTCTGTTCTCTACTGCTTTTAGGAGAAATTAATTTGTATTTGTCAAAAACTTTTTCTGCATCCACTGATACAACATAATTTTTGATCCTCCTGTTATTAATATGGCTAATTCTGTTTATAGAGGCAGATGGGTGGCAGAATGGATAGAATATTGGATCTGGAGTCAGGAAGACCTGAATTCAAATCTGACTTCAGATGTCTAACCATGGGCAAGTCACTTAACTGTCGTCTGTTTTACTTTCTTCATCTGTAAAATGGAGATAATACTAGCATCTACATTCCAGGGATATTGTGAAAATCAAATGAAGTGATATTTGTAAAGCCATTTGCAAACTTTAAGTCACCATGTAAATGCTATGACCTCCTCATTTTTCCCATTGTTAAACCAACTCTGCATTCTAATTATTAATTCAGCTGGGTTGTAGTGTTACATATCTTCATGATATATTGTTATAGCCTTTGATGATATTTTATTTAAAGTTTTTCATCAGAAATGTTAGTCTAAAGTTTTTCATTAGGAATATTAGTCTATAGTTTTCTTTCTCTATTTTGACTCTCTTATTTAAGTTTTAAGAGTGTATCTGTATCATGGAAGGAATTTGTTAGAATTCCTTCATTTACTGTTTTTACAAACAATTTGTGTAAAGTAGGAATTAATTATCTTTGAATTTGTTTTATAGAATTCAGTTTCAAATCCATTTAGTCTTAGTTTTTTTCCTTTGGGAGTTCACTTTTGCTTGCTCAACTTCTTTTTTAAAAATTTGTTATATTTCTCTATTTCTTGTACATTAATCTGAGCTTTTTAATTTTTGTAAATATTCATATATTTCATTTAATTTGTTGATTTTATTGACATAATTAAGCAAAGTAATTTCTAATAATACATTTTCTTTGATGATTTTTCCCCATTTTTCATTCTATTACTTTGTTTCCTTTTTTAAAAAGCAAATTATCTAATTATTTTATTTCCTCCAATAATTTAGCTCTTAGTTTTACTTATTAATTTTTTTTGCTTTCAATTTTGTTAGTTTCTTTTTTATTGTTAAGGATTTTTATTTTGATATCAAATTGAGACTTTAAATTTGTTGATCCCCTATTTTTTTAGTTGCTTGTCTAATCCATTAACCTAATCTTTCTCTTTTTTTATGGATAAAAGTACTTAGAGACATATGTATTTCCCTATGAACTGTTTTGGCTTCATCATTTTTTTTTGTAGACTGTCTTATTTTTGTCATTATCTTTAATACAATTATCAATTATTTCTATGATTCTTTAAATTTGATCTACCAATTCTTTAAAGTTATTTGGTTATCAGTTCGTTTTTAATCCTTTCTTCAGTGACCCTTTATTTAATAAAATTTTTATTGAATTGTGGTCAGTAAAAGGCCTACTCTTCTGCATTTGATTATCAAGTTATTATGTGCTCAAATATGGTCAATTTTGTAATGGAACCACACACTGCTGAGATATATGTATATTCCTTTCTATTACCATTCAACAATCACCAGAGATCTCTCAGCTAAATTTTCTAAAATTCTATTCAGGTATGTTTTATTATTTAATCATATTTAAGATTAGACTTATCGAACTTTTAAAGTGGTAAGTTGAGGTCTCCCACTATGATAGTTTTACTGTTTTCCTCTATAATTTATGTTTTCCTTTAAGTACTCAAATACTTGGCCTTTTGGTGCATTTATGTTAAGCACTAAAGTTAATTCATTAGCTGGAGTATCTTTGAGTAAAATGTAGTTTCACTGTTTATCTCTCTCAATTAAATCTATTTTTGGTGATGTCTTGCCTGAGGTCATGATTACTATACCTGTTTATTTGAGTTCAGTTGAGGCATAATAGATTTTGCTCTAACCCCTTATTTCAACTCTGTTATAAGCAACATACTGTTAGATTCTGCTTTCAAATCTGTTTTGCTGTTCTCTTATGTTTTTTTGGATGCATTTATCTCATTCATATTCCTAGGCATGATCATTAATTATATATTTCTCTACATCCTATTCTCTTATCTTTTTTTTCCCTTTACTTCTTGCTTCCTCTTTTCCTGTGTTCATAATCATTCTTTCTTTCCTTTTAAAGTCCTCTTCACAATCACTTGTCCTAGTTTAGGGTGTCTTTTGCTTATGACTAATACTTCCCTGAATCTAAACTTGCGCTTATTGCCCCCTTTCTTTTCCCTATTCACTCCTGTTTCCCTGTTTATGCATTTCCCCGAATGCATTTCTTCACCAAAATCTGTGTGCATATGTGCATGTGAATATTCTATCTTCCTTTGACCAATTCAAGTGAAAGTAAATTTCATATGTTGCTTACTCCCACAATCACTTTCTCATTTATATTGACTTTTGTTTGGGTATCACAAGTACATGAAATAACTTCCCTCAACTATTCCTCTATATTTTCTCTAAATTATCCCTTTCCCTTCCCTTTGTTTTCTTTTTTCTGTTTTTTTGACATTTTTAAAAATTTATTTTCAGTGTTCTACAATCATTATCATAAAGCTTAGATTTTTCCTCCTCCCTCCCCCCTTCCTTCCTGAGAGAGCATACAATTTTATATAGGTTCTACACAGACATTCCTATTAAATACATTTTCACCATAGTCATGTTGTGTATAAGAATTAAAATGAATGGGAGAAATCATATAACAAACCAAAATGTAATACAAAAGAAAATGATCTGCTACATTCTACTATTGAATTCCATAGTTCTTTCTCTGGATGTGGAAGGCATTTTGCCTTAAAAAACCACTGGGAATTTTTTAAGTCCTTGCATTGCAATGAAGTTCGAAGACTACCAGGAAAAACTCTCTCTCATTGTGGTCGTTGCTGTGCACAAAGTTCTCCTGGTCCTTTGTTTCATTTTTTAAAGATCATCACAACATAACAAAACTATTCTCAATCCCTCTGTCTCCTCAATCCTTCTCCCTCATTTGATTCCCTATATCACCCATGATGACATGTGGGTTCTGAAGGAACAATTGTATTATCTCCTTCTCCTTCCATTTATCTTTACAAAGTCAATTCTGATTGCTCACTTGTATCTCTCTTTTTATATTTCTTTTGATCTATATTTGTATTTCAGTTTCTGCTCTGCTCTGGTCTTTTCACTAGGAATGCTGGAAAGTACCCTATTTCTTTGAAGAGCCATTTCCCCCCCTACCCCATTAGTATTTCATATATATATATGTTTAATTAAATTATTTTGTTTTCAGTGTTCAACAATCACTTCCATATATCTTAGACTTTTTTTCCCCTTCCTCCCTCACATTCCTCCATTCCTCCCCACTCCCTCCCTGAGATGGTGCACAATCTTATATAGGTTCTACACCTACTTTCCTATTAAATACATGTTGCATACAAGAATTAAAATGAATGGGAGAAACCATAAAATAAAATAAAACAAAACATAATACAAAAGAAAATAATACAAAAGTCTGTTTCTATCTGCCATCCAATTCCATAGTTCTTTCTCTGGATGTGGAAGGCATTTTGCATCAAGGGTCCACTGGAAATTTTTTAAGTCCATGTATTTCAATGAAGTACTAAGTCTACCAGAAAAATTCCTCGTACACCGTGGTTGTTGCTGTGTACAAGGTTCTGCTCCTTTCAGTCAGCATCAGTTCATGTAAGTCTTTCTAGGCTTCTCTGAAGTCTTCCTGTTCATTGTTTCTCACAGCACAATAGTATTCCATTACATTCATATACCACAACTTGCTCAGCCATTCCTCAGTTGATGGGCATCCCCTTGATTTCCAGTTTTTGGCCACCACAAAGAGAGCTACTATAAATATTTTTGTACATGTGAAACCCTTTCCCATTTTTATGGTCTCTTGGGGATACAGTCCTAGAAGCAGTATTTCTGGGTCAAAGGTTATGCACATTTTTGCAGCCCTTTGGGCATAGTTCCAAATTGGTCTCCAGAACTGTTGGATCAACTCACAGCTCCACCAACAATGAATTAGTGTTCCAACTCTCCCACATCTTCTCCAACATTTATCATTTTCCTGTTCTGTCATGTTAGTAAATCTGATAACTGTGATGTGGTACCTCAGAGTTGTTTTGATTTGCATCTCTCTAATCAATAGTGATTTAGAGCATTTTTTCATATGATTATAGATAGCTTTAATTTCTTCTTCTGAAAATTCCCTGTTCATATTCTTTTACTATTTATCAATTGAGGAATGGCTTGTATTCTTGTACATTTGACTCAGTTCTCCCTATATTTTAGAAATGAGGCCTTTATCACAGACACTAGTTGCAAAAATTCTTTCCCAGTTTTCTGCTTCCCTCCTAATCTTGGTTACATTGGGTTTGTTTGTGTAAAAACTTTTCTATTTAATGTGATCAAAATTATCCATTTTGCATTTTATAATGTTCTCTATCTCTTGTTGGGTCATAAATTTCTCCATTCTCCATAAATCTGACAAATACACTATTCCTTGCTCCCCTAATTTGTTTATAGCATCAATCTTTATACCTAGATCATGTCCATTTGGACTTTATTCTTGTGTGTGGTGTCAGACATTGGTCAATGCCCAGTTTCCACCACACTGTTATCCAGTTTTCCCAGCAATTTTTGTCAAACAGTGACTTCTTATCCCAGAAGCTGGGGTCCTTGGGTTTATCAAACAGTAGATGACTATATTCATTAACTACTGTGTCTTGAGTACCTAAGCAATCCCATTGGTCTATCCCTCTATTTCTTAGCCAGTACCAAGTAGTTTTGATGATTGCTGCTTTATAACATAATTTGAGATCTGGTAGGGCTAGGGCACCTTCCCTAGCATTTCTTTCCATTAGTTCCCTTGATATTCTGGACCTTTTGTTCTTCCAGATGAATTTTGATATTATTTTTTCTAGCTCTAGAAAATAACTATCTGGTAGTTTGGTATGGCACTGAATAAGTAAATTAATTTAGGTAGAATTGTCATTTTTATTATACTGGCTTGGCCTACGCAGGGGCAACTGATGTTTTTCCACTTACTTAGGTCTGACTTTACTTATATGAAAAGTGTTTTGTAATTGTTTTCATATAGTCCCTGGGTTTGTTTTGGCAGATAGATTTCCAGATATTTCATAGTGTCTATTGTAACTTTAAGTAAAATTTCTCTTTCTATCTCTTGCTATTGGGCTTTATTAGTAATATATAGAAATGCAGATGATTTATCTGAGTTTATTTTGTAACCTGCAACTTTGCCAAAGTTGTTTATTATTGCAAGTAGTTTTTCACTTGATTCTCTAAGTATATCATCATATCTTCTGCAAAGAGTGATAACTTAGTTTCTTCTTTGCCTATTCTAATTCCTTCAATTTCCTTTTCTTCTCATTACTACAGTTAGCATTTCTAATACTATATTGAATAACAATGGTGATAATGGACATCCTTGTTTCACCCTTGATCTTATTGGAAATGCATCTAGCTTGTCCCCATTGCATATAATCCTTGCTTATGGTTTTAGGTAGATATTGGTTATTATTTTATGGAAAGTTCCATTTATTTGTATGCTTTCTAGTGTTTTCAATAGGAATGGGTGCTGTATTTTGTCAAAAGCTTTTTCTACATCTATTGAGATAATCATGTAGTTTCTGTTAATTTTGTGGTTGATATGATCAATAATGCTAAAAATTTTTCTAATATTGAACCAGCCCTGCATTCCTGGTATAAATCCTACCTGGTCATAATGTATTATTCTCATGATAAGTTACTGTATTCTTTTTGCCAATATCTTATTTAAAATTTTTGCATCAATATTCATTAGAGAAATCAGTCTATAATTTTCTTTCTCTGTTTTGGCTCTTCCTGGTTTGGATATCAAAACCATATTTGTATCCTGAAAAGAATTTGGGAGGACTCCTTCTTTGGCAATTTTCCCAAATAGTCTGTGTAGTATTGGAATTAACTGTTTTTTAAATGTTTGTTAGAATTCATTTGTAAATTCATCTGGCCCTGAAGATTTTTTCCTAGGAGTTCATTGATAACTTGTTCAATTTATTCTTCTGAGATGGGGTTATTTAAGCATTCAACTTCCTCTTCTGTTAATCTGGGCAATTTATATTTTTAAAAATAATCATCCATCTCAATTAGATTGTCAAATTTATGGGCATACAGTTGGTCAAAATAATTTCTAATTATTGTTTAATTTCCTCCTCACTGGAGTTAGTTCACCGTTTTCATTTTTGATATCGGTAATTTGATTTTCTTCTTTCTCTTTTTTAATCAAATTGACCAAAGGTTTACCAATTTTATTATTTTTTTCATAAAACCAACTCTTAGTTTTATTGATTAATTCAATAGTTTTCTTAATTTCAACTTTATTAATCTATCCTTTGGTTTTCAGTATTTTTACTTTGATATTTACTTGGGGATTTTCAGTTTGTTCTTTTTGTAACTTTTTCAGCTGCATGCCCCATTCATTTGTCTCCTCTTTCTCTATTTTATTCATGCAGGTATTCAAAGATATAAAAGTAGCCTAAGAACTGCTTTTGCAGCATTTCATAAGATTTGGTAGGTTTTCTCATTACTATCATTCTCTTGAATGATTGATTATTTCTGTAAATGTTGTTTAACCCACTCATTCTTCAGGATTAGATTGCTTAGTTTCCAATTAATTTTGGTTTATATTTCCATGACCTTTGATTACAGATAATTTTTATTGCATTATGATCTGAGAAGGTTGCATTGACTATCTCTGCCTTTCTGCACTGGACTGTGAGGTTTTTATGTCCTAGTGCATGGTCAATTTTTGTATATGTGCCATGCACCACTGAGAAAAAGGTATATTCCTTTCTATTCCATTCAATTTTCTCTGGAGGTCTATCATAGCTTATCCAGAGTTTTATTCACCTCTTTAACTTCTTTCTTGTTTATTTTGAGGTTAGATTTATCAAGTTCAGAGAGGGGGAGGTTGAGGTTCCCCACTAGTATAGTTTTGCTATCTATTTCTTCCTGTAACTTCCTTGACTTCTCCTCTAAGAATTCAGACGCTATACCACTTGGAGCACATATGTTTAGTAATGAAATTGCTTCGTTGTGTATGGTGCCTTTTAGCAGGATATGATTTCCTTCCTTATCTCTTTTAATTAGATGTATTTCTGCTTTTGCTTTGTCTGAGATTAGGATTGTTATCCTTGCTTTTTTTATATCAGCTCAAGCACAATATATTGTGCTCCAACTTTTTACCTTTACCCTGTCTGTATGCCTCTGTTTCAAATGTGTTTCTTGTAAACAACATATTGTTGGATTATTATTATTTTCCCATAGTATTATGTTACGTTTTGCTAGAGAAGTCATTCTTGGTTGTAGAGTAGGCTTTTATCTTTAGTCTTTTGAACTATGGTGCTCTATACTTCCCACTTCTTTATTGTAGTAGCTTCTTAATCTTGTATAATCCTCACTGTGATTCCTTGGTACTTGAACTCTTTCTTTCTGATTGCTTATAATTTTTTTTTAAGACCTGGAAGTATTGAATTCTTTCTATAATATTCCTAGGAGTTTTCTTTTTTTAAAAGTGATCAGTGGATTCTTTGTATTTTTATTTTGGCTTTTTGTTCTAATATTTCTAGGAAGTTTTCTTTTGTGATTTCTAGAAATATGACATCCAGATTCTTTATTCATTTTCGTCATAGATTTCAGGTGTTTCATTGATACTTAAATGGTCTCTCTTTAATCTGATTTCTAGGCCAGTTATTTTTTAAAATGAGATACCTTAAATTTTCCTTTTAAAAAAAAGTCTTTTGTTTTTATTTTCTTTTGTTATCTCATGAAGTCATTATTTATTTGGTCCTAATGTAAATTTCAGGAATATTTTACTTATGTTTCATTTTCATTTTAATTACAATATAATTTAAGTTCTTGCTTTACTTCTTTTAGAAATTATAATTGGTCTTTTGTTCAAGTTATGATTTTCTTTGAGTCTTTGCTTGTAAGTATTTTGTAATTATTGTCCTCTTCTGGACTTGTGAATTGGATTTAAATGAGGCAAGTTGCACAAAGTCATCAGCCTCACTCTTTCTACCAGAACCATCTAAATCCTGTGGCAAAACAAAAGTCAGGACAACTGCTGATGGCCTGGGATAAAGTGTATGACCCAGGTGTCTTTGATGTCCGATAAGGCTCTAAGTGCTCCACAGCACCTGCTTTAGCTGCCTTCATGGCTGTTGGAACAAATTTTTCTCATCTGCCTATTCACCAAAGGAAGACTTCACATACTTGGGGTAGACATTCTCCCTAACCCAACAAGTTAGGGTTTCAGGTCTGTCTGTTACCCTCCACCTGGTTTAACTGTCTGCTGAGATGGTTTTACTGGGATGTGGCTGCTGGGCATACTACAGCTTCTTGGAACCACAGGTGATAGATGGAAACCACAGGCAGATGAGCAGTCCTGAAAAGGGCTTGACCAGCCCTCACACTGGAGGTGTGAGCATCCCATATATGCCATTATTTACTGAATAAACAAAGGAGATTTACTTACCCATAGAAGAATATTCAACAAGGATAAACATGAAAACACTTTGGATTAATACAGCTAGGCAAAGCTCCCTTGCTTGAGTTGTTCATCATTTTTTAAAAAATTGGTTTTTTCAATAAGCAAAAGTCCACCTTTTCTCCTTTCCACTTCTCTCTCCACCAGTTGAAAAAGAAAGAAACAAGCTAAGCACCCGATACAATGATGTATAGTCAATCAAAACTAATTTCTTCATCAGTCAAGTCCAAAACAATAGGTGTCTATACATAGGTGTATACATGTACACACATATCTCACTATGCTCTCTGAACCTCTCTATCAAGGAAATATCTTCTTTCATTGGTCCTCTGGATTGTGGTTGGCCATTACATTAATCAGAGTTCCCAATTCTTTCAAAAATTGTCTTTACAATGTCATTATGATTGTATAAATTATTTCCTGGTTCTGTTAACTTCATCATGCATAAGTTCATGAAAATCTTCCCAGGTTTCTCTGAAATCATCTCTTCCATCATTTCTCATTGTGCAATAGTATTTCTTGACATTATCTTTTAAAATCCAATTATTTAATTTTTAATTCCTATTTCTTTTTTTTCTCCTACCTCCCTCTCTCCCATACACTGAGAAAGCAAGAAAAAGAAAACCTGTTACAAATATGTCTAGTCAAGCAAAACATATTACCAAATGAGCCATATTCAAAAAGGAAGAAAAGAAAAAAATATGCTTTGATTTTCACTCTGAGTTCCTCAGCTTTCTATCAGGAGATAAGTAGTATATTTCATCATGAATCCTTTGAATTTGGGGAGGGGGTTTGTGTTGATCAAAATTCCCAAGTCTTTCAAAGCTTTTTTTTAATCATCATAATATTAACATTATTGTGTATATTGTTTTTCTGGTTCTGCTCGCTTCACTTTGTGTCAGTTCATATATCTTCCCCAAGTTTTTCTGAAATCATTTCTTGCAGCTCAGTAGTATTTTATCACATTTATATCAATCAATTATAAAATATTTATTAATCCTCACTATGTGCCAGGCACTGTATTAAGTACTGTTAAATGCCATAACTTGTTCAGCCATTTCCTAATTGAAGGTACTTGCCCTCAGATGCCAATTCTTTACCTCAAAAAGTTCTATAAAATTTTTTGTACATCCTTTGTCTCCATTGTCTACAGACTAGTTGGTCTCTCTATGATGATCTGGGTGAGGAAAGTGATTCACTTTGATATTTATTTCCCCCATTCTTTTCTTCCCATCATCTCCTATTCTCCGACTGAGTTAAATGTATTTCTTCACCCAGTTGAGGACATATTTGCATGCGCATGTGCATATGTGTGTGTGCATGTGTTTATATAGTCTACCCTCTTTTGACTTGGTTGTTTGAAGTAAGATTTCTCATTCCCAACCCCTTCTTCTTTTTCCTATGTGCATCCTCTCTGATTATGTAAGACACGATTCCCAAACTCTGCCACTATCTTTCTTCACTAGTGGATTTCTTGTTCTCTACCTTTTTTCCCCTTTCTTTTATAGTTACCAAAATGTTATTGTGTTTTTCATTAAAGGTTCATTTTCAGCCTCTCTCCCCCACAGGATTATCCTTAGTTTTTCTGGGTAAGTTATATTTGGTTTTAAGTCTATATCTTTTGCCTTTTAGAACATCATATTCTAAATTCTCTGCTCCTTTAGAATTGTGGCTGTTAAATCTTGTGTGATCCTGGCTGAGTTTCCTTAAGCTCTTTTTTTCCCCTGACTGCTTGCAGCATTTGTTTGTGTGTGTGTGTGCGTGCGTGTGTGTGTGTGTGTGTGTGTGTGTGTGTGTGTGTGTGTGACCCAGAAGTTCTGCATTTTGGCTATTACATTTCTGGAAGTTATAATTTTGAGCTTCCCTTTTGGGGGTGAATATTAAATTCTTTCCATTTTCATTTTGCTGTGTGGTTCCAAGACATCTAGGTGGTTTTCTTTGATGATTTTTTGTAGTATGCTGGTCAGGCTCTTTTTTTTTTTCTTTTTTTAAATCACAACTCTCAAGTAGCTCAATGATTCTCAAACGATTTTTCCTTGATCTGTTTTCTATATCAATTTTTTAAAAAATATGGGATATTATATTTTCTACTTTTTCAGTATTTTGACTTTGTTTTTAATTTTAAAAAGTTGTCGTGAATTCATTAAATTTTCAAAATTTTCGAAGTATGTTACTTAAGTATGTTTTTGTACATCTTGTATTATCCCTCTAAAACTTTCCTTCAAGGCTCTCATTTCTTATCCAATTCACTTGCATTTCATTTATAAAATAATTTTTAACTTTAAAAAACTTTATGTCTTCCAGAAATTCTATTTTACCTTGTATTTAAGCTGTGTTTTTCCTCTGAGTCTTTATTTATAGATGTTTGGAGTTATTCTGTTCCTCTGGGTTTGTGTCTTACTCATTTTTCTAATCTTAATTCCCATATTGGAGCTTTGATTTAGTGCCTGGATCTGTATAGTTCTGGTCAGAATGTGGGGCCTTGTTTGGTCCTGATTAAGATTCTCTGGGGTCTTGTTGCTGCTACCTCTGAGTATCGAGCATTGTCTTCCAGGATCTCAGGGCCAGTTTAGACTGGACACCTATTTCTGCAAAGAATATTTTGTAGTTATATGCACAAAGTTCCTTTGTGTGCCTTGGTTAGTGGACTTTTCAATATTTTATATATTCTACAGGTATTTTCAGTAGAATTTTTTCTAGCTCTGCCTGCTAAATTTTTATTTATAACACAAAGAAAGGCTGATAATTTCTGGGTATTTATTTTACATCCTGCTATTTTGGTAAAGTTAACAATTTAAATTGCTTTTAATTGAACCGTTAAAGCTTTGTAAGCAAACCATCATATTATTTGCAAAAAACATTTTTCTTCTTTGTCTATGCTTATTCCTTCAATTTCTAGAACTATGTAAAATGATAGTTTTGACAATTCCTGTTTTCTTTCTCATATTACTGGAAAGTCTGTTAGGCTCCTTCCATTATAGATGAGGGCTCTTTCTAGATGCTGCTTGCTATATTTACAAATAATAAGCTTTCTCATGCTTTAACTTTTAAAAAATATAAATTGTTATATTTTGTCAAACTGGCTAAAATTAATTATTTTTCTAAACCTATATAATGATTTTTTTTTATTACTATTATATACTTCTGTTTATAGTACATCTGAGATTTAACCAACTCTGCCTTCCTGGCATAATCTAGTCACAAACATAATTAATCTACAATTGTCTTTTTTTGCTTCACATCTCATGACCTAAGTATCAGGATCATTTTTGATTCCTAGGAGTTTGGTCGGATTCCCCCTATCTTTTTCTGCAAATAATTTAGGTGATATTGGGGTTTGTTTGGAGAATGACAGAACTCACTTATAAATTCATCTGATCCTGAAATGTGTGTGTGTGTGTGTGTGTGTGCGTGTGTGCGTGCGTGTGTGTGTGTATAGTATGCTATCTTGGATGCTTTTAGGCGTAATGTCATTTCCTTGCTATTACTTTTAGTTTCTTTTTTTAACTATTGTAATATCTGAGATTATGATTGCTATTCCCTGCTTTTAAAGTCTGGCTGAAGCATAATAATTTCTACTCTAGCTCCTCATTTTGACTCCATGTCAATTTTTATGCTTCAATTGTCATTATAAACAATGTTCTCTTGAATTTTGTTTTCTGCTACATTCTACTGCTTTTGGTAATTTTATGGGTGACATTCTCATTCTCATTAATATTTATGATTGTGACTTGTTTTCCCTTCCATTATATCTTCATAATTTTTTATTTCTTTTATTCTATCCCCTCTTTAAAAAGAAGTAAGTGGGAGAAAAGTAGAGGAATAGACATTTGTTAGTTTGTGATAATAATGTGTAATTAATGTACTCCATTCCTACACCACTGACCTTCCTTTCTTTGAACCTAGCCTAGATCCAAACACTTTGTCTTACACTTTTCCTTTCTTTTTACTCTTCCCTTTGTGATTACCCTTCCAAAATTTGTTTCTTTTTCTTCTCACTGTCCCTCTCCTCTCCTCTCCTTTTCCCACTTCAGTAAGTCAGATTCATGAGTTAATCAGTCCACTCTTCATATTCTTCTTTTGGTCCATCTCAATTTTAAATGTAGCTCCTTATGAGCAAGAGGGCTAATGGAAAATATAGTTTTACCAGCTGGAAAAAAGGCTTCAAGGACCATGAAGACAGACATTCCTGAATGACCCCACAAGAGAAGGTAGAGAACTTCCATTTAAGCTAACTATATACAATATAAAATACTCAGGAGTTTACCTACCAAGACATACATAAGAACTATATGAACACAATTATAAAATATTACTCATACAAATAAAGATAGATCTAAATAATTGGAGAAATGTTAAATATTCATAGGTAGCCTAAGCCAATATAATAAAAATGACAATACTGCCTAATATTTTTTTATTTATGCAGTGCCATACTAACAAACTACCAAAGAATTACTTTATAGAGCTAGAAAAAATGATAATAAATTTCAACTGGAGGAACAAAAGGTAAAACATATCAAAGGAATCAGTGAAAAAATATGAAGGAATGGGGTCTAAAGTAGGGTTTAAAATGGGGCCTAAAAGTAAATACTGAAGTACTTTAAAGTACTAATATACTTTACTCTAAAAGTATGAGATCTGTAAAAGTACTAGAGCTATACTACAAAGCTATAAAAAATCAAAAGAATTTGATACTGGATAAGAAACATATTGGTTGATCAGTTGAACAGATTAGGTTCACAATTTATAGAAACAAATGAGCCCAGTAACCTAGCATTTGATAAAGGCAAAGATCTCAGCTACAGGGGCAAGAACTCACTGTTTGACAAAAACTGCTAGAAAATATAAAACATAGTCTGTCAGAAACTAGGCATAGAGTAACATCTCACACCATATACCAAGATAAAATCAAAATGGGTACATGACTTAGATTTAACAGGTGATTTAATAAGCTCATTAGTGTAGTATGGAAGAATTTACCTGTCAGATCTATGGATAGAGGAAGAGTTCATGACCAAACAAGAGATAAAGAGGACCACAAAAAGTATGGATAATTTTGATTATATAAAATTAAACAAAACCACTGTAGCTATAATCAGAAGAAATGCAGGAAATTGAGGAAAAATTCTTTTCAGCAAGTTTTTCTGTTTAAGGGCATATCTCAACTATGTAGGGAACTGAATCAAATTTATTAAGAAAAATAACCATTCTCCAATTGATAAATGGTCAAAGGAACTGAACAGGTAGTATTCAGAGGAATAAATCAAAGCTCTCAACAGCCATAAGGAAAAAAGTGTTCTGAATCATTAATTATGGAAATGCAAATTAAAACAACTCTAAGGAACCACTTAATACCCATCAGATTGGCTAAGATGACAAAAAAAGAAAATGAATAATGCTTGAGGGAATATGTATAAACAGGTATATTACTGCACCATTGGTAGAACTATGAACCACTTCTGAAACCAACCATTCTGGAAAACAGTTTGAAACTCTGTTCAAAAGGCTACTAAACTGTGTATACTCTTTAACTCAGTAATACTATTATTAGGTCTATAGGCCAAAAGGAACAAAGAAAAAGGAAAAGGACCCTCATACACAAAAATATTTATAGCAGTTCTTTTTGTGGAGGAAAAGAATTGTAAATGGAGGGGATACCATCAATTGGGGAAAGATGGAACAAATTATGGCATAGAAATGTGATGGAATACTATTGTGTTGTAAGAAATGATGAAGGGGATTATTTCAGAATAACCTGTTGAGACTTATATGAACTGATATAAAGTTAAAGGAGCAGGGGACAGAGCCAAGATGGCAGAGTAAAAGCAGGGACTTGCCTGAACTCTTCCGTATATGCCTCCAAATACTGGTAAAAATGACTAAACAAATTCTAGAAAAGCAGAACCCACAGAAAGACATAGGGAAATAAATTTCCAGCCAAGGCCATGGTAGATGGGAAAGATCTGTTGCACTGTGCTGTGAGAGGAGTGCAGTTCAGCATGGGCCATGTAGGCATAGACTGAGCCCAGAGCAGACCTCAATAAACTGAATCAGTTCAAGACTTCTCAACCCATAAATGCCAAAGACAACTTAGAAGGCCAGTAGGAAAGGTCTATTGGATCTGGGTGAAAGAGGAGTGTGATCTGGTCCCAGCCACAAGACAGTGGAGGTGGCTGCAGCTGCAGCGGCTGCTTCAAGAGCTCTTGGTCCACAGATGGTGGGGGGATTGAGAGGCTGATTAAAGGGGGAATGCAGGGATATCTTTACTGGCACTGAGGAAGAATCCTCTTGCTTTGCCTGTGCTTGGATGTGGGTCACAGTCTTAGGTCACAGTCCTGGGAAGAGGAAGAGTGCTGGCATGGTGGGATTTGTGGCAGTGTTGAAGAGGGAATCTTCCTTTCAGTTCCAAGGCAGAAAAGAGTGCTTGTGGTCACTCACAGACCAGAGCACAGGTCAGGAGAGGAGCAATTTCCTCTTCTTTCATCATGCCACCTCAGAAGAACTGAAAACCAACAGGTCCCTAGAAGTATCTCTGAAAGCAGCTACACAAAACTCCTAAAGTTTGGAACAGTACACTCTCCACACTGGAAGCAGAGCCCTTCCTTAACAAAAAGCTAAATAGTTAAGTAACTGACTGGGAAAATGACCAAAGAGTGAGAAATAACTCAGACTACAGAATCTTACTTTGGGGACAAGGAAAATCAAAACATGCAACCAGAAGAAGACAACAAAGTCCAAGCTCCTACATCCAAAACCTCTACAAATGTAAGAATTCATCTCAAGCCACAGAAGCTCAAAAAAGATTTTGAAAATCAAGGAAGAGAAATATAGGAAACACTGGGAAGAGAAATGAGAGTGATGCAAGAAAATCATGGAAAATGAGTCAACAGCTTGCTAAAGGAGACCTCAAAAAATACTAAAGAAAATAACACCTTAAAAAATGGACTAACCCAAATGCCAAAAGAGGTCCAAAAAACCAATGAGGAGAGAAATGCCTTAAAAAGCAGAATTGGCCAAATAGAAAAGGAGGTCCAAAAGAAAATAATTCCTTAAAGATTAGAATAGAGCAAATAGAAGTTAATGACTTTAGGAGAAACCATGGAAGTATAAAACAAAGCCAGAAGAATGAAAAAATAAAAGACAATGTGAAATATTTCATTGGAAAAACAACTGACCTGGAAAATAGAGATAATCAGGAGAGAGAATTTAAAAATTATGGAACTACTTGAAAGCCATAATGAAAAAAAGGGCCCTGGACATCATTTTCCAAGAAATTATCAAAGAAAACTGCTCTGATATTCTAGAACCAGAGGGTAAAATAGAAATTGAGGGAGTCCACCAGTCACCTCCTGAAAGAGATCCCAAAAGGAAAACTCCTAAGAATATTATAGCCAAATTCCAGAGTTCCCAGGTCAAGGAGAAATTATTGCAAGCAGCCAGAAAGAAATAATTGAAGTATTGTGGAAAAACAATCAGGATAACACAAGATCTAGGAGCTTCTATATTAAGGAATTGAAGGGCTTGGAATATGATATTCCAGAGGTCAAAGGAGCTAGGATTAAAACCAAGGATCACATACCCAGCAAAACTGAATATAATACTTCTGAGGGGAAAATGGTCATTCAATGAAATAGAGAACTTTCAAGCATTCTTGTTGAAATGACCTGAGATGAATAGGAAATTTGACTTTCAAACACAAGAATCAAGAGAAGCATGAAAAGGTAAACAAGAAAGAGAAAGCATAAGGGACTTACTGAAGTTGAACTGATTACATTCCTACATGGAAAGATAATTGTAACTCTTGAGACTTTTCTTCGTATTAGGGTACTTGGAGGGGTTATATACATATAGACAGAGGGCACAGGGTGAGTTGAATAGGTAGGAATGATATCTAAAATATAAAATTAAGGGGTCAGAGAGGAATATATTGGGGGAAAAAGGGAGAAATAGAATGGGGTAAATTATGTCACATAAAAGAGGCAAGAAAAAGCTTTTTCAACAGAGGAGAACAGGGGGGAAGTGAGAGGGAAAGAGTGAATCTTCCTCTCATCACATTTGGTTAAAGGAGGAAATGATATGCACATTCAATCTGGTATGAAAATCTATCTTATACTACAGGAAATGGGGGAAGGGGATAAGTATGGGTTGGGGTGATGATAGAAAGGAGGGCAAATGGAAGGAGGGAGGAATTAAAAGTAAGCACTTTTGAGGGAGGATGCGGTCAAAAGAGAGAATAGAATAAATAGGGGTAGGATAGGATGGAGGGAAATCTAGTTAGTCTTTCACAATATGAGTGGTATGGAAATGTTTTGCATAACTATACATGTATAACCTATATTAAATTGCTTGTCTTCTCCGTAGGGGTGGGTAGGAAGGGAGGAAGGGAGAGAATTTGGAACTCAAAGTTTTAAAAAAGAATGTTAAAAATTGTTTTTACGTGCATCTGGGAAATAACATACAGGCAATGTTGCTCTTCAAGAAAATAGAGGGGATGTAAGAGAAGGGAGGAGTGTGATAGGAGGGAGGGCAGATTGGAGGAAATGGTAATCAGAATGCATGCTGTCTTGGGGGGTGAAGTGGAGAGATGGGGAAAAAATTTGGAACTCAAAATCTTGTGGAAGTGTCTGTTGAAAACTAAAAATAAATAATTTTTTAAAAAACAGAGTATAATCCTTCAGGGGAAACAATGGACATTCAAAGAAATGGAGGACTTTCAACATTCTTGATGAAAAGACCAGAGCTGAATAGAAAATTTGACTTTCAAACAAGAATCAAGAGAAGCATGAAAAGACAAACAGAAAAGAGAAATCATCAGGGACTTTAAATTAAAGTTGAACTGTTTATATGCCTACATAGAAAGATGTTATTTGTAACTCATAAGACCTTTCTCTGTATTTGGGTAACTGGAGGGAATATATGGAAGGTGCCAAGTGAGTTGAATATGAAGGGATGATATCTAAAAAAATAAAATTAAGGGGTGAGCTAGAGGAATACCTTGGAAGAGGAAGACAGGGAGAGGTAGAATAGGGTAAATTATCTCACAAGAGGCAAGAAAAAGCTTTTGCAGTAGAAGGGAAGAGGGAGAAGGTGAGAGGGAATGAGTGAACCTTACTCTCATCAGATTTGGTTTAAGGAGGGAATAACATACACACTCAATTGGATGTGGAAATCTATCTTACCCTACAGAAAAGTAGTGTGGAAGGGGACAAAAGAAAGGAGGATGATAGAAGGGAGGGCAGATTGGGGGAGGGGGTAATCAGAAGCAAACACTTTTGAGGAAGGACAGGGTCAAAGAAGAAAATGACTACACGTGTGTCACATATTGAATGCTTGCCTTCCCAATGGGATGGGCGGAGAGAGAGGAAGGGAAAGAATTTGGAATTCAAAATTTTAAAGACAAGTGTTAAAAATAGTTTTTACATTCAACTGGGAAATAAGATATGCAGGTAATGGGGTACAGAAATCTATTTTTCCCTACAGGAAAATAGGAGGCAAAGGGGATAAGAAAAGGGAGAGGCAGTGATAGAAGGGAGGGCGGATTGGAGGAAAGGGTAATTAGAATGTACTCCATTTTGGGGTGGGGAAGGAAGAGATGGGGAGAAAACTTTGAACTCAAAATCTTGTGGAAGTGAATGTTGAAAATTAAAAATAAATAAAGAATAAAAAGAAAGAAAGTAAAGGGAGCAAAACCACGAGAACTTTTACACAGTAACAGCAATATTGTAAAGATAATCAACTGTGAAAAATTTAATAACTGTAGTCAATACAATGATCCACCACAATTTCAAAGGACTAATGTGGAAACATGCTATTTAACTCCAGATAAAAAAGTGATGGACTCAGAGTACAGATTGAAATATATATATATTTTTTCTCTTCTTTTCTTTTTCTTTATTATTTTTTCTTCTGGAACATGGCTAATGTGAAAACTTGTTTTCTTTGTATTTGTGACAGGATTTTTATTTCTTGCCTTCTCAGTGAGGGGGTTGGGGGCAGAAGCAAGAGAGAGAATTTGGAACTTAAAATAATATGAAATTGAATAACTAAAAAAAGAAAAAAGAAAAAAATTTCTGAATGTTTTCAGGCTGCCATTTCTTTCAGGGGAGAGATCAGTAGATTCATTTTATTTTCACTTTGTCTTCTGGTTCTAATAGATTACAGCAGTTTTATTTTGGGATTTCTTGAAATATGTTGTCCAGGTTGTTTGCTTGGTCATAGTTTAGAGAATGTCTGATGATTTAAAATTCTTTCTCCTCACCTGTTTTTTTGGAGGGTGGGGATAGTAGATTATGCACATATTCTGCTTTTTCATTCTTTTAATTTTGTTAAAATATTTCTTATTTTCTCATGGAATGTTTGAGCTTTGTTTGTTCTGCATTTCTCATGTAGGCAAGGTTTTTCTCTTTCTTTCTATTCTCCTTCCATTTCATCCTCCAAACAGCACCACTTTAATTTTTAAGTTCTTGTTTCATTTCTTCTATTCACTTTTGGAATCCTTATGTCAAGGTCATTTTTTTTCTCTGAGACTTTATTTATATACTAATTTTGCAGTTACTTTCTTCTTCTGCATTTGCTGCTTGAGTTTCTCTTAACCCAATATATTTGTTTAGTGTGTTTGAAATTTTCATTTGTTTGCTTATGTGTCTACACTCCATTCTTTCACTGAGACTTTGTTTGAGAGTCAGCCACTAACCCATTCAAAAATTCTTTTGGATTGAGAGGTTTTTACACCCTAGTAAATGGTTAATTTTGGTGTATGTGCCATGTACTACTGAGAAAAAAGTATATTCCTTTCTATCCCCATTCAGTTTCCTCCAGGGGTCTACTATATCTACGTTTTCTAAAATTCCATTCATCTCCTTAACTTTTTTCTTGTTTATTTTGAGGTTAGATTTATCAAATTCAGAGAAGAGGAGGTTGAGGTCCTCCACTAGTATAGTTTTATTGTCTATTTCTTTCTATAACTCCCTTAACTTCTTCTCTAAGAATTTGGATGCTATACACCTTGATGAATATGTTTAGTAATGATGTTATTTCATTGTCTATGGTGCCTTTCAGCAAGATATTGTTTCCTTCATTGTCTGTTTTACTTAGATCTATTTTTGCTTTTGCTTTATCTGAGATTATGATCACTACCCCTGCCTTTTTTAACTTCAGCTGAAGTATGATATATTCTACTCTAGCCTTTTACTTTTACCCTGTGTATATCTCCCTGTTTCAAATATGCTTCTTATAAACAACATGTTGTAGGATTATGTTTTTTAATCCATTCTACTATCTGCTTCTGTTTTTATTCTATCACTCTTAGATGAGGTAAACATTTTCTTTTTGGTCCTATTCTCTCTAAAATCTGTATGTTGTTGCCCCTGTCCTGCTGGGTGGAGGAGCTGGAACCAAGCTTTGCTCCTGGCTACTTCCTTTGTCTTCTGATGGGCCAGAGAGGGTGCTAACCTAGCCCTGTCTGTCTGCTCCTCTTGGTATAATCTGCAACTGATAATTGTGGTAGCCCTATCTCCTACTGGGGCTCATATAAGAGTTCTGTCTTAGGTCTCTTTGAGTGTTCCTGCTATTTGTGGATTGCTGACTGTGACTACAAATTGCATGGACCAAAATCCATTTGGCTTTAAACCCTATTTCCCAGAATTCAAGTTGCCTTCAGCTCTTCCCACCCACATTCCCTTCTTCCTACTCTAAGAATCTGTAGGTTTCTGGCCATTTTGTTGAGTTGTTCAGGACTGATTGAAGGAGCTTACTGGTGCTTCTTTAGTTTTCATGATCATTGTTTTATCTGGTGCTGTTCTAGATCTTGTTGGTGTGGTTTTGGAGAGAACTTCATTTCTGTAGGACTTTACATATCATGATCTAATGTGGGAGGTCTCTTACTCTTCTTAAAATTCAAGTTCCCAAATCAGATGATATTTGGTCAGAATCAATGCTGTTCAATTTCACTGGCCTGATCTTTTAGAAACCACTAAGCTAGGATTCTCTTTTAGATTTTATAATCCTCTCTCTTGTTGGCTATTTCAAAAAATATTATATTGCTGGTTTTCTACTTCTCTCTGCTCTCCCAGTTTGCTAAATGCAGGGAGGAAAAACTTGAATTCTTTTTCTTTAAAGTTTCAGTAGGAAAATCAAAAAGGCCTTGTTAGTATGTATGTGTGTTGGCACTTGAGGGTCTTAGGCTTTTAAAGAAGTTCTATTTTAAAGGGAAAAGAAACATACAGAACTTTCCATCTCTAAACTTGAATCATGGGGAGCTTTGGTCTGGTCTTTGAAAACCCACACACAATGGGTTGCTGATGTCTCATGATTCTATAATAAATAGACGTTTAAACATGTTTTTCAAATTAGTAAATAAGGACCATGCTGTTTTTCCTTCTGCTTGCACATTATAGTTCCTCTGCTGTATGTGACCCATAATGTAATAAAAAAAAATTTGGAGCCACAGGCAGATTATGTGTATTGGCAGAGATGATGAAAGAGGAGACTGTAGGGGGAGAGAGAGAGAGGGGAGGAGAAAGAGAGAGAGAGAGAGAGAATGCCTCTATCTTGTATAAAAAGGATTCATCCTATTACAAAAAGCTCTTTATGCAGAGAGGAATCTCCTAGTATTGTGGACCAATCTGATCTTTCCTGGATCTATTTCATTTGATCACCTGATCCTTAGATGGTGGTGAAATATCTCAATAATTAGTAATGAATTTCAGGCTTCTGCAGTTGCTTAACAGACCAACATACCAAACATGCATCCAATAAATATAGAATTCTTCCTATATATCAGGTATTTGTCCAATAAACCCTAGTGCTTCAAGGGAATAAACTGAAGGCCAACTGAGGCAGTCCATTAGCTCCTGAAGATCAGTGTTATGATCTTTTGGAAAAGATGCCCTGTCTTCTTCTGAGCATGGTTGGAAAGACAACAAGGCTGAGGTCAGTCAGTTAGACCTAGCAGAGCTGACTTACTAGTAGCTTACCTAATAGTGTCATCTCTGTGCTAAATGCTAGGGATACAAAGGAAGACCAAAAGAAAACATTCACTGCCCTCAAGGTGACTCTATCCTAATGGAAAAACAACATGCAAGAAACTTACATTTAAGATAGATGCAAAGTAAATAGAAATAATCTCAGATGGAAGGTACTAACAAGAGTACAGGGGAGACCAGAAAGTCCTCTAGCAGATGGTGGGTTTTGAGCAAATCTTGAAGAAAGCCAAAGAAGCTCAGCAGTGGACATAATGAGGGGATGGGGTATAGCCAGTAAAGAGTACCAGTTTGGGAGATGAAGTGTTGGGTATGTGAGGTAAGGCATAGATTACCATGACTAAGCCTAGGGTTATTAAGTGACTATTCCCAATAATTTATAAGGAGCTCAATGGGAGAAGAATGTGCTTTTGTTTTGAGAAAATCACCCCAATAGAGGGTCAAAACACACTTGTGGAAGGTCAATTGAAATGTCTAATATTGTAGGGCCGTCAGTGTCTCCTTGTGAGGTCTTCCTGTTTCTCTGTTTGGTTTACTTCCCACTGGGTACCACATCTCCACTAATGTCATGTGTCTGCTGCTTCTGGCTGGATATTATACTTTATCTTTATCTCTTTCTTGTTTCTTGTTGCTTTCCACTTTATTATTGTCCTTCTCTGAGCACTGGGAATGTTGACATTTGAAAGCAAAATCACAAACAATAGTATAGAATCATTGTTATGAAAAGTTCTTTGCCTATTTGAGTTATGAATGGTTTTATGTGAGGATCATCAGGTTGTTCAATATCTAATTCAGAATCTTTTTTTCCAAGATATCTTAGTTTTAACTGAAGCCAAGACAAATGTGATAAACTTATATAAGAATACACTAGACTTTCATTCTTGAGCATAGTTAGCACAATAGTTACATTTTGGGATGACTTTGGTCACAGCTAGACCCATTGGATGCCTTTCCTTTGACCCCTTGGAGCTATAAATTATGAACTGAATGAATAAGAAACTTGTAATAAGCTCTATTCTGGAAAGTTTCAGGGTATAAAAATAATCTGGCCCAGAGGTTCATGAAAGTTCTGCATTGAACAAAGGTACAATTCATGGAATTATGAAGCTGGAGAACTAGCATCTATTTTTAGCAATTGTCACTTCAAAAGAAGGGTAACCTCTGAGTAGATTCAATTTCTTGGGTTGGAGCCACCAACGGGTGACCCTGAGAACTGGTCTAGGCCCCAAAGATGCACTTGTTGGGTGTAAGGTCCCAGGCTAACAATCTGATGATCTAAAAGTTCTGCCATTTTGCTGTCATTTGGGTCACTATATGCTTTTAAGTTTCCTTGGTTGGTCTTTTATGTAAAAATAGGAGAGTAAAGGCTGTTTTGTGCACTCTTGGTTCCTCCTATACATTACCATTTCCCAAAAGTTAGAGTTTTTGCTTACATAATCTGGACCTTCCTCTAACATGGGCCTCTGAAAGCTGCATCTAGGTTCAAGTCATGCTTTGAGTCAGCATTTATTCAAAACTATAGTTCACATGTCCAAGATAATACTTTAAAAAATCCAAGCAATGTAAAGCATTAACTCAAAATTAAAATTACAATTAGCAAATTAGAATTAGCAAAATAAATGACAAGAAAAATTTCTCCATAAACATTCTCATAGATACCAACAACACTGCTGAGAGGAGGAAACATGGGGCTTGGACAACTCATGCTCCTGGGGCTGCATCTAAACGGGAATACTTCTCTGCTTCTGGAACTGCTACTTGCTGCTTCATTACAGAACTGCTGATATCTGTGGTTGATGTCAATGTCCTGGATGCTTTCTTCATTTCTCTCCCATCTGTTGGTCTTTTGCTAAATTGTGGTTTCTATGCCTCTTCTTTGCAGGGGAGTATTGACAACTCTCACGGTGAATCTATGAAGAAATCTCAAATCTATTTCATTTCTATTGTGAGTCAGACCCCCAGTGACCACCACCATACCCTGTCAGCGTTTCAGGTCCATTAAGTCTTATTTGTCTGTTTGAACTCTGCTTCTTTAGTTTTCATAGGACTGCTGAATATTTAGGTTGGAGTGAAAAAATTCCTCTTAGCTCCCATAACTTCTTTTTGGCAATTTGTACTAGGACTTTGTAGATTATTCAGGGATTTTATTTATGTAGAGGCACAGGGCAAAATCCTTTTCAGACTTTGACCTTTCAGATCTTGAATATCTTATTTATAGATTATAAAAGCTATGAAATGCATATGCAAAAGTTTGTTGTTGAATCATTTTTTCAGTTGTGTCAACTCTGTATGACCTCATCTTTTTTTGGTAAAGATACTAGAGTTGTTTGCCATTTCCTTCTGCAGTTCATTTTACAGATGAGGAAACTGAGGCAAACACAAGTAAGTGACTCACCTAGGTTCACACAGCTAGTAAGTGCCTGAGGCGTGATTTGAACTCAGGAAGATGAGTCTTCCTGACTCCTGGTCTGGCACTCTATCCACAGCCCCTTACAAAGTTTAGGAAGGCACTAAGGATTAGTGAAGACAATGGGATAGCTTTTCTCTAACCACTCTCTGATCTAGGTGCAATCAAAAATCTGAGAATATAAAAGCAAAGAAAGTTACCCTAATCACGAGTAAAGCTACGCAGTCCAATTCAGTTGGTTAGACGAATTGAGAAGGTGGATCTTGTCGCTGGGATCCAGCTTGGGAGATAGCAGGACACAGATGACAGACTGCTGTGGTTCTTAGGTTCTGAGCTCTAGTTCTCTCCATCAGGATGTCAGCTGAATCCAAACTGAAGCTGGTGGTGACTCTAGCCCAACAGTCTTAGTGTATAGTATTAGCGTCAATACTATAATATTAGTATATAGCATTATATACTATAGTATATTATTTAGTATTATGTATAGTATGTTGCTGTATGTTGTATGTTGTATACGTATATATAGGTTATATAGAGTAGTATTAGTATATAGCTCACAGTATTAGCATATGGCAGACTCAGGGGAGACGACTGATTGGGAGCAGTGTGAGTATAGTAAGATCTGCAGAATCAGAAATGTGAGTTGCTCCTCTTCGCATGTGCCTTGGCCACAGGTGTTCCATAATGTGTGCCTCTTCACCTGTGAACTCCATGTGTGAACACTTCTTCATTGGTGCTGGATATCTTTATGGTAGAGCGGGGACCCAGATTTATGTGGGAGATGCTACATTGCTTTAGTTCTTTGGGTATTTCAACAAAGGCCTGTGCTTTGAGCTGATTGTCCTCTAGCTGACAAGAGACATGGTAAATATACCAGTGAGAGCTTGTGAGTTATAATTTAAGGAGTGTAGGCCTATTGAGTACAAACAAAACCCAATCTGGTTGGAATAGCCAGTAGAATTAAGTCCTTTCTGTGAGAGTGTGACTAGTGTGAACAAAGGCATGGACCAGATATATGGGGGTAGAATTTATGCTAGGGCATGTGGAGGCTTTTATCAATTAAACTGAAAGATCCTTTGAGGTTTTAATTACTAGTTACAACCTAGGCTGGTAGTATTGTTAGAGCTCTGATAAGTATCACGTAAATTGGTTGGGTGGTTGTTGTCCTTCATTCTCAAAGAGGACCAAAATGACATCACTGTGATAAAGTCAAGTTTTAATGTGTCCAACTGTTGGCTGATTGGACCAATATGAGCTTGGAATGTTCTACTGCAGATCAGGAACAAATAGACCAAGTGAATATTTGCAGTGGATTCCCTAAGTGTGTGCATCTCGTGTTTCTTTTGAGCCATTTCAATTCTGCTTTGCTCATAGAGCACAGCGCCTTCTCTGATGTGGGCACGTCATGCTGAGCAGTCCTGTGCCAGTGTCTTCCATGTCACACAATTAATTTCAAAGTTCTTAAGAGAGACCTTGAGAGTCTCCTTGTATAGCTTCTTCTGCTCATGATGTGAGCTCTTGCCCTGTGTGAGTTCTCCGTAGAATAGTATTTTAGGCAAGCATACATTTTGCATTTGAACATGGCCAGTCCATCAGAGGGGTCCTCTCTGCTGTAGAATTTGAATGCTTGACAGTTTAGTTCTAGAAGGACCTTAGTGTCTGGCAACTTATCCTGCCAGGTGATCTTTAGAATCTTCCTAAGACAATCTAATGGAAGCGACTCAGTTTCTTGCCATGGCCCTGGTAGACTGTCCAAGTTTCACAGGCATACAACAGTATCAACACAATAGCTCAGTAGAGCTTCAGTTTGGTAGGCAGTCTAATAGAGCCTCCAAAACATGAGTGATGTGTATGTCAACCTCATTATCAGTGTGTACATCCCTGGTTGGTGGTGGTGGCTACCTTTAGGCAGAAAAGCTGGGCAAGGACTCTTCATTTTTAATCAAGTAGTTTTGTTATAAAGTATTTGGCACAAACTTTAAAAATTCCTCTGCCAAACCCATCACCTTCAAATGTTGGGGCCTTATATTTTTCTTTTCCACTTTCTTTGCCTGTAAAGTCAGGTTGCCTTAGTAACCATAACTCACAGCTATGACAACTGTGAGTCATGGTAATTCAGGCAAAGTTGACTAGAGAGAGGGAGAGAGACAGAGAGAGGGAGAGAGGGAGAGGGAGAGGGAGAGAGAGAGGGAGAAGCAGAGGGAGAGGGAGAGGGAGAGGGAGAGGGAGAGGGAAAGAGAGAGAGGGAGAGGGAGAGGGAGAGGGAGAGAGAAGGAAGGAAAAGAAGAAGAAAAGAAAGAAAAAAGAAAGAAAATAGAAAATGTATCAAGCATACTAAGAACCAGACATAGGACATAAAATGAGCTGACCACTATATGGTGTTGTTCTGAGAGGGCCCTGTCATAGATACTCTTTAGTCTGGGTGCCCAGTTTTGAAGCAATTGAATATAGCATGTCTCAGTGGGTGATGTTGGTTATTGGACTGAGGCTGGTTAAGGTTCTAAGTCTAGCACGTTAGAAATCAGCTAGAGGGATTTCCAAATCTTAACTCCATTTCTTAGCATAATTTTATATTGCTTTTTAGAATTACTGAACTAATTGATACATACCCTTTAATCTAGAGACCCTACTACTAGTTATATAACCCAATGAAGTAAAAATTAAAGGTACCATATAAATCAAAATAGTTAGAACATTTTTTCTAGTAGTAAAGAACTGGAAAAAATTGATGATCATTGATTAGGAAATAGTTAAATAAACTGTAGTGCATGAATATTACTCATAGGAAACAATGAATACAAGGAATCATGGAATCATGGGAAAACTTCTATGAACTCAGGTAAAGCGAAGTAAGAAGAACCAGGAAAAGAATATACACAAGGTCTGCAACAAACAAAACGTAAAGAACCACAACACAAATCGTAACTGAACATTTTGTGATTCTAACGATGAAGCTTGGCTCTAAGGCAGATATGTAAGAAGGTGCTCAGTTCCTTTTTTGGAGAGGTTGATTCTGCTAAACTCTATTTTTTCTGCCTTTATTTTATTCTGCTATAAGGGTCGGAGTAGATTGAGGGATATATTGGGAAATGAAGGTAATATTTTTTTAAAAGATCAAGAAAAATTTTTCAAAAAGAAAAAAAAATACACCTGCCATGGTACTTTTTCTCTGCCATCAGAAGTGCCCTGGGAAGAGGGTGTCAGCTTTGACTTTATGTGTTGAAGTATATAGCCTTGCCTCCATTTAGAAATAATGTTTTTAAGAAGGAATTTTTAAAAAATCATAACGATTTTTTTTGGTAGTTTAAAGGATGTTTAAAAAGCAGCTGGATTTTTAGAATAGGATCCCTTCTGCACCCTCCTCCACCTTTATCTTTTCTTTTTTTTCTTTTCTTTTTTTTTAAGCTACTCCACCACCTCCGGGGTCTGTATTATGAACTTGTCTCCTCGTGGCTCCAGCTGGTTTCCATGGGCAGCAGATCTTGGCAGGGGTACCAACGCCTCTCGTCACTCTGCAGCTGTCTGTTGGTTTCAATGGGCTACAGAAGCGTGAGGGTCAGGGCTGTGAGAATGGAGTATGTCTTGATGATTTTATTTTTTAAAAACACATAACACAAAACACACTATTACTTGGGGGGAAAAACCTTTTATTTTTACTCTTGCTGTCTTCTGTTTCCATGGAAATGGAGTTTGCCATCAGACCCTGATCTAATGTCTATACCTCCGCTTGGGCTTTGTTCTTTCCTCTCTATGGAGGAAAAACACTTTCATTTTTATTTTTTTGGTTTTTCAATGAATAAGGTGCTCTTATGATAAGATATCTCTAGCATACTGATATATGGAACCAAGCAACACCCCCACCCCCACCTCCAACACACACACAAATTTTTCTTGGTAAAGCATAGTTCTCCCACCTAGCTCCATTGAAGAAAGCCTTGGAGATAAATAAATTTGCTTTCTGTCAAGATACCAGAGGGAGAAAAACTGGAGATCTGAAAACCACTCCATGAAAGTTACCTACTCTGAACCTATCCCTCATTGATGACAGGATCTGTCATGGAAAAAGGCAGTCATAGGGCTGTTTTACTGATCTCGCTAGCTACAGTGGACAGGCCACCAGGAGAAAAACATTCAGGATCATTCTTCATGCTAAGGCAGAGTAGGAAGCTGTCTATATGATGCAATTTAAAGGGCATCAAAAGGCCTACCTGTTAGCCACTATCTTGCCACAAGCTAACAAGCAAACATTTATTAAGCATCTATCATATACCAAAGCTGAGCGATGGAGAAAAGCAGATCATAGGGGAGATCTGTGATGATTCCACAGACAGAAAGGGCATCAAAGCCACCAGTTCTGCAGGCATGCATGGGTTTTGTGCTTGGATGTCTTACTATCATTATACTCTAAATTTGTGCCCAGTCATATCACAGATGCTGTGTATGTTTGTGGGAGCATTGCCCTGGGTTTCTGGGGGGTAATCTTTTGTAGCTGCACTTCTTAGGAGACCAACAGAGTAAATGCCACTGGCTACATTAATGAGCTAATTCCATCCAGTGAATGAATAATAAACATAAGCACTCCCATGGCAGATGGTGATCGGTTGTTTTAAGGATAGGTACCTGTACTGAGTACACACTGGTCTTGGTGACCTCCCCATAGAGTGTTGTTGTTTTTTTTTATTTTGGGCACAGTGATGAGAAATCTAGACCAATACTATTTTAAATGTTATGATTTAGAGCCTCTTCTAGCCTCCACAAAGGACAAGATACTATCCAAGACTGGAATAGAGAGGAATCTATGTGGACCTAGAGCCAGAGAGTCAAATTGTGTGTGTGTCAAAAAGTGTCACAAATCAAGAAGTGTAGCTTCTATTAAGGAATCTTATTTGATTGTAATATATGTATGGAGGGAGGGAGGATTGGAGTGTTTATTGAGGGAGAATTTTTAAGATTATTTTGCTCTGCAAGTCAAATATAATTTTTTTTTCCTAATATAACTAATGAACTATATGCAATGGGGAAAAAAGTGAGTACCTTTACCTTCAGGATACTTCTAGAATGTGAGATAGTAGTCACTCCCCTAGGGAACACATTTTTATGTATAAAAGTACAAGCATATTAAAAATTCCACTATTAGAATTATCCCTTTTACCAAAACTTATTTGTTCAAAATTTTAAAATAGGATCTGGATGTTTTGAGAGTATAAGAAAGAAAAATTAATATCAGTGGTCTTTAAGAAATCAATCATTTGAAAGTTTCTCTATTTTGAGGGAGGTAAAAATACAATCTGAGAAATAATAGCTGTTCAGTCAGAAGGTGTATCTTTGAAATGGATAGATCAAGGCTTGGGGTGGGGAAGGAAGATGGTAGGCACACTTAATTGTGTAACCCATGGTGCAGAAATGAATGTCTGGATTTAAAAAGTTTAATTCAATTTATCACACATTTATTAAGAGCAAAGTATGTTCAAGATACTATACTAGGCATTGGGGGGTCACTAAGACAAAATGAAATTGTCTCTGCTCCAAAAGACTTCACAGTTTACTCTCAGGGTGTAACCTGTATCCACATATATAAATTTTAAAAAAATGTAAGCAAATATGTATACAGTAATTTAAAGAGGAGTCCACTGAGAATATCAAGAAGGCTTCACGAATGTGTTGATATCTGAACTAAGTTTGGAAGGAAGCTAAAGATTTTAAGATGTAGACAGTTTAAAGATAGGGAGAAGGTAGATGGAACGCTTTATCTGAGGAATAAATAGCACGTCATTTTGATTGGAATGGAGGGTGAGAGATTGAGAATATCATGAAATAAGACTGTAATGGGAAGTTGGGAAATGAAAATCATACCCTAGTTTGGAGGACTGTTTAAATGCTAGACAGAATATTCTATTTTGTCTGAGAAGTGAAAGAAAAATCATTGAAAACTTTTGAGTAAGGGAATCATGCAATGTCAATTACCAAAGTTGTGATTGTCATCTGTCCTAACTTCTCAAAGAGGACCGATGACATCACAAGTGGCCGAAGTAATATTGACAAAGTAATATTCCCAAAGAACAGGTCTGACCATGCTCAATGAACACCAGAAGGTCCTTAGGATCGAATAACAAATTCCTCTGCTTGTCATTTTAAACTCTTCACAATCTGGCTCCAACCTCCCTTTCCAGAGTTACCGTGCATTCCCCTTCACATACTCTTTGTTCCAGCAACACTAGCTTTCTTATTTCTCATACACATTTCATCTTTGCTTTGGCACAAACTGCTTCCATATCTAGCACACTTTTCATCCTTACCTCTGCATCTTAGAATCCTTAATACGATTCAAAGTTCTCCTTAAATGTCACCTCCTACATAAAGTCCTTCCTGATTCCCCTCCCTTGGATACTACTCTCTCTCTCTCTCTCTCTCTCTCTCTCTCTCTCTCTCTCTCTCTCTCTCTCTCTCTCTCTCTATCTCTCTCTCTCTCTCTCTCCTTCACCGCCCTTCCCCATACACTTTGTTTATTTTGCAGGTAGAGACACTGATGTTTTTCACTGACCAAAATATAGCACCAAAGCATTCAGGCTTTGATACGGATAGATATAATATAAATAAGAATTTGGGTTTAATGAGAGAAAACATTTGCCTCTCTTGGTTAGTTTTTGCCCTGGTTCAAGTTCATTGTGGCTAAGCCAGAGAGGATCTGGATTATGTACAAGTGGTATGTGAAAGTGACTGGCCTAAGTTAGGCAATTATTTGTAACAGAAGAATTTGACATTAGGCCCAGACACAGGGGTTCAAAAATCTGATCATAGCCTGGAGACACTCTGCCTGGCTTTCTTAACTTTATGTGATATCTACGATTTACTCTCAGAAACTGCTAGAAGAGACTGAGATGATGGAAGGCACAGGAGAAAAACAACCAAGCTCTCACAAAAGTACTAAAACAAAGATAAAAATAAGAATACCAAATCAAATAAGGATCATGAAATCTATTGAGTCTCCAACAAGTACTCTCATCCAGGATAGTTCTGCATAGGATATCAAGAAGACGCATAAGAAGGGGTTCAGTCAGAAAAGTTAAAGGAAGCACAGAGCTCTAAAGTCTTCTTAGTCTTAGAAGCACTCCAAGCAATGGAGATGGGATGAGAAACCCTAAAAGGAAAAGACCATGTCTTTGGGATCTGAACCCTAAGAAAGGAAAAGCCTTTCCCAGGAGACCCAGATCCTTCATACTCACCCCAGGGCAATCAGACCTTCCCAGTTAATTAACTGCCTTTCATTGTCTGCACCAGGCCCCTCCCTAGACCTCCACTCCTTAATTCCCTTCTCTGTTCCCACAAGTCTTCTGTATAAAAGATCCATCTCTTTTCTATGAAGGTGCTCAGATTCAATCTGCCCAGCTTGCTTTGGTGATACAAAAGATCAGATTCCTTAAGAGTCTGGCCAATATGGTGGATTTTTTTCTTTTTATTTATTTATAGCAACATTTTTCTTTTCTTTTTAAAAATATTATTTTATTTAATTTAGTCAACATCCATTTCCACAAGATTTTGAGTTCCAAATTTTCTCCCCATCTCTCCTCTCCTCCCTACCCCAAGATAAATTGCATTTTGATTACCCCTGTATCACCCCAACTTCTTCCTCCTATCCCCCTCCCCCTCACCTTCTTGTAGGGCAAGAGAGACTTCTATACCTCATTGCCTGTACACCTTATTTCCCAGTTGCTTGTAAAAACACTTTTTAACATTTGTTTTTAAAATTTTGGGTTCCAAATTCTTTCCCTTCTTTCCTCCCCAGCCACCTTCACTGAAAAGGCAAGCAATTCAATATAGGTTATACATGTGTAGTTGTGTAAAACACTTCTATAATAGTCATGTTGTGAAACATTGTTTATTTTCCTCCACCTTATCCTGCCCCCTGCTTTATTCTATTCTCTTCTTTGACCTTGTTCTTTTAAAAAAGCGTTTGCTTCTGATCACCTCCTCCCCCTATCTGTCCTCCCTTCTGTCATTACTCCCCCCATCCCCTTCCCCCTACTTTCCTGTAGGGTAAGATACCCAATTGAGTGTGTGTGTTATTCCCTACTTAAGTCAAAGCCAATGACAGTAAGATTCATTCCCTCTCACTTCCCTCCTTTTCCTCTCCATTGTAAAAGCTTTTTCTTGCTTCTTTTATGTGAGCTAATTTACCGCATTATATCACTACCTTTCTGCTTCTAATATATTCCTCTCTCACCCCTTACTTTTATTCTGCAGATATCATCCCTTCATATTCAACTCACCCAGTGCCCTTTGTCTACATGCACACACACACACGTGTGTGTATACACACATATGTATGTATGTATATGGATATACACATACTTGCACATATATGCATATACATATGTATGTATATATGTATACACACATATACATACATATACTCCCTCCAACTACCCTAATATGAGAGAGGTCTCATGAGTTACAAATAACATCTTTCCATGTAGGAATGTAAACAGTTCAACTTTAACAAGTCCCTTATGATTTCTCTTTCCTGTTGACCTTTTCATGATCCTTGTATTTGAAAGTCAAATTTCATATTCAGTTCTGGTCTTTTCATTAATAATGCTTAAAAGTCCTCTATATCATTGAATATCCATTTTTTCCCCCTGAAGCATTATACTCAGCTTTGCTGGGTAGGTGATTCTTGGTTTTAATCCTAGCTCCTTTGACCTTTAGAATATCATGTTCTAAGCCCTTGATCCCTTATGTAGAAGCTTCTAGATCTTGTATTATATTGATTGTGTTTCCACAGTACTTAAATTGTTTCTTTCTGGCTGCTTGCAATATTTTCTCCGTGACCTGGGAACTCTGAAACTTGGCTACAATGTTCCTAGGAGTTTTCTTTTGGGTATATCTTTCAAGAGGTGATCACTGGATTCTCTCAATTTCTATTTTCTCCTCTGGTTCTAGAATATCAGGGCAGTTTTCCTTGATAATTTCTTGAAAGATGACGTCTAGACTCTTTTTTTGATCATGACTTTCAGGTAGTCCAATAATTTTTAAATTATCTCTCCTGGATCTATTTTCCAGGTCAGTGATTTTTGCAGTGAAATATTTCACATTGTCTTTTATTTTTCATTTTTCTGACTTTGTTTTATAATTTCTTGATTTCTTATAAAGTCATTAGCTTCCAGTTGCTCCATTCTAATTTTTAAGGAATTATTTTCTTCAGTGAGCTTTTGAAACTCCTTTTACATTTGGCCCATTCTGCTTTTTAAGGGATTCTTCTCCTTATTGGCTTTTTGGACCCCTCTATTTTTTAAGGTGTTATTTGCTTCAATGCTTTTTTTGAGTCTTCTTTAGCAAGCTGTTGACTCGTTTTTCATGATTTTCTTGTATCACTCTCATTTCTCTTCCCAATTTTTCCTCTGCTTCTCTTACTTGATTTTCAAAATCCTTTTTGAACTCCTCTGTGGCCTGAGACCAATGCATATTTTTCTTGGAGGCTTTAGATGTACAGGAGTTTTGACTTTTTTTTTCTTCTGGTTGTATGTTTTGATCTTCTTGGTCACCAAAGTAGGATTCTATAGTATGAGTTTTTTTATGCTGTCTGCTCATTTTCCCAGTCAAATACTTGACTTTCTAATTCTTTGTCAAGGTTGAATTCTGCTTCCAGTGGGGGAGGGCCAGTGTACTCTCCCAAACTTCAGGGGTTTATGCAGCTATTTTCAGAACTACTTCTATGTACCTATAAATTTTCAGTTCTTCCAAGGTGGTATCATCAAAGGAGAGATGTGTACTTTTTTCCTGGCTTGTGCTCTGCTCTGTGAGTGACCACAAGCACTCTTTTCTGCCCTGGAATTGTGAGAAGGATTCCCTCTTCACCACTGCCATGAGCTCCACCACACCAATGTTCCTCCTTGCCCCAGAATTGCCACCCAGGTCTTTGACCCAGATCCAAGCATGGCAAAACAAGAAGATCATGCCTCAGTGCCATCAAAGAAATCTCTGCAATCACCCTCTGATCAACCACTCAATTCCCACACTGTCTTTGGGCCAGGAGATCTAGAAGCAGCAGCTGCTGCCACTTCTGATACTGCCACCACAGCCACCTCCACTGTCCCTGGGCTAGGGCTAGACTATGCCCTACCCCCACTCAGGTCTGACAGAGTTTTCCCACTGACTTTCTATGCTGTTTTTGGTGTTTGTAGGTAAAAAAAATCTGGAACCTGTCACAGCTGCCAATGATTCAGTCCCCTGAATCCTGTTCAGGCCCTATCTATGCTGGGGCAGCCCATGCTGGACTTTGCTCCTCTCCCAATCTGGTGTGATAGACCCTTCCTATTGACCTTCTAGATTGTCTTAAGCTGCAAATTTGTTTCACTCGGTCATTTTTGTGAGTTCAACAGCTCTAGAATTTGTTTAGAGTCATTTTTACAGATATTTGGAGGGGATTGGGGGGCAGCTCCAACAAGTCCCTGGTTTTACTCTGCCATTTTGACTCTGCCCCCAACGATATAGTGGATTTGTTTTTTTCTTTGGCTGAAAGAAGGCTTGAGTTGAATTCATTCGGGCAGGACCCATGTGTCATTATTTTGGGATCCCAGAACCCCTAAATCTCAACACAAGGACATGAGGAGCCAATGGAGTTCTATGGTAGAATATGACAAGAAAGAAATATTTCAGAGGAGCTCCTGAATGTTGGACACTGTGATCCCAGACAAGGAGCTTGCAAGGACCATACTGGAAGGGGGATGATCAATCTGTGACACTCTAGAGGCTCTGAAAGTTTGAAGCATGCTTACCTATGCCACCCAAGGGCCTGCAACCTGATAGAACTCTGAGCTCAAACACTAGTGGACTTTGAAAGCCAGCAACAGAACCCCATATAATAATGCATAAGGACCAAGCAGGGCCCACTCTCCCATCCAAGACTGCAGGAGCAAAGAGATTCTGGCTCTGACACAAAGTTTCTATTAAGGAACAAGGCTAAATAGAAAAGGATACCAGAAATAAAGAAACTTTATGGATTCAGGGACATTCAAAACACAAACCCAGATGGAAGGAAAAACTTTGCAATTACTATAAGTAGATTCCCAATACCTATCTCTCTCTATCTCTCTAGTATTTATAGATCTCTCTCTTTCTCTCTGTCTCTCTCTCTGTCTCTCTCTCTCTCTCTCTCTCCACACACACACACACACACACACACACACACACACACACACACACAGATATATAAACACATATATGTATGTATGTATATCTTGGCCATAAAGAATTCATGGAGGAAATGAACCAATAAATAAAAAATTTATTATACATGAAATTATCAATATAGAGGAAAGAAATGAAAGGAGAATAAACAGTTTGATATAGGATATACCTGTGGTGATACAGTTATTTTAATTGTATCTGACTCTCCATGACCTCATTTGGGGTTTTCTTGGCAGAGATATTGGAGTGGTTTGCCATTTCCTTCTCCAGCTCATTTTACAGGGGGAAGGAATTGAATCCATACTAAGATCATAGGTTTAGAACTAGAAGTAAATGTAGAAGGTCACTCAGACCAGACTTTTGTCATTTAGTAGTTTTTCAGTTGTGCCTGACTCTTTCTGACCCCATTTGGGATTTTCTTCACAAAGATGCTGAAGTGGTTTACCATTTCCTTCTCAAGCTCATTTTACAGAGAAAACTGAGGCAAAAAGGGTCTTGCACAGGGTCCCATAGCTAGTAAGTGTCTGAGGTCAGATTTGAACTCACAAAGATGAGTTTTATTTCTTTGTGATGTCAATAGAAGCATGTCAGACTCCTAGTGCCTCTGCACATTTGATAGGGTCAAGACTGATATTTCTATAGGGAAAAAAGATTGTGGGAAGATTTGAAAGGGATTAAGGAATGACCACATTATACTGGGATGAGCCTGATGCTTCAAGGTTAATGTGAGGGATCTGGGTTCAATTCTCCCTTTCAGGGTAGCTACACTGGAAAGTTTTGCAGATTCTTCCTGGGACTAGGATTCCTACAGTGGTTCTTTCACTGTAGGCATCAGACTGGGTGAGAGGCTGGTATTGAGACCCTGCTCAGCTGCTATATTCAGAACCTCCCAGATGCTACTCAATGCTCTTCTGCTCTGACTCCTATGAACTGTGCCTTTCTTTCTTCCTGTAACTTCTAAGGAGGGATTTGTGAGGGTCTTGTTTGGATTGTGCCTCAGAATAGGGGGCATTGGTTGGCTTTGGTATGAGAGGAAGCACCCGGGCTCCAGAAAGGCAGGATTTGACTGGGCTCATGGGGCCAGAGTTCAGGCATAGGGACAGACATGGGGGGACAACATTTATGCTTAGGCATAGGGAAAATTTCTTGGCCTAGCTTACAGGAGCACTGCTAAAGACAGGGTATGAGATCTGGAGCTCCATCCCTTGAACTTTTGCCTGAATTTCAAAAACCCAGCCCCTGTGTCTAGATCCCTTATATTCGCCTGAGGCATCAGGCTCAACTCAGTATAATGTGGTCCCAACACAGTCCTTCATTCTCTGTTATGATCTGACGCAGTCCCTGAATTTTCCCATACATTTCAGTAACCCAGATCATGGCCTCCACCCAAGGCATCTGGCCTACTTCAGTGCACCTTCATTATGTAATTGGTTTATTTACTCATACTCCTTAATCCCATCCAGACCTCCTTTCTTTGTTACCTCCAGAACACCCCAGGCTATTTGCCACTCCTTAGTCCCATCCAAATCTTCCCACAATCTTTTTCCCTATGAGGATATCAGTCTTGTCCCTATCAAATGCATAGACACATAAGAAGTCTGGCTTACTTGTACTGGTGTCACAAATAAACTGGCTACTTGGATTGAAGTAGTCTAATTCTTTCCAGGCAGACCCAGGTGCTGTACCCTTGCTTTTCAATGTTTCCAGCACCCCTAGACTGCAACCCTTAGACTCCAGCACTGTGAACTCCTCTGTCAACACTTAGCCTGACCAACCAGTTCAGAAGATGCACAATTAAACAGACTGATAGACAAGCAAAGGATTAAAAGTGCAGATTGAGAAATGTATTTTATTTTGTTGAAATGGCCAGTTTAAGAAATTGTTTTGCTTGACTGTCCTTGTAACAGCAAGTTTTACTTGATTTCTCAAAGAGAGAAGGAAGAGAAGGCAGACCGTGGAGTGGTCAAGAATGCAGATTTGGAGACCACTGGATTTGGCAACTAAGAGATTATTGGTAAATTTGGAGAAAGTTTTGGTGAAATGACAAAGTCTGAAATCAGAATGTCAGGAGTGAAGACTGAGACTAAACAAAGTGAAGGTATCTGTTGTGCTTGGCCCTAAGCTCCTTAATAGTTTTGTCAATGACATAAAGACAGAGCCCTCTTCAAAAACAGAGATAGAAATCTGAAAGGAACAGCTAACACAGTAAGATCAAAACTAATCTTGACATGCACATTGTGCTAAATGACCATCCACTTGTCAGGTCGGGGCTCCTTTGCAATATGACTTAGATTAGATGGCAACCAAGGTCCCTTCCAACTCTCAAATGATTCCAGTTCTCTGTGATTCTGTGGTAAGGGTCTGGGAACCAAGACATACAACGAACAACAGGAGAGAAGTTCAAAATCCATTGCTCAATGGAAAAATGGTCAAAGGATATAACCAAACAATTCTTAAAAGAATTGCAACCTATCAAAATCTTCATGAAGATAAAAAATCTTCAGGAAAACTAACCAATAAGTAGATTTAAAAGTCTGATGTTACATGTAGTATTCTTTTACTTAATTTTTTTTCTCTCTCTTTTTTAAAAATCGCATATTGTAAAGGATAGCTTTCTGGGGAGGGGAGTATCATGGGGATTGTAATAATATCTAAAATACTTAACTGATCAGGTCACAGTGAGGATCAAATAAGATAATTATACAAAGTACTTTGAACATCAGTTGTTATTAATAAATGAGGAAAAAAGGAATACCAAATAGAGATTCAAGGTAGGTAGAAAAACAACAGTGTTTCATTGTTTTGAATATTGAAATGTCAAGCTCAGGCTTATTTGTTTCAATAATAGAGTGATTCTAAAAATACCTTTATCAATCAAACTTCTACTAAATTATTTTAACTTTACTAATTTAATTTTGGTAAATTCTTGGATGAAGCAAATAACGATCATAGAATGGATCTATTTTGTATATCCACATTTTTACATACTCTGCTATATTAATACTAGATAGAAATGGTGCTATCCACAAGAGAGAATATTTAGAATTCTTCAATCAAAGTTCTGTATGTAAATCTCAAATTCCAAACTAAGATGAAATGGTGGAACAGAAGCAAAAAATCTTTAGCCCTTTTAATAGTATTGGGAAAAGCATATGTAATTAATAGACAGAAAAAAGACAGCTTTTACATCTACTAATGGATATAATGGTCCCTTATTGTATTTTGTAAACCTCAGCAATGCATTCCTCTTGCTTCAAGTCAGCAAACATTTATTAAGCATTTGTGTGTGTGCGTGTTTGTCCTTTGTTGCCAAAGAAGACCATGCCATCAGAGAAATAATGACATGACTTGCACTTGACTTTGTTTTGAGTGAGGGAGGGCTGTGCAGGTCACCAGCTTCACTTCTCCTCTAAAGCCATCTGAGTCCTGTGACCAGATAGTCATCAGGATGACTGGAGATGATCCAGGATGAGGTAATTGGGGTTAAGTGACTTGCCCAAAGTCACACAGCTGGTGAGTGTCAAGTGTCTGAGGTGAGATTTGAACTCAGGTCCTCCTGACTCCTGCACTAGTACCCTATCCACTGTACCATCTAGCTGCCCTATTAAGCACTTACTGTGTGCTGAAAGGCAGGTAGGTAATTCATTTCTATGATGCTTTTAAACGTTAAGACGTTTCCTTTTTCATTTCTCTTAATCATGTTTATTTTTACTATTAGGAGGAGCATGGATAGAAAACTAGTTCATGAATCTGCAAGACCTGGATTCTTTCCACATCTCTAACATATATTGGCTGTATGAGGCTAACCAGGGGTGGAGAATCTGTGGCCTCGAGGTCACATGTGACCCTCTAGGTCCTCAAGTGTGGCCTTTGACTGAATCCAAACTTCACATGGATGGCAAATCACATAACTTCTCAGTACTCTAAGCAATCCTGTAAGATTGTGGTTGAAGAAAAGTTAATGGCCTACACTGGACCTCATCAGGTAGTTTCCTATACTAGTGAAAAATCCAAAGTCCAGTTGTCATCCTGTAAATTGTTACTATTGACTTAGCTAAGGTTATGAGTGCCAATACTACCTTTTTTGAGTTCTCATGAAGCAATTTTTGTGTCTCAAGTACGTTTCTTATAAGCAACAATTTGCTGGATGCTGCTTTCTGATCCATTCTTTTTTTCTGAGTGAGTTAATGTCATTTACATTCACAGTAATGATGAATAATTGTGCATTTCACAATATTCTTGTGTGTTTGCTATATCTAGAATGTCTAGCACTATATCAAAGAGCAATGGTGGTAATGAACATCCTTTCTGTACCTGTGATTTTTATTGGAAAAAACTTCTAGCTTATCATCAATATATATAACGTTGACTCTTACTTCTAGATAGATGCTACTTAGCACATTTTGACAAGATCGTTTTATTCCTGTTATTCTATTAAGAAAATGAGAAACGTGACCCATGTGGGGTGGGATGAGCAGTAGAATGCTGGCCAATGGGAAGCAGGCAGGAATTTCGAATTGGAAACAGGGCGTAAAGGGGCTTGCATTGGTCTAAACAAATGTAGCAGTCCATTAGGAACTATCCATTCAGTTAGTTGATTATGTTTGCAGTTTCCTAATATTGAAATAACACAGTCTTCCTGGTGCAAAACCAATGTGGTCATAGTGTGTAATCTTTGTGATAAGTTGCTGAAGTCACCTAGGTAATATACTATTAAATATACTATTCAAATTTTTTGTTAATATTCCTTACTGATATATCTATAGTTTTCTATCTCTATTTTGACTTTGGCTGAAGTATTAAGACCATATTTGTATCATATAAGGAATTTGGTAGCACCTTTTCTTTTCCTATTTTTTCAGACTGTTTATATAATATTGAAATAAATTTTTCTCTAAATGTCTTAATTCTCTTGTAAATACCTGTTGTTCTTTTTATCTTTATGAGCTCATTTGTGGCAAAAACACTTTTGAGAAGGTATAAGGTAAAAGGAGAGAGAGAAAAAGATAAACAGGGGAAAATAGGATGGAGGGAAATACACAGTAACTATAACTGAAAAAAATTTTATAGAAAGTTTCTCTAATAAAGGGCTCATCTCTCAAATATATAGAAAACTAAGTCAAATTTACAATATAATACCCAATTGATAAAGAATCAAAGAATATAAACTGACAGTTTTCAGATAAAAAAGTAAAAGCTATCTATTGTCATATGAAAAAATGCTCAAAATGACCATTTATTAGAGAAATGCAAATTGAAACAACTCTGAGGCCACATACCACATTTATCAGACTGACTAATATAACAGAAAAGGAAAATGAAATATATTGGAAGGAATGTGGGAAAATTGGAACACTAAAGCACTGTTGCAAGTTGGAAACTGATCCAACCATTTTGGGGAGCAGTTTGGAACTATGCCCAATGGATTATCTAATTGTGTATACCATTTGATCCTGCAATACCACTACTAGGTCTATATCCCAAAGAGACTTTTTTTTGAAAGGACCTATATATACAAAAACATTTGTAGCAGATCTTTTTGTAGTAGCAAAGAACAGGAAATTGAGAGGATACCCATCAACTGGGGAATGACTGAACAAGTTGAGGTACGTAATTGTGATGGAATACTATTGCTATAAGAAATGATGAGTTGGATGCTCTCAGAAAAATCTGGAAAGACTTACATTAAATTGATGCAAAGTGAAGTGAGCAGTACCAGAAGAATATTGTACACAGTAACACCAACCTTGTATAATAATCAACTGTGAATGACAACAATGCAATGATCCAAGACAATTTGAAGGACTTATAATGAAAAATGCTCTCTACCTCCAGAGAAAGAACTAGTGGAGCCTGAATACAGATTGAAGCATACTTTAAAAAAACCCAAAACTTTCTTTTTCTTTTTTTGTCGATGTTTTTTCCCCCACAGAATGACTAATAAATGAATATGTTTTGCATGACTGTATATGTATAAACTATATCAAATTCCTTGCCTTTCCAAAAAGGGAGGGTAGGGAAGGAGAGAATTTAGAACTCAAAGTATTAAAAACTGAATGTCTATTGTTTTTATATGCAATTGGAAAAAAACGTTTAAAACAAAAAAAACTAAGTGCTCACAAAAAGAATTATCTGTGTTTTTAAATTGACATATAATTAGGTAAAACAGTTTCAAATTATTTTCTTTAGTTTTTCTTCATTTGTTATGAATTCACCTTTTTCATTTTTAGATACCAATAATTTAATTTTCCTCTTTCTTCTAAAAACTCAATCAACAAATAATTTATGTGTTTTAAAAAAGCTATCACAGTTTTATTTATCATTTTTTCCTTCAATATTGTTGATCTTTGGGTTTTAGGATTTTTGTTTGTGTTTAATTGAGGTTTTCAAAATTGGTTTATTGGGGTGGAGCCAAGATGGCAGAGTAGAAAGATGCACATACACTAGTTCTTTCCCCACAGCCCATAAAATATCTGTAAAGAAGGACTCTCAACAAATTCTAGAGCAACAGAAGCCACAGAACAACAGAGTGGAGGAAATTTCTAGCCCAGAGTGACCTGAAAGACCTATGGAAAAGGTCTGTTGCACTGGACGCAGAGTAGAGCCCAGTCTAGTCTTGGTTGTGCAGCACCAGAAGGAGCAGGACCAAGCAGGCTTCAGGGATAGAATCTCCAGTGGCAGTGCAGATCCCTCAACTCCCAGGTAATAAAGGTCAGTGAGAGGGTTTTTTTGGCTGGCCAAGAAGGGAGCAGGGTGTCCCCATAACTCAGGCCTCCTCAGGTGGCAGCAGCAGAGGCAGAAGCAGACTGGGGCTTCCACTGCCTCCATTGTTGAAGGCCTTATCATAAAGCCCCTGAGGGAACTGAGCCCTGTGTGGTGGCCCTACCCCCACCTGAGCAGCTGATCTTAATCTCACACTGAATAGCAGCCCTGCCACCAACTAAAGCCCCAGGGGGATTAGAGCAGCTCGTCTGAATCTCAGCCCCCAGTGCTGGCTTGGTGGAACTAGAGGCGAGGTGGTTGCGGAGAGGAAACTCAGAAGTCAAGTAACTGTCTGGGAAAATGCCCCCAAAAGGGAAAAAAAAATAAGACCATAGAAGATTACTTTCTTGGTGAACAGATGTCTCCTCCCATCCTTCCAGATGAGGAAGAACAAGGCATACTGTCAGAGGAAGTCAAGGCCCCTGCCTCCAGGGCCTCTAAAGGGATTTTAAATTGGACTCAGGCAATAGAAGAGCTTGAAAAGAGAGTTAGGAGCTTACTAAAGGAGAACCAAAAAAAATGCTGAGGAAAATAACACTTTTAAAAAGCCTAACTCAATTGGAAAAAGAGGTCCAAAAAGCCAATGAGGAGAGGGAGGCTTTAAAAAACAGAATCAGCCAATTGGAGGAGAAGGTTCAAAAGCTCACTGAACAAAAGAATTCATTGAAAGAGAGAACTGAGATCAGGGAAATGAATGACTATGAGACAAACCAAGCAGTTAAACAACAAAACCAAAAGTTTGAAAAGATAGAAGACAATGTGAAACATCTCATTGGAAAAACAACTGACTTGGAAAATAGATCCAGAGGAAACAATTTAAAAATTATGTGACTACCTGAAAGCCATGATCAAAAAAAGAGCGTAGACATTATCTTCCATAAAATTATCAAGGAAAACTGCCCTGATATTCTAGAACCAGAGGGCAAAATAAATATTGAAAGAATCCACTGATCACCTCCTGAAAGAGACCCGAAGAGAGAAACTCCTAGAAATATTGTGGCCAAATCTCAGAGTTGCCAGATCAAGGAGAAAATACTGCAAGAAGCTAGAAAGAAACAATTTGAGTACTGTGGAAATACAATCAGGATAACACAGGATCTGGCAGCTTCAACTTTAAGGGATTGAAGGGTTTAGAATAGGATATTCCAGAAGTCAAAGGAACTGGGATTAGAACCAAGAATCACTTACCCACCAAAACTGAGTATAATACTTCAAGGGAATAAATGGTCATTCAATGATATAGAGGACTTTGAAGCATTCATACTGAGGAAAAGACTAGAACTGTACAGAAAATTTGACTTTCCAACACAAGAATCAAGAGAAGCATGAAAAGGTAAACAGGAAAGAGATATCATAAAAAACTTTCTAAAACTGAGCTGTTTACATTCTTACATGGAAAGAAAATATTTGTAACTCTTGAATCTTTTCTCAGTATTTGGGTAGGTGGAGGGATTGTACATACACACACACATACACATATACAGACAGAGGTGTGTTGAATCAGAAGAGATGATATCCACACAAAAAATAAAATAAAATAAAATAAAAATTAAGAGGTGAGGGAGGAAAATACTGGAAGGAGAAAGGGAGAAATGGAATGGGGCAGGCAATAACTCATAAAGGAGATAAGAAAAATCTTGTTCAATGGAGGAGAAAAGGGAGAAGGTGAGAGGGGAAAAGTGAAGCTACTCTTTCCACATATGGCTGAAGGAGGGAATAATATGCTCACTAAATTTGATATGAAAATCTATCTTATACCATAGGAAAGTAGGGGGGAAGGTGACAAGTGGGGTGAGGGGAATGATAGAAGGGAGGGCAAATGGGAGAAGGGAGTAACTAGAAATAAACACCTTTGGGAAGGGACAAGGTCAAATGAGGGAATAAAAAAATAAGGAGGGATAGAGTAGGGTAGAGGGAAATATAGTTAGGATTACACAACATGATTATTATGGAAGTCTTTTGCAAAACGACACATATTTAGTCTCTGCTGAATTGCTTGCCTTCTCAATGGGGATGGGTAGGGAGGGAGAGAAGTTGGAATTCAAAGTATTAGTAATGAATGTTGAGAATTTTTATTGCATATAACCGAGAAATAAGAAATACAGGGAATGAGGTATAGAAATTTATCTTGCCCTACAAGAAAAGAGAGAAGATGGAGACAAAGGGAAAGGTGGGGTGTGATAGAAGGGAGGGTACACTGAAGGAAGGAGTAAGCAGAATGCAAAGTATTAGGAAGCAGGGGGAGGGGAGTGATGGAGAGAAAAATTGGATATGTTACAAAGTGATGTAAAAGCAATTAGTATTAAAACAATTGACTGAATTAATTACTGAGACTAAATCAAAGACATCTTTAGTTTGGGGAAAAGAATTTTAGTCTAAATTTCCTAGAGGCAGGTAACCTTGGGTAAAATTTGGCACTGATGGAAAAGTTAAGGTTTTAATGGTAAATTTGATTTTATGATTGCCATTTAATCAGGAGCTAGAACATGTATAGAAAGGCATGTAAGCCACTTAAGATTTGCCTAAAAAGAAGTTCCTTAGCCAAAGTGAAATTATAGTCATATTTGAAACCTGATTATTGGAGCTTGCTATTTTAAGATGCTATGGGACTATTAAGTGACTGTTCTTCTGAGTCTAATTCCAGGTACAGATAGCAAGAAAGGCGTTCTGAGCCTCCAATCCAAGATGCCAGTAAGCCTGTGAGATGCTGGTATGAACTGAAAAAGGTGATCTCATGGGAAGGGTGGGAGAGTGGCTATTCAGCCTGTGCTGAGGGAGGATTCTCCTGACTCAATTTCCCCACTGACACCCGGCATACTTTAAGCCTGACTGAATGCAAGTGGACAATCTACTCCTACTTGGAAATGACATGAAGTTGGGGAGATATTGGTTCCCTGCATCATCCCTACTCTTAGTGGCAATTTCCCATAGTCAAAAGGTTTGTAAGCTTAATACCAAATCTATTAAATTATAGATTGTTGGTAGGGAAACATCTTAGATTAAGTCTAAAATTAAGCTATTAGGTTTAGGACTTTAGACCAAAAACAATAAGTTAAGGTCCTTTAATTCTTAGCAATATTCTGGAGACAATTAGGTCAAGGGCTTGTGAAGTTAACATACGTAAATTTTATTTGTGTCTCAGTTGTTTAATGTTTAAAAAAAATTCTTTTGTGGTCTATATTGCAAATGCTTTAAAAAGAAGTATCACCTGACCAAAAGTTGGAATTGTTTTATGTGATATGAACTGTGTAAAAATGAAAAATAAAATAAAATTTAAATTTAAAAAATTGGTTTGATTTCTAGCTGTTTTAATTGCATGTCCTATTCATTTAGCTATTCTTTTCTCTTCTGTTGATAAAAGTTTTAGAGAAATAAATTTCCCCCTCAGGATTACATTAGCTTCATCCCAAACACCTTAGTACATTACATCATTGTGTCATTGTATTTAAGGAAATTATTAGCTGGTTTTATGATTTGTTCTTTGATCCACCCATTCTTTGAATTTAGGTTATTTAGTCTCCAATTAATTTTAAATTATTTCTTCAGCAGTACTTTATAGAACATCATTTTTATTGCATTATGATTCATAAAGTATCTTTTCTATTTCTGCTTTTTTGCATTTGTTTGTGAGGCTTTTTTGCTTCTCATTCATGGTCAGTTTTTGTGACTGTTTCATGCACAGCTGAGAAACATGTATTCTATTTTCTTTTGCTATTCAATAATCTCCAGAGGTCTCTCATATCTAACTGCCATACCTATTTTTTCCAAAATTCTTATTCAGGTCCTTTTTGTTTACTTTTTGGTTAGATTTATCTAGTTTTGAGACAAGTAAGTTGAGGTGCCCCACAATTATACTTTTACTATTTCTTCCTATAGCTTATTTAACTTTTCCTCTAAGCTTTTAGGTGCCCTGCCATTTGGTGCATACATATTTTATTTTGAAACTAATTCATTGTATATAATTCCTTTAACAAAATACAGTTTCCCCATATATATCTTATCTATCTTTGCTATTGCTTTGTCTGAGACTATGAGTAGTACTCTTGTCTTTTCTCACTTCAGATGAAGCATAACATTTTGCTCCAAATCCTTATTTTTGACTACATGTGCATCATTCTGCTCCATTTGTGTTTCTTTTAAACAACATATCGTTGAATTCTGCTTACTGCTTACTCACCATCATGTCTTCCTACTAATCACTGGATAATTGCATTGAAATCTGAAATTGAATCTACCTGATACTCAAATATTATCAGTACCCTCTGCCCCCTAACTGGACCTTCTGACTGGAGGTCAGGGCCTTGGGCTCCAAAGCCTCTACTTAAAGAATAGGGCAAGGAAAGGGAGAGGAGAAAGGAACAAGTATTTATCAAGCATCTACCATGTGCCAGGCAATATACTTTACAAATGAAGTTAGGGCTCCCTCAACAAAGGCTACAGTTGTAAACATATTCCAGAGATTGAACTAACCTTTAAGGAGGATCTCATCTGAGCTCAGATTTATATCTTGGGTATGTGGTTCCAAGGCCAATTTATAGCTGCCCTACATCCAGCCCATAACAAAACCCTGACCTATTTCAATATGTCAATAAAGCAGTTGGGAACAGCAAGGAATTTGCTTCCAGGAGTCAGACTTTTTAGGAGAGGCTTCTGCTGCACCCAGCTTTGGGAGATGATATAAAGAAGTCACTTTGGAATCTCAGCTTAACACTGTCTGTTTTAAGGGTCTAAGCTGTGAGAAAATCTTTTATATGATTATTAATTTTTAACATTTATGTAGAATTTTAAAGTTTACAATGTGTTTTACATTGTTGTTGAGTTGTTTCAGTCATGTTGCACTCTGTGACTCCATCTGGGGTTTTCTTGGCAAAGATACTGGAGTGGTTTGCCATTTCCTTCTCCAACTCATTTTACAGAGGAGGAAACTGAGGCAAACAGGGTTAAGTAACTTGCCCAGGGTCAGACAGCTAGGGTCTGAGATCATAGTTGAACTCAGGTCCTCCTGACTCCAGGCCTGGCACTCTATCCACTGTGTTACCCAGCTGCCTTGTGTTTTACATGTATTATCTCATTTAATTTTTACAACCAATTCTACAGACAAAGAAATAGAGACTCAGAGAAATTAAATGGGTCATCCAGGATCACATGGCTAGTGAGTATCTGAGTTGAGATTAGATAACAGGTCTTCCTGATTTCAAGTTCCATGCTCTTTTCAATTCTGCTCTAGAGAGAATAGTATTAAATTTCTAGCAAGGTTAGTAACATAAGTTACCTGGGTTAAACCTGGATATTTGCATAAGATTCTTCTCATTGGTGTGTGAGGGGAAAAATTGGAGCGAGCTTGGCAAAGGGGAAGTCTTTGGGCTTCCAGCTTCAAGAAAGGTCGCTGGCCATTGCAGGTTCTAAAAAGAACCTGAAATGATGAGGAGTCAGTGAATTGAGGGTAATACACTAGAGTCTTTTAGGGAGTTTCCCCTTGGGTGATATGGGGAGTCTCTTTGGTGAAGCTGAGATGTCTCTCTCCTAGAAGAAGAGGTCAATCACTCTGTATAGTTTCTGGTATATTCTGATCTACATACCTTCTTTAAATTCTTTTCAGTATTTGCTTGGATGAGTGAGTTTGTCTACTAGCCAATTTTTGTGATAGACTTTTATAACTAACATTTGATGGAAAGAGAGTCACACCTTTGGATACTTCTTTATGTTTAAACCACACCAACCAGGGAATGTCTTGAACATAAAAAATCCGTTTCCCTTTTTCAATGTTGTTGTCCAGTCATTTTCAGCAGTTTACTTTAGACTGGTAGTATTTTGCAGGGCAGATAAATAAAATTCTAGTCTAGTATCCCTGCTCTTGTTCTTGTTGGGTCCTTTGGTCCCAATCCTCTACTCCCCTCCTGATAGGAATCAGTCCCTCTTGTAGAAGGGTGGGCATGAATTCTGAGATAGCTATTCAAGCCTCCCTATAAATTACATTTAGACAAACCTACACAGAAATACAATAATTTACATGGGCAACACACACACACACACACACACACACACACACACATACTTTATAGTACAAACAGAAAGGAAAACTGACTTTAGGAGTTTTTTAAAAATTAATCTGAAAGATCCCAATGGTGGTTCTCTAAGGCAAAATGCCTTCCACACTCAGAGAAAGAAATATGGAAGTCATTCGCAGAATGTAGCAGATCATGTTTGTGTATGTGTATGTTTTTGTGTATCATGTTTTGATTTGTTACATGATTTCTTACATTTATTTTAGTCTGACTACATAGCATGACTATAGTGAAAATACACTCAATAGAAAAGTATATGTAGAACCTATACAGAATTGTATGCAGTCATGGGGAGGGAGGGAGTTAGTGGAGGGTAGGTGTGGGGGGGATAAAATCTCAATTGTATGGCAGTGATTGTTAAACATTAAAAAATAATAAAAAAAATTAATCTGAAAGAACAAAACTAGACTTGCCCCTCCCTTTTGTTGAGTAAATTAATGATGAAATACTTTTGTCAACGATCCTGATTCTTGTTCCCCTCTTCTTAGTTAATGTTTTCATCACTTCATTTATTTATGTAGAGAGGAGAGAGAGACAAACAGATATAGACAGAAAGACAGGCTTACTTTGGTCAAGAGTTTGTGTTTGTAATGAAAACACAAGGAGACAACATATTAAAATTGTTAGTCACTTCCAAAAAGATACCTTTGGAATGATGACTGAACTCATACTTTGCAAGCTTCTCCTTCAGTCCACAGAGATATGTCAGTTTATATTATATGGCTAAATTATTTGGGGTCATTGATGTTCACTTGGCAGAGTTAGAGGAAGAAAGGAGAGGAGAAATGACTGCCAACGTTCCTTGTACAAAGCTCTGTACTTTATAATATAATCTGAGGAATCAGAGAACTAACTCTAAGCACACTAAGAAGTGCTTCTGGATTTATTGTTGGGGCTAACCTGAAGGCTCTGTAGCTAATAGATCAGTTTTCACTAGTTGTGAGCTTCCTTTTTTCTTTTTTCCTTATTAAGCCCTAATCACAAATTGGCTCCACCTCAACCAAACTGAGACCTATTAAAGACCTTAGCTTGAAAAGACCAAGGATCCTCTTGCATCCTGAGCCATTTCCAGTTGTCCTGATCTATATCTGGTCACTGGATCCACATGGCTCCAGAGGTGAAAGTGAGACTGGTGACTTTGCACAGCCCTCCCTCACCTAAATACAATTCACTTGCATATCATGGCATCACCTTCCTGATGTCATCATGGTCTTCTTCAAGAAAGAAGGACAAAAAAGCAGCTTCCTTATAACCACAAAACAATAATAGAGACATTCAGAAAGGTGCTGAAGATAATACATTTGTGGACCTTGATCTTATTTTGCTATTATGATCACTCAATAGCTATCACACATTCCAGGTCTTCATATAGGCTGAATGGGAAGTTGTTGCTGTGTTTGTCCTTCTTTCTCAAAGAGGACCATGACATTAAGATGATGACATGATTTGCAGCTGATTTTGATTTGAGAGAGGGACGGCTGTGCAAGGTCACCAACCTCACTTTCTTCTCCTGAGCCATCTAGGTCCAGTGACCTAACACTCATCAGGACTGCTGAAGATGGCCCAGGATGCAATGGGAGAGCCTGGCCCTTTCAGGCTACTTGGAAGTGGAGATTAGATATGTTCTTTAGCACTGGGAAACAGGTGCTTGGTATATTTCTCTTATTCAGTTGAGAACATTTTCCTAGACCTCATTTTTGAGTTCTGGGTGCTTGGAGGAGTAGGACTTTGCTGTTGTTGTTTTAATAATATTTTATTTTTTCCCCAATTACACGTGAAAACAATAACTTTCTTTTTAAAGTGATGGATTCCAAATTCTCTTTCTCCCTCTCTCCACTTCCCCTCCCTGATGGATAGCAAAGGCCCTGTTTGTAGTAATAATCTTATGTTTGTGATTTGCATTTGCTCATTTTGGGGATTAGATCTCTTGTCTCCCTTTGCCATTCCTTTCTTATTGATTTCAGCTAGGGGCAGCTAGGTGGTGCAGTGGATAGAGCATCAGTACGGGAGTCAGGAGGACCTGAGTTCAAATCGCCCCTCAAACACTTGACACTCACTAGCTGTGTGACCTTGGGCAAGTCACTTAACCCCAGTTGCCTCATCCTGGGTCATCTCCAGTCATCCTGATGAATATTTGGTCTTTTCTTTATGATACTCCTTTCTATCCTCATGGATTCAGATGGCTCTGGAGGAGAAGTGAGGCTGGTGACCTGCACAGCCCTCCCTCACTCAAAACAAAGTCAAGTGCAAGTCATGCCACCATTTCTCTGATGGCATGGTCTTCTTTGGCAGTGAAGGATGAACACACACACCATTGATTTCAGCTATAATTACTGTTAGGTCCAAGCATCCTTGTAATTTTTTCCATCTTTCTTTCTTTTGGTGTTATTTGAACAGTCTTTGAATTGTTTTCTGGGGTCATGACTATTCAACAAGACTTCTTAATTGAGAATTGCTCACTTAATTAACTGTTAATTGCTATAATTCCTGACTGTAATTGGCCCCCTGTATGACCTTGGACAAGAAAACTGACTCCTTTCAGCCTCAGCTCCTTTATTTGTAAAGTGAGTGGATTGTGATTCTTTTTTTTAATGTAAAAAAATTAATTTTGGAGTCAAGGACTACAACACAAATATGGAATATAGAAAAGAAAGAAAAATATACCATAAACTTAAATATTGGAACTTAAATACAAAGTGAGAAAGAGAAGATAAACCATGTCATGTGCATAGTAGAGTGTGAGAGGATTCAAAATATGTAACGAATTTTCATTTCAAGAAGCCTATATTATGAATAATACATGTTGTGTTGAGAATTTTTTGCTTTGAGTTTTCTTTTGTTCTCTACTGTGCATTTTTTTTTACTGTGTTCTTTTTTTCCTTCCCCCTACTCTTTCAGAAGGCTATAATGAAGTTTAGATATGTTTTTCTATAGCTATAGATATATACATACATAAATACATGCATACATAAACATACACTTTGCCAAAAATATTCCAATCTTGATCTTTGCTTTTATGTTTATGCATATCTCTTGTTTCCTACCCCTCCTGCCTCCTCTACTTTACTTCTACCCACTACCTTGCTCTCCTCTTATCTGCCTACTCCCTCCAAGAATCCTCCCCATCCTCCCTAAACACTGTTACATACCCCTCTTTTACCTATTCCTTCACCCTCCCCTCTAAAGATCCTTCCTTGTCCTCTTTCCCATCCCTATGCCCCTACCATTTTATTTCCTCTGAATTTAGAAGATTTTTACATTCCTCTAAATATATATGTATTGTTCTCTCTTAAACTCATTCCAGATGAAAGTAGGTTACCAGAACTACCAGCCCTCCTTCCCCATCTAATTCTGCTATATCAATGCCTCCTCTTGCACCTCATTCGTATAAAATAATTACTCTTTTTAGCTATTCCTAAATGCTTTTACTCTTTAAATTAATATCCAGGTCAGGTTTACCCCACTTTTTGTTATGAGCCACCCAATTATTAATAAGAATCTTAGACATACATTTTATATTTTACATATATAAAAGGTAAACAGTCTGTCCTTATGAATCCTTTATAATCAGTCATTGGTATATAGATTATATTTCTCTTGGTTCTTGTATGTTGAATCTTCTATTAAGTTCAAGATTTTTTTTTAACAAAGTCTTGAAAGTCTGAGAGTCTATCAGATGCCCATTTTTTTCCATTCAGAATAATACTTAACTTTGCAGGGTATGATATTTTTGGCAGGAGCCCCAGTTCTTTTGCTCTTCAATATATTGTGTTCCAAGACTTGCAGTCCTTTGATGTCTCTGCTGCTAGGTCTTATGTGATTCTAATTGTGACTCCATCATACTTAAATTGTTTTAATCTTGATGCTTTTAATATTTTATCCTTGAGCTGAGGGTTTCAGAATTTGACTGTGGTATTCCTATGAGTTTTCCTCATCTCTTTTAGGTGATTGGTGGATTTTTTTCTATTTCTACTCTCCCCCTCTCCCTTGTTCCAATGCTTCAGGACAATTGTATTTAATTATTTCTTGTATTATTGTAGCAAGATTCTGTTTTTGATCATAACTTTCAGTTGGTCTGATTATTTTTATATTTTCTCTTCTGGATCTATTCTCCAAATCTGTTATTTTTTTTCATAAGGTATTTTTCTTTCTCTTCGTATTTTCATTATTCATATTTTGTTTAATTATTTCTTGATCTCTTAAAATTTCATTGGTTTCACTTTGCCCAATTCTGGTTTTCAAGATGTCATTTTTTTTCCTTAAGATTCTGGAATTCCTGTTCTAACTGTTTGACTTTCATAACTTTCTTGTCTTTCTTCAATTATTCTTTTTTTTTTTTTTTTTTTTTAGTTTTTCCTCCATCTCAGTCATTTGGTTTTTAAAGTCTTTTTAAAGATCTTCTATGAATTCTTTTTGGCAAGTGACCATTTGATGTTACTCTTTGGGGGTTTCTTTGCTTCAATATCCTCCTCTGAAGATGACCCCCAGTCTTCTCTATTCCCATAATAACTTTCCATGGTTGGATTCTTTCTCTTTTGACTGTACCTTTGTGTGTGTATGTGTGTGTGTGTGGTAATAGCTTAATTTTTGTAATCATCTCTAGTCCAAAGGTATGGGAGATGGTGCCTCTTGCCCCAGATCTTCAGTTCTCCCTCTAACTTGGAACCAAAGCCAAACCTTCAACCTCTTCTAAGTGCCCACAGTCAGGGACTTTCTGCCCCACTGCTTCTGCCCTCACCCAGCATGTGCTGGATTCTTCTCTCCCCTGTACTTTCCTCAGCACAGCTGGATCTGGTGTTCTTTATTAGCAGAGCTTCCCTCAGTCTTTCTGGGTTCAAATGCCCAACTCCCCTCACAATCCTGGGGGTGAAAGTTCCTGTTACTGGGCTGTTGCAGCCTCCCAAACCAAATAACTCTAGGGCTTGCCCCTGGTTGTTAAAATGAACCCTAGCCTGGAGCTGTTTATTCTTCACTGGGACCAAATCTCATCCTGAGATTTTTCTTCCAATCTTCTTGAATTGTTCCAGAAAGACCCCTGTTGTGTCCCATTCTTATTTATCTCCACCCACACTTTGTTCACCCTAAGGTGCTGTTTTAACTCTTTTGTGAGGGGAAAATCTTGAGAGGTTGGAAGTTTCGAACCTACTCTGACATCTTCCCAGAATCCTCTCAGATCAAGATTCTTTAACGTTGTTTAGGAGAGACTTCAGTATGAATCTGGTCTCTGATACTTAGTAGCACAGTTTTCTCATCTGTCAAGTTGGGATAATTCGAACTCTGCTACCTACTTCACTGGGTTGTTGTGAGGATCAAATGAATGGATGTAAAGTGCTTTTCAAATGATAAAGTGTGTGTAAATGTCAATTATTTTTATTCTATGGTTCAATTATTGAAAAAATAGAGGAAAAAAGTTTTGTTAGTCCTGAACCTAGTAGTTACTCAATAAACGTTGATTAAGTTGAATTGACCTGAACTGAATTAGAATTTTATCTCTTGGTTACCTCTTTTTAAAAATATGAACACTAGACTTGGAATCAGGAAGATTCATCTTCATGATTTCACATCTAGAGTCAGACACTTACTAGCTGTGTGACTCTGGGCAAGTCATTTAACCCTGTTTGCCTCAGTTTCCTTATCTGTAAAATGAGCTGGAGAAGGAAATGACAAACCACTCCAGCATCTTTGCCAAGAAAACTCCAAATGGGGTCATGAAGAGTTGGACATGACTTAAATGACTGGACAACAACAACTTCAAAAATAGATCAGGGATCTCATTGGCATAGATCAATACTGATCATATCCTATCCATGCCTGGCAATTCTGTGTGATTCTTCTCCATATCCTCCCTTAAATCTGCTTCACACGGATTATTCTATGTACTGTCCTTTAACATCTCCCAGATGCCCTTTTTCAGAATCTCTAAATATAGAAAAAGATTCTCACTTTTAAATCCTCTCACCAATTCCTGACCATTTTCCAAGATAAATGTTGAAATGAGTACATTTTTAAAGCATTATATTCTGTTTACATCTTGTTTGTATGCAGTTGTTTGTATATTGTTTCTTCCATTAAACTGTGAGCTTCCAAGAGCAGGGAATGTCTTTTGTCTTTCTTTGTATCCTCAGTATTTAGCACAGAGCCTAATAGGTCACATGTGCTTAATAAAGGCTTATTAATTGAATGACTGACATTTAAAAAAATGATTATACACACATCCTCATGCTATTTATATATGTGATTGTCAGGATTCCTGATCTATTCTAGAAATATTTTATGAGCTGCATAAAGCAGATGCTAAATCTGGAATGATGGACACTACTGGGCATTTATCTAGTGTCCTCTGACGCAGAATTCTAATTTTCTGGTCCATGTACATGGATATAAATGCGAACGGCCGCCAAACTTTAATTTTAGTCTTAGTGACATCATTGTTTCTGAAAATTCTGCCCCTTAGAAGTCATTCCTAAGGGCCTGGTATCTGAGAATTTGCTTGATTTATAATGTAGATATGGGTTTTAAAATACAGTTGTACCTCAATGTTGGGAAAACAATGTTAATGGAATGATAAAGTCTCTGGAGATCCTTCTACCAGTGTCTGCTTGTATTGGTCAGTGAGGTCCTCATTCCATGCCTGTGTCTCTCCCTCAGTGCTGTAGGCATATCTTGAGGGGGAAGTGGGATTTTTTAATTTTATTGGCTTTAGCCCTTATTCTGATGTATTCCCCTCAATACCAATCATCATGGGGGCCATCTCCAGTTGTCCTGATGTATATCTGGCTACTGGACCCAGATGGCTATAGAGGAGAAAGTGAGGCTGGTGACTTTGCACAGCCCTCCCTCACTTAAATTCATTTCACTTGTACATCATGGCATCATCTTCCTGATGTCATGGTCCTCTTTGAGAATGAAGTACAAACAACACCAACAACAACCAATCACCATTAGCTTTCACAAAAGGATATTTACTGAGAAGAAAAGGCAACAATAGATGTGACTAAGCATTTCTGTCCCAAGCAGGGGCGCATTCTCCTCTCTAACATCCTTGTTTCTGGGAAGAGTGGCCTCAGACTTAAAGTGGTTTCCACAAAGCATCTGCCCTACCAAGGTGACTTCTGAATGTGGCATAACTGAAATTAGGGAGACCCAAGTTCAAATCCAGCCTCAGACATTTAATAGTTTATTTGTTGTGTGACCCTGGGCAAATCACTTAAGCTCTGTCTATCTCAGTTTCCTCAGTTATAAAATAAGAATCACAATAACCCCTATCTCACAGGGTTATGAAGATCAAATGGGATAATATTTGTAAAGAGCTTTTCACAGTGTGTGATACCTAGTAGGTGCTTAATTTCGTTCTGTTCCTTTCACCTATTGTAAGCATATCTGATGTGCATTCTAAATCAAACCTGGAGGTATATCCAAAACAGGTCCTATTTTGAGGGTTCAAGTATGTACATGTGTATTTATGTATATATATGTATATATATATATACACACACACACACACACACACACACATACACATACATACATGTATATCTTTTTTTGCTTCCCAGTGTTTTCTTCTCTTCTTACTCCCAACATATTCACAACCTAGATGAATCAGTCTCTTTCCTGAGTCTAACATAGGGCTCTCTTCAATTTTCAGCTTTTCTCAGTGTCCTTACACCTTTTTTCAGCTTTCTGCAGGTGCTAAATAGATTATGAGATCTGTGTGTCTCTGAATCACCTAGATTTGAGATAAGTAATCATTCTAGGTCCAGCAGGGGGAGTCATGTATCTCAGATACTTCATTATCTTAGAGCAATGGTTTCTTAAAAATTTTTAACTTGTACTTTACCTTTAAAAAAATTTAAGGATGTAATTCTAATTTATGTATACTTATTTCTAAAATAACACTCATTTTTAAAGTCCTAGCTACCAATTATGCAAAGGTTTTTGTAGAAATTCAATCAGTAAATTTCCATTTTCCCCAATGTCAATTAATTATTCTTACAAATGAATCCAAAGGCATAGCATTTAGAAATTTTTAGCAAATAAATCCAAAATCTGCAGAAAATTTCCATTTGGAAGATTTGTTTAAAAAGGCTAGAAAATTGATTCCAAGTTTTCAAAGTGCACAGACATAAAGGTTTTTATAAGTGACACATGCATCATTTTTTGGCAGCAAGATCACTTAACAATGTAAACATTTCCAAAAATCCATTTTCAGAATATTCTCTTCACCATGAGTTTCTTTTTTAAAAGCAGTTGCTTTCACATTCATTGTTGAAACATCACTTTTGTCTTATGTTCAAGACATATAGAAAACTAACATAAATATATTACACTAAAAATTATTTCCTAACCAATAAGTGATCAAAGGATATGAACAATTATACAAAGTGAAACTGTAGCCTGCTAATACTCACATAAAAGACTACTCCAAATCACCAATAATTCAAGAAAAGCAAATCAAACAAATCATTGGTTTTGCCTTGCCCTCAGCACATTAGCGAGGATGACAAAAGACTGGAATAATCTAAATTGGAAATGTTGTGGAAAATAAAAAATACTAATATACTGTTGGCAGAACTGTGAACTAGTCCCACATTTTGGAAAGCAATTTGGAATTATGCTAAGATTGTGAATAAAGTCTCCACACTCTTTGATGCAGAGACCATATATGCCACAGGATAATAGATTTAGAGCTGTCAAGGTATCTTGGAGGCAATCAAGTTTTCACTTTATAGATGAGGAAACTGAGGCACATGTAGGTTAAGAGACTTGCCCAAGGTCACACAGCTACTAAGTGTCTGAGACAGGATTTGAACTCAGGTCTTCCCGAGTCCAAGTCCATTGCTCTATTTGTTACACTACCTAGTATATCAAAGATCGATTATAGATAACAGATAGGTGGATGAAATAACCAAATAAAATAATATTTGTAAAGCATTTAGCCAGTTTCCAGTACATAGTAGGCACTATGTAAATAATTATTTCCTTTCCCCTCCCCTAGATATGTAGATACATAGTAATAGGAAAAAAAAAGAAGAAAAAAAAGCAGATATTAAGAATATGGTGCAATATTTACTAAAATATTTATAGCAGCACTTTTGGTAGTAAGAAAATATATGGCTATCAATTGGAAAATGTGGTATACAAAAATGATGGAATAGGATTTCAATGTAAGAAATAAATATGAAGGGTACAGGGAACCACTGAGGGAAATATTTACAAAATACAAGTAGAAAAACCAGCAACAAATTAAAAACTGAATATTGAAATTACTATGATCAGAATTAGCTGCCAAGAAGAAATATAATAAAGTGCCTCCCTCCCTATTTTGGAAAGGTAGGTGACTAGGAATTTGGAATACTACATTTTACTGTTGGACCTGCTTGTTGGTTACTTTTGCTTAGCTGTTATTTCCCCCTTGGGTTTTGTTTGTTTAGATCTTTGTTATAAGGGTTGCCATATAAGGATGAGAGAGGAGGGAAAGATAAATTGGGAAATGATGCTGATGAGAAAAAATTTTTTTTAATTATTAATATCTTACTTTGAACATTGGAAGGACTAAATTTATTTTTTTTTGAAGTACCTTCTAGGTAGCACAATACTGATAGCCACTTAGCAATGAAAAGGTCAACACATTTGGAATATATCTTGTTTGTCAAGTAAAAATGCATATCTTTAAGTTTCACAACTTTTTAAATACTTTGCAAGATGTTAACTGCTGGGAGGAGAAAATGTTGGCATTTGTATACTTTTGGGAGTAAAGGTGTTTCTTTGTTTTGGTACCACTTACCAAATAACACTTCCTGAAGAAATATGCTTCTCGCTACCTTCCCAATATGGGAGGTCTAGAAGTCTGCAAAGGATGCTTGCAGAAAAACTCAATACTTTGCTGATTCGGTATAAATCCATCAGAGATAAATTTATTTATTAAATTTTAAATATGATAGGGGAGAAAGGGAAGAAAGAGGGATGGAGAGAGACAGAAAGAGACAGAGTTACAAAGATCATCTTTAGAGTTTTAGCCAAGCAGAACTATAGTTCAAGGTCATGGCCATGGTGTAATCAAAGGATCACCTCCAACGATTTAGTACAGGACAAAGTTTAGGAGCACCTCCTTTAGTTAACAAAGGGACGTTCATAACTCCTCTCTCTAAGGAGTCCCTTTGTACTCTGGTGAAAGGTGTACTTAAGAATTACTTCTCACAATTGAATAAAACCAAGACATTTCCATTCCTGGTTTGGTCACTATAAACCAAGGTTTCTCTTGTTTTCCAAGAGATCCCTCCCTCAATCAGCTTGTCCTCTATTATAAGAAAATGGGTAGGTTTTTCATAAGAAAGAAATAAGAACTTCTAAGTAGTATCTAGTTTTCCTTTGATTAAGTATAGTTGTGACTTTGGACTTCAGATAAGGACACTGTAAATTGTAAATTATAATACGAATAATTATTATATAGTATTATAAGTTTCTATTTTAAAAAGAAATGGGGAAAGTTTAGTATGCTTCCACATTTTCCCCTTTTCATCTTTGACACAAGTCAATCTGAAGTTTTGAAGTATAAACATGCTCATTAATGAGCTAGAATCTTTTAAAATCTCTTTGGGTATCCCCTATAAGCTGCCTATAATAAGGAGCAAGATATGTTTCTTTAGTTGCTTTGATACAAAAGGAAGATCTCCTGAACCTGTCTCCTATTTATAAAAATTATTACATGTGTAGTGAATATGTTCACATTCCCTAGGTGACTTTTTCTGGGTGCCTTACATGCTGGGATGTATGGAACTGGCATGTAGGAGCTGGGATGTGCCATCTGCCCAGAGAAAGGTCCACAGCACAAACATCAATAAATTTTAAACATAAAGTGAATAGTCAACTGAATTGGCTACAGGATGATAGTTCAGATTTTTAGATCACCAAATTTGTAATTGAAAAACTAGAGATAGCCTATTTCACATTTTTATCACATTCAAGATAATTTTTAGATCTTGTGAATTTTACTGTTGTCAGATAGTAATAGCTAACATTTATGAAGAGCCTGTTTTGTGCCAGTCCTTGGGCTGCGATTTTCAAATATTATTTGGAAATAATTATAAAAGAAAATAAATTATAAAATAAAAATATTATTTTATTTTTTTCCTTGCAATAACCATGGAAGGGAGATGGTATTATTATTCCCATTTTACAGGTGAAGAAACTGAGGCAGACAGAGTGACTTGTCCAATGTATGTGAAGCTGGATTTGAACATGTCTTCCTGACTTGAGACCCAACACTCTGTTCACTATGTCACATTCAGCTCCCTCTATGCCCCAGATCAAGATCTCCAATTTTCTTATGTCTGTAGCACCGTTTACCCAAACCAATTCACTATTGACAAACTGGAGCATTAACCCTTAGATACTAAGACACTCATTAATAGCAGAAGAGCACTGTCTCCCAGACAAATGTTGCTATTGCATGATAGTTCTAACCTAGTAATTAATCCTATCTTCAGATCAGAGAGAAGCCATCCTCTTGATGCTACATGTACATCACTCTAGGTACCATTCCCAAATACTAATAACATTTCTAGTTTTCCAAAGTTATAATGCAAAGGACTTTTAAATATAGTATCAATAAATTGTAAACTTATCAACTAAAATATAAAACATAAAATGCAAACTTACTGTAGCAATCTAATAACATTAATCCAGTTGAATTCATCTCCATATCTTCTACGAGAAAAAGAAAATCCACGTGTATATCTCCCAGTTTCAGTATTCCATGCTGTTTGCGTTCAGAAATCAGTATGGTAGCTATCACTTCCACAGCTATAAAGGGGTAACACCAACTGTCCAACAGTTATTTTCCAGAATATAGATTCGTTATGTCTTGTTTTATGTGAACTCCTCAACTCAGAGATCCTAAGGTCCTCCTGGAGAATAACTCCTTCTGCCTGATTCCTTTTGACTGGAGCTAGAGGTCAATAAATCCGGAGGCAAGGCTAGAAGATAAAAAGTTTAATTATCATCACCTGATAGGTAGCTTCCAGGTAGATAGGAATGCCTCCAACAAAGGGAGATACATATATTTATAGGATTTTGCATAGCCTTAGGCTAAGGATATAGGCATCAAAAGGAGCCAATAGGTGAAGCTGTTTAGTTACTTTCCTAATTTGGGAGGATGAGTAATTGGGACACCATATTAGTCAACTTTGGGGAGAATGTGTTAACCTTGGATTATCAGGAGCTGCTAAAGATCAGGCTTGTTCCAGTGGAACAATGCCTTTCTCTGAGGTTAGTCTTATCAGATTATCAGGGTGGGGTGGGAAATCTCTAAGATAGTGGAAGCCTTCCTCCAGAGAAGAGTCAGGCTCATCCTGTTCTTGCCAGCCTGAAGGTCTCTATACAACCCTCTAGCTCTGTTTCTTTGGTTTCTAAGGTAACTTTTTTTTTCTGGGGAGATGTTTGCTGTAAACTCATGGGTTAACTTAACTCCTCAATAACTCCTCCCCATCGATACTTTCTCAGAAGTACCATTAAATCTAAACTACTCAATGCTTAGGTTCATAATACAGCAAGTCATTTGTTTGTACAGTAAAATAGGAAGCTTAGTCTCAAGAAGGTTATGGTGAAAATGAAACAAAAACATAGAGAACAAATTATACAAAATCCAGATAATTCTTTTAAAGACTATCAAACATAAATCACTCAATCAGTTGTACCGTGGTAATTCTGAGAAGGGAAATTGAGCAAAACATTTTAGCAAGAATGTAGGGTGATAATTTCCAAAATTTAATCTTTTGTCCTAAAGCTTCTGAAGCTACGTTTTGTATATCAGTAACTATTTAACAAAAATAGTCACATTTAGAAGTGCGGACCTAGATTTCAAGAGTAGCATCTTTGTGGGACCCAAGGTGCTTCTGGTTATGAATTGAGCTGTTATTACCAGTAATTTTTTTAAATTTGGAATTTTAAAAAATTAATTAATTTTTAGTTTTCAACACTTACTTTTAAAAGACTTTGAGTTCTAAAATTTTCCTCTCTCCTCTCCCCTCCCCAAGATGCCATGCAATCTGATATAGGCTTCACATGTACAATCATATTAAAAATATTTTCACATTAGTTATGTTGTGAAAGAAGAATCAGAAGAAAAGGGAAAAACCAGGAGAAAGAAAAAAACAAAAATAGAGAGAAAATAATATGCTTCAATCTGCTTTCAGACTTCATAGCTCTTTATGAATCTTTTGGAATTGTCTTAGATCATTGCGTTGCTGAGAAGAGCTAAGGCCATCAAAGTTGGTGACCGTATCATGTTGCAGCTACTCTGCATAATGTTTGCCTGGTTTTGCTCACTTCACTCAGCATCAGTTCATGCAAGTCTTTCCAGATTTTTCTGAAATCCACCTGCTTATCATTTCTTATTTTTACCAGTAATTTTTGCAAGCAACTGGAATATGGAGGAACCAGGATTAACCATTGAGTTTTTATCTTACATTTGACATCTAGGTGTCTTTCCAACATGATTAGAACTCTATAAGACACAGTAGCCAATAAATTTTGTTGTTGTTCGGTCATGTCCTACTCTTCATGGCCCCAGTTAGGATTTTCTTGGCAAAGATACTGGAGTGATTTACCATTTCCTTCTCCAGTTCATTTTACAGATGAGGAAACTGAGGCAAACACAGTCTTGCCCAGGGTCACACAGCTAGTAAGTGTCTGAGATTAGATTTGAAGTCTTTCTGACTTTAGGGCCAGTGATCTATCCACTGTACCACCTCATTACCCCTGAAAAATAAATATAACTCTATCATTAGGAAGACAAAAAAGTTCAAGAAATGCATCTTAATGTCCATTTATACAACAGATTTCTTGTTCCAACATCTAAGCTATCTATATCATGAAGCTGTCTGCTTCTGGAAATCATCTTCCCTAGGAAAATTTGTGTCAAAGTAGTCTTTTTGAGATCATTGCCCACAGATTGCCAACTTAGTGTGCTTACATTGGAATGGGCCTTTCTACCTTTCCAGATTTGAAAATCTTGTTAGAGGTTCCTACTCAAGCCTGCTAGTGATATGACAATGTAATTTAGCAAGGCCTGATAAAACCCAGTCATATTGACTTTCTATTTTATATGGGATATGTCTTATGGTGTTAACTTTATAATCATAAGGGTTGTAGGAAGAATATCAGATGAGAATACCTGTAACTATCTGAAAGTTTTGAGAGTTTAAATTTTTATATACCATTTATTCTTCCTATCTAGCCCAAGGCCTGTAGGTGATAGGACAATTACGTCTATAGGTCAAAGGAAGAATCTTAAAAAGAATCCTTGATGACTTGATCTGTAAAATGAGTCATCTCTTGATATTATCAGGGAAAGACCTCAAATAGGGGAAAAAATATGATTGAAAAGTTTCTTCACAACTAATAAAGAAATTCCATATGAGAAAGCTTCAACCCAACTTGAAAATTTATAGGCACTAAAACATGTCCAAATCCTTTGTACTTTGGCATTTGTGTGACACTCATCTGTGGATATTCATCTGGACCTGGAGGAAATTCAGTAGTTCCCTATTGTCTCTAAGATAAAATTTAAAATATATCATTGAAGACTATTTTCTTTAGCTGTCCTTTTGTCGTTATTTTCATTGGAATAACAGCAACTATTATGAGGCTTTTAAATGTATTCTTTATCCATTGCAAAACCACATATTTTGTAATCCCTAAGAGGAAACAGCTTGATCTTATTGTCTCCCTCAAAGTAAGTTCTTGTACTCAATTAAGAATTAGAGTTTTTATGTTTTTATCATTTTCCTCCTCTGAGGATGTATTTTATCTTCATTTCATGAGAGAGGGAAGGTTTGTTTAGACAGAAAGAATACGAGACTGTAAGGACATAATGTCATACATAAGTATATAAGTATTAAACCAACAGACAAGGACATGGCAAATCTAAGAACTTATTACCTAGGTTAGGAGGTTGAAACAAATAATGACCACAAATTCAGAGCTATAGAAATAAAATAGTAGAGTTCTTTATTACTGTAGTTCATTATGGTAGGCATAGTGATGCCAGGTGATTATAACAGTAAAAATAATTGTAGATCCTTTGCAATTTTCCTGTCATGGACAGAAAAATTGGCTATGAACGATGGAAGAATATGGTTGTACAAACTTCCCTCAGCTCTGTTTGATTTCAGGTAAAAGTCATAAACACTTTTTGAAACAGCTAATCATACAACAAAGTTCCACATTACATAAAGGGTCTCATAGCTATATTCATTATCTACCAAGTGGAAAATTCTCCTGTTGAGAAAGGAAATAGTATAGTGGGGACATAAAGTCAAAAGGATTGTTTCATTCTCCTTCATAAAGCTGTCTTCTCAAATCTCCCAGTCATCTATATTCGCCTTAGTATTATTAGATGATGCAAGCCTTTGAGTCACTTTGACATTTTTCCTTGAGTGGTACACAGCTTCAAACAGGTTAATAGTAATTGAAAGAGTTATCTGTGGACTCAAACTCAGAGCAAATCAAATCATAGTTTCAGGACACAAAACAAGTTCTGTTGCTTACAGATTAAAAGCCTGGTACAAATATTTCCCAAGTTATTAGCAATACAATAAATTCACAACAAAATAATTAGTAAACCAAACCAAACCAAACCATTTATTCCTGGTACTTATTAAGAATATACAAGGCCTTTCCAAAAGCTAGTTTAATATAGTATGATGCAAATATCAATAATTAGAAATTAAGAAAAAATTGCATTCTGGAGTTTTACACAAAAAGTGAATGCATTAGTAATTTACTAAAAAACTAGAAAGATATGGGTTATTGTAAGCCTGGATAGTTAATGCACTATATATTACCTAGGATAAAAGGAAACTCTTCTAAACTTTGGTATGGTAATCCAAAATTAAAACAGAAAGGTAACACTGATATATGCCAATTGACTTTCAATATATCCAGTTAGTTTCCATAGATTTCATAATAACCAGCAGTCACAAAAATTCATATAAATAATTTCTATACCATTCAAGCAAACTTTTAAGCCATCCTCTCAAAGTCTGTGAGTATGTTGTGAGTATGCATTGCTAGTCTCAGGGCAGAATTTGCAAGGCTTCCATTTATATACCCATGAGAAGGGTTTAAGATCTTATTAGGGTAGAAAAATTCAGAGGATCTCACTGGGTCTCACAAAAAGTTCTCAGTGACAATGAGACTTCCCAAGAAACTGTTTTAATCCTGACAGATCACAGTATATATAATCCCATGGCATTCAATGGCATATAGTTAGCATGATAGATAGAATATTGAGCATGGAGTCAGGAAGTCAGGAATCAGGAATCCAAATCCAGCCTCAGATACTTTTCTATTTATGTGACTCTGGGCAAGTCATTCAGCTTCTATCTGCTCCAATTTCTTTATGTGTAAAATGGATATAATTATAGCATCTAACTTACAGGGTTGTTGCAAGGGTCAAGTGAGGTAATATTTGTAAAGTGATTAGCTCAGTATCTGACACATACTAGGTGCTTAATAAATGCTCACTCCCTTTCCTTGGGCTTCAGACCAGTTAATGTCTGCTGTATACATAATTACACTTTTAAATTGTCTAGTAACAAAAGCATTTCCATACATTTCTTTTTAAATTCCATTTTAGCTTAATTTCTATGCTGTACTAATTATGCTAACTTTAATTTCTTTTAATCCTTTCCCTCCCCCAGTTCCTGACTTTAGCACAGACTGATTCTGTTGCAAGTCACATACAGGTCTGCATTTTTCTTTTTATTGATTAAATATTTTGCATCCCGAAATACTTACTGATATCTTTGTTTGACATCACCTCCATTTCCCTCTATGTCTCTCCTTCTTCCCCTCTCAGAGAATCATCCTTTATAATAAGAAAAAAAGATAAGAAAAAAAATTTCTGAAAAGAAAAAATAACCAATATATAAAAAAATCTGATCACTTTCCCTCATACTATATGAAAAAAAAATGATGTTATTTTCAAGAACTCCCTCTTTTCTCTTCATTTTACATCACTGAGACATCTCTATCTATGGATTCCTTTGTCTATGTCTCCTTTTTGTTTTTGTTTTTTTAACAAGGCAACACCCCCTTAATACACCCTCAAACTTCTTCTTTATTGTGTTATCAAATTTCCCCCTTTATTTTCCCCACTCTTTCATTAATATTCAATCTTTCCTTTATACTAACTACTTCCCTGCTGTCTACACGCAAGCTCCACAAAGCCAAACCCTCGCTTGATCTAACCATTCCCATTGGCTCTCATCTCATTTTTTTCTTTCCCTTTATGACTAAATTCCATGAGAAGGTTGTCTACAATTTGAGCTACTTCCTTTCCTTCCATTCTCTTTCAAAGTCTCTAAAATCTGACTTTTGACCTCTTGACTGAAACTCCTCTTTCCAAAGCTATGAAGGAGCTCTTAATCACAAAATCTAATGTTTTTTTCTTAGTTCTTATCCTTCTTGACCTCTCTGTAGTTTTTGAGACAATCACCCTCTTCTCTTAAATACTCTCTCCTCTCTAGGTTTTTTTAGACAATGCTCACTTCTTGCTCTTGTCCTAACTGTCTGATTTCTCCTTTTCAGTTTCCTTTACCGGATCTTCATTCAGGTCATGCTTTCTAATCATTGGTGTTCTCCAATGCTCCCTCTTGGGAATTCTCTTTCTCTGTGCTGTCTCCCTTAGTGATCACATCAAGTCCAATGGGTTCAATTGCAGGTGATTCTTGAATCTATTTATCCCGTCCTAATATTTCTCCTGACTTCCCATCTTGCATCATCAGCTGCCTAGTGGACATCTCAAAATGGATAGACCATAGACATTTCAAAGTCAATGTCTTCCTAATAGAACTCCTTATCTTTTCTCCAAAACCCACCCCACTTTCTGAACTTCCTTATTATTGTCAAGGGTACCTTGTGTCATTCTTGAATCTTCACTCTCTCTTATCCCAAATATTTAATCTATTGCTAAGTCTTAGCATTTCTACTTTCATAGCTTCTCACATATGTTCCTATGTCCTCTTCTCTTCATTCACATAGCCACTTCTCTTATCACCTCACCCCTGATCTTTTGGAATAGCTTACTGGTTGGTTTTCATGCCTCCCTGCTCCAGTCTATCTTTCCCTCAGATGCCAAAGTGCCCTTCTTATTTAAAAGAAATAAGGTTTATTTTTTGTGAGTTTATTTTGTAGCTGTCAGTTTGTTGAAACTATTGTCTCAATCGGTTTCTTTGCTCAAATCCCCAGGATTTTCCAAATCCATGGCATCAGCCAAGAAGGTATAATTTTGTCTTTTCTTTGGAAATATTTATGACTTTTATTTCTTTCACTCATCTTATGGCTAGCAGGTTTTGAAATACATCAAATGATATTGGGGGCTTGGGCATTCTTGTTATAATGTATTTATTGGGAAAGCTTTTAGTGTTTCCTCACAGCATATAATGCTTAATGTTTAGAAAGATACTTGTACGATTAGAAAAAGATCTTATATGCCTATGCTTTGTAGGTTTAAAAAAACACAGATGAGTGCTAGACTTTGTCAAAGGTTTTCTTTTCTGCATTTATTGAGATTATCATGTGACTTTTGTTATGAAATATGATTAGTTATCTTGGTTGCTTTCCTAATGTTGATATATCCTTGCTTCACCTGTACAAATACAACTTGGTCTTAGTGGATGATTTTTAAAATATAAATTGCTGTAGTTCTTTTACTATGATTTTATTTAAATTTTTTGAATCAATATTTACTAATGATATTGGTTTAAAGTTCTGTCTTTGCTTTATCCTTCCATGAATTAAGTATTAGGGCTCTGTTTCATAAAAGGAGCTTGATAGAGTTCTTTCTTTTGCAATTTTTGAGAATAATTTATGCAATACTGATATTAATTCTTCTTTACAATGTTGATAGACTTTTCCCTTAAATTCATCAGGACCAGGGCTTTTTTTCCCCTTTGGTAGTTTCTTTATAGTTAGTTCTATTTTCTTTCCAGGGACTGAATTATTTAAGATCTCTATTTTATATTCTATTTTTACAGTTTATATTTTTCAAAGTAACTCCTCTATTTCTTTTGTGTTCTTAGTTTTGTTGGCATATAACTATGCATAACATGTTCTGTGATTTTACCCTGTTTATTTTTTATTTGGTCTGATTTTCTGCCCTCTTTTATCAAATTGGTAAAAGTTTATAAACCTGGTTAGATTTTTTGACACTCCACCTTCTATTTTTATCAATTACATAACCTTCTTTTTTAAATAACTTTTTTCCTCAGATTTTCAAGATTTTTTCTTTTTTTCTTGTTCTGGAATTTTGTTGGATTTCTGATTTTAAATGCACATTTAGTTCAATAATCTTTTTTCTTATTTAGTTAATTTATGTTTTTAAAGTTATTATTTTCCCTCTGATTGCTCTGTCTTTGTCCCAGATGTTTTTGTATGTTATCTCATTCGTTATCATTGCCTTTAACCTAATCAATATTTCTCTTATTTTTTAATCTACTTGTTATTTAGGATTTCATTATTAAAATTTTCATTGAGATCTGTGCCTGTTGCTCCTAGGAGCTCTGATTGAGGTAGGAAGATGACCATGGCAACAGAACACTCCTTGGCTGGAGCAGTCTTCCTGTGCACCAGCTCCCCCCAGGTTAAACCCATTATAGGGTCCCCATCTCCCATTTTATGTATAAACTTACTTCCCAAAAGGGAAGTGCTTTTCAATTGAACACCCACCCCCCATTGCATTTAGAATGCCTTATTTCATTCCCTACGTTTCAATCCCTCCTTTTGGCCATTTCTCCCATTCTCACTCAAATACTGTAGGAATCATCTTCCCTTTGTGGTTCACATATTGACTTTATTAGGGTATATTACACATTTTTTTTGTTTTGTTTTCTACCTCCCCCTCAATCTATACCATTGGATAGAGTCTTGATTTCTTAACTTTAACTTAACTTAACTTTTAACCTTATGATTTCTTAACTCTACTTTTCAATCATGTTTCATGCTCAAATTGCATTGTAGTTCTGGTTTTTCTAATTTTTTCCCAACTGAATCTATCTCTTTTGCATATTAGCACAAATTTATCATGCATAAAACATATAACCCAAGTGTCCAAATGGCCTTAACTTAGGTTTTTTATTCTAGGTGATAAAAATTAAATCCATGCTATTTGGTAACTAGACTTGAAACTTTTGAGACTCAACAGTTCCTCTTTTTGCCATATAATCATTTTCCAGTTTGGTTTATTGCTTAACTTGCAACTATATAGTCAATTTTAATTTTTTCTTTCTAATTTCTTTCAGGTAACTTTGCTTTTGATTTACTAGACAATTGCATTCTGTCAAACCATTTAAAGAAGCTTGTCAGGCAAAGTTAACCTCTTCCTACAAAAATGAAGTATTGCTTTATTTTCAAAAAAATATATTTGCATTTTAACATTCTTTTCTAATTACCTCCTGTCATAGGGACTACTGTCTGTTTAAATTTTCATTTTATATTTAAATTATTATATTTAAAATATTTATTTTACAAGCATTTTTCTCTTCCTCTCCTTCCTAATTCTTTTTAAAATGATGCTTCTCCCCTTCTCCCCCTTCCCCCAGTATACGTAGTCTAGTAAAACAAACTCCCACATAGACCATATGTAAAATTTATATCTCATTTTGCATTTTAAGTTCACTTCTCTGGCAGTGATGAGTGAAGTGTTTTATCCTTAGTCTTCCGGATGTGTTGTTTATTATTTAACTGATTAGAGTTATAAGGCCTTTCATCAAACTTGGGTTCCCTCTCTCCCAATAAAGTTGTTATTGTATAAATTTTTCTCCTAGTTCTGATCATTTTGCTCTGTATCAGTCTTCCAAGTTTCCTCTGAAACTGTCCATTTTGTCATTTCTTATGGCAATATATTATTATATTCATATATTATAAGAGAAGGGAACAAGCACTTATTAAGTGCTTATTGTGTACCAGGCACTGTGCTAAATACCTTACAAATGTTATCTCATCTGTTCCTCATAACAATTCTGGGTGGTAAGTGTTATTATTATCTTCATTTTACAGTTGAGGAAACAGAGGCAGAGATTAAGCTACTTATTCACACAGCTGCTAAGTATCTGAGACTGAATTTGAACCCTATGCACTGTGCCACCTAGTTGCATAATTTGCTTATCCATTTCCTAATAAGAGGGCACCTCTTAGTTTGCAGGTAAAAAATTGCTATTACTACATTTGTATATAAATTATATATATATAGAGATATGAAACTACATTAGTGTATATAATTATTATACATATGTGCTTATATCTATCCACCCATCCATCTATCTATCTCTATCTATCATCTGTCTTTTTTTCCTCCTCTTTGATCTCTTTGGAGTATAGGCATAGTAGTGGTATAGGTGAGTCCAAGGTTGTGCATCTTTTAATAACTTTTGAGATATAGTTCGAAATTGCTTTCCAGAATGGCTAGAGCATTTTATAGTCCCACCAATAGTTTACTAGTGTGATCGTTTCTCCCTAGCCCTACCAACATTTGTCATTTTCCTTTTTTGTCATTTTTGATAGTCTGATGGATGGGATAGAGAGTTAATTTGTATTTCTTTAATTATTAGTGATTTAGAGTATTTTTTTGCATTTGGCTCTTTATAGCTTGAATTTCTTCCTTTAAAAACTGTTTATATCTTTTGACCATTGATCAGTTACTTATAAATTGGAATCAATTTGTTATTTATGTTGCATATGAGACCTTTATCAGAGAAACTTCTTGCAAATATTTCCCCCAATTACTAGCTTCTCTTCTAATTTCAACGTATTAGATTTGTACAAAAATTTTAAAATTTTATGCAATCAAAATTATCCATTTTATCTTCTTTAACCTTTCATATCAGGTATTTATTCATAAATTCTTCTTTTTATTTATAGATCTAAAAGGTAATTTCTTCCTTGTTTCCCTATGATTTCACCTTGTGTGTCTAGATCATGTATTTATTTAGAGTTTACATGGGTATCCATATACCAAACTGGATATGACACATTGGTTTGGACCTAATTTTTGACAAACTGCTTTCCAGTTTTTCTAGCAATTTTCCTCAATAGTGAGTCCTTGTTCCAGCAGTGGGGGTTGTTGGGTTAATCAAAACCTTTTGCTACTGTAATTGTTTGATTCTGTATGTTGTGTACCTGATCTGTTCTACTTATTGAGGTTCCTAATTTTTAACCAGTACCATTCCCACCCTCCAGCCCCCCATGATTACTGCTTTGCAGTATAGTTTGAGATTCGATTTTGGAAGTCTCTCTTCTCACTTTTTTTCAGCATTCCCCTTGAGAGTCTTTGCCTTTTGATTCTCCATGTGAATTTTTTTTCTGGCTTTATAAAATAATCCTTTGGTAGCTTAATTGACACATTGCTAAAAAAAAAAAGTAAATTAATTTTGGAAGTATTATAATTTTTATTTTGTTGGTTTGACCTATGCACAAACAATTAATCATTTTTAGACCTGTCTTTATTTCTGTGAACAGTATTTGATTGTTGAATTCATTTATGTTTAACGTGATTGCACATGCATAACCTATATTACATTGTTTGCTGTTTTGGAGAGTGAAGAAGGAAGGGGAGGAGGGAGAAAAATTGGGAACTCAAGATATTTTAAAAAATGAATGTAGAAAACTATATGTGTAATTGGAAAAAATAAAATGCTATTCACATTGTAAAAAGTAGTTGAATTCATATAGTTCCTAGGTAATTTGGTAAATGTCCAAATGTTTTATCCTTTCTATAATTATTTTGAGCAAAGTTTCATTTTCTAGCTCTTTCTAGGTTATATTGGTGTTATAGGTTTTATTGGTAATGTAGAGGAAAGTTGATCATTTGTAAGAATTTATTTTATATCCTACTGAATATCCTTCCTGGATTTATTGTTTCAGTGAGTTTTTGATTGACCCTTTAGGGTTTTTTAAGTAAATTATTTTAACATCTGCAAAAGGCAACAATTTTATTTGCTCTGTGTCGGTCTTAATTCACTTGATTTCTCTTTCTTCTCTTCTTACTATAGCTAGCATTTCCAGGACTGTGTTAAGTAATAGTATTTAGTAATATACAATAAGTAATAGCATATGCTAATATATTACTATATAGTAATACATATGTACTAACATAGTAATATATGTTACTATATAGTAATATATACTAATATGGTAATAAGTAATAGTATAGAAATATAATAAGTAACAGTAATAAATAATAAGCAGTAAGGACCATCTTTGCTTTACTGAAGGAAGATTTAAAAAGTGCAGCTGTCTTCTCCAAGTTGAAGAGAAAAGTGTAAAAGTATAGTGTTTTTAGAGAGAGCTTCTTTAAGTATTAGAGAAGCCTAGAAGCTGCTATACAGGTTTTTCTCCAGTGGAAAAAACTGGAGAGAGAGAGAGAGAGAGAGAGAGAGAGAGAGAGAGAGAGAGAGAGAGAGAGGGAGAATGCACACAAAAATCAACCTTTTAAAACCGACTTCAATTCTGTTAGGGATTGAAGACCTTTTCATTAAATAGATTTCAGAACAAATTATAACCAGAATGAAAAGAAATGCTTCTTTTTGGTTGCCATCCCCTCATTCACGCAATCAAAAATCTATTGAATAAACTAGTATTTAAGATTAAAAGATACTTCTGAAAGCATTAAACCTTATTCAGTTTGCAAGTATCATTTCTACAGTAGGTGAAACCCATACACAGTCATTCTCTCCCTTGCCATTTAAAATGTTTTGGTGGGTTTTTTTGAAAATATATATTAAAAAAACACCCCATCAATCTTGAATAAACTTACAGGACTTACACTTAATCTAAATACTGTATACTAGCTTTCTGCATTTACTGGATTAGATTACAAATTTAAAGTAGCAACAGCAACAAAATATTTGTTCTACTGTAAATAATAAAATAAAAACAGACATTGAGCCTTGAGTTCTGCCCATTTTTCTTGTGAATTATAATTCCATAACTTATTGATAGAAAAAAAGTTTCTGGTCCCTAAGTGCTGATGACTTATGTGTTTCATTTGGCACACAGTAGGATAGGTGCAGACTTTGGCCATTTTTCAGTCATGTTTTATTGGTTTTGATTTCTACTTTATGTAAACATGGTTTACCTTCAAGGTCTGATGACTCAGTGACAATAAAACTGGCATGGTGCTTTTTTGTTTTGATCTTTTAAAGACAAAGGCTCATCTCTGTGCATATTTAATAACATTCTATAGAGTCTTTTCCTGTGATATTAGCTTTATTTAATTTTAATTCTTTTTTTTACTTTTTCTGGGAGAGAGCCATTTCAGAAACTGTTCAGCCCAATCTGGAGGCACCACTAACTTTCCCTTTGAATTTTTCATTCTGGCCTCACCTAAGTATTGGAGAAAACTATCCTCAAAGCCCATCAACCTAGTGGATCCTGATTCAAGCTTCAACCATGAGAGGAATCTGGTTTAGATCTTAATGACCAAAGGAACTTAGCTGTAGACTTCACTGTTTGGCAGGAAGCTTGCATAAGCCTCTTCCAAATAACAGGAACTCTGGTCTAAGTTTTTACAGTGATGAATTTTTGCAGACTTTGCCAGTTCTTTGTCTAGACAATCTTTATACCCACAACTGGTCTACTATACATCTAAATATAGAATAAGACCATATACATATATATATATAAAACCTTCACAAGACTAAGTTTACAATGCATAGAAGCATACAAGTTTTTACATATATGAAACACTCATAAATCCTCTTACTGTGTCTGTTACATGAATTTGGAAAGTAACATACACAAATACCTCTTACAGGTAGATGACCTTCCTCTAGGTAAATTATGTGAAGCTAAATGAGAATTCAGCAAGACTGGGCAATTACTTGAAATAATAAGAAAAACAATCAAAGAACTAGAAGGTCCTCATCTCTATTTGGTTGAACAACAGAGAGGTCCAAAGTCATACTTGGCTTGAGAGAGAGAGAGATGGAGGAAGAGGGGGAGAGAGAGAGAGAGAGAGAGAGAGAGAGAGAGAGAGAGAGAGAGAGAGAGAGAGAGAGAGAGAGAGAGAGAAGAGAGAAGAGAGAATGTAATCAAAGGGTTACCTCCAAGTCCAGGTAAAATTGAGGTATGCTTCCTTTTGTTAATAAAGGAAGATTCTTTTTGTTACCATTTCCTATCAAAGGTATACTCAAGAGATACTTCTCTCAATTGGATTAAAGACATTTCCATTCCTAATCTGATCACAATTACAAGACACAAATTCCTTTAACTTTTAGAAAGATGATTCCCTGAATTAGACTGTTTTCTACCTATCTCTAGAAACACTTTAGGTCTTTGATAAGAAAAAGACTAAAACCTTCAGAATGGTGCATTCTTTTTCTTTGGATAATTAGGAACAGATGATCCATCAGCTAGCATATATTAAGTGACTACTATGTGCTAAGCACTGGAGCTACAGAAAGAAGCAAAAACTCCCCTAGGAGCTTTACAATCTAATGGAAAAGATTGCATGCAAACAATTGTAGACAAAGCAAGCTCTAGAGAGGATAAATAAGAAATAATTAATAGAGGGAAAGCACTAGAATTAAGAGAGGATTAGGGAAGTGGGAGTTCATGGTGAATAGCCTCCATTTTTTTTCTATAAAATGAGACAAGGTTCTCAGCTGAAAAAGTGGGCGTAAGGGGAGCCATGCAAGGTCTAAAGAGAAAAGAAAAGATCTGGAAGAAGCTCTGTGGTGAATGCGAGGGTGAACTGATAAGGGAAGAATAGTAGGATTGTCTAACATCAATGAGTATTGTGGTTTAGGGTGTTACAAAGCTTCATTTCAGCTCAGCTAAGGTAATGTAACATAAACTTATAATGGACCCAGTTAGAAAGGTTGAGTGATTTTCTTCACCTTCCTTCAGCAGCATGTGTAGGCTCAAAGGTGATGATGGCTAGGAGTGATCCAAGACTGAGGCTTGGCTGTGTATAACCAGCAATATAAAAATACTAGGAATTCAAGCAACTAGAACTGTGTAGATTTTAATTGGTTCACCAAGGAATCAAAATGAAGAGAAGAGAAGAGAGTGGCTAGTTCAGAAGAGACAACTTGGGAGAGAATTGAGGGGTCAAGGGATTGGAGATCATGGTGTGGATAAATAGTAGGGTTATGTAAGGGAAGGCAGAGGGAGAAGTGAAAGCTAATAGATTTTGGTCAGATGAGGGGATTTCAAAATATAAACTCTCTTTCTCAAAGACAAAACCAAAATATTTATTTAGAAAGCCAGTTCCACCATGGTAACAAGGAAGTTTGTACACATTACCAATAGAGGGAGGACCACCATCCCTGAGCTTTCCCTCCTTCAAGCTTCCCCACAAATAAGTTCCCTTAGGTGAAATTCTACCCTCTCTCACTTACACTAGCTGCTTTGACTTAGCTCTGTCTCCTCTGTCCCAGTTCTGCCTCATACTCTCTCAGCTGCACCCACTGCTTTGGCAAGCTCTTCCCATCATGGACTTCATGTGAGCTATGGACTGGGCCAAAACTCAAAGCAGGCCACATGGGCCACTTAAGGGGCAGGGAAGATCTTCAAAGTCCCTCAGTATTACACCGTCTTTGTGTGTAGCGGAAGTGTGGGGAAAGCTAATGAGATCTCTAATGCAGATTATAGCCCAGCCATGCCTACTCATCCTATGCAACTTCTGTATCAAAAGTAAAAGAGAAATAGGACATTTACTTACTATGCTCTGCCTCAGAGCCCAGAGCCAACTAAGGAGCACTTAACTTTATCACTGAGGTGATCTGGAGGTCAGAGTGTGGCTATTTTGGGAAGGGAAGGGAGTTTTCCCAATAGCGCTGGAGCTACAGCCAGGGGTAAGTCTACAGTTGTGTTACCCCCATCTAAACTAGAATCAGGAGCTTGGGCTCAAGACCAAGTTGAGAACCGGGAGAAAAGCGAACAGACCTTGTCCCGTATCTACAGTCTTAGGTCCATTGCAGATCAGATTGACCCAGATATTCTTCAGGAACATACAAAATAGGAACAAACAAGTCCTAGACATTTCTTCTAGAAATGCATTTTGCCTGGCCTTAACACAAATTCCCAACTCTGAAAGGATTGCTAGAAGAATGAGTAAAAACTCAAAGAATGCTGTAATAAGGAGTCATTACGATGAAAGGGATGCCCATGACACAAACTTTGAACAAGAGAATGACTCCAATGTATCTACAAGCAAAAATTCAATGAAAAACATGAATTTAACTAGGATTCGTATAAGGAAAGAAGCAACAATTAAAAAAAAAGCATAAAAAGTTTTAGAAATGAAATGAGATTACCAGAGAAAAGAATTGAAGAAGAAATAAAAATTATGAAAAATTAACAGCTTAGCATAAGAGGTACAAAATTTATCCAAACAATAGACTCCCTGCAAATTAGAATTGATCAAATAGAAGTTAATAACTCCATGAGATAAGAAATATTAAAACAAAGTGAAAGTTCTGGGAAAAATAGTAGAAAATATAAAGTATTTCAATGAACTGTTTGTGGCTAAACTTTCCATTTAGAGCTGATAGCAGATGGTTATTTATATCTATTTCTCCTACTTTCTTTTCCTAAGCAGAGCTTATGTAAAATCCAAAGCTGACCTGTTCTTTAAAGTTTATAAGTTTATTTAGTATTGAAAATTAGCATAAAAGTGCGGGTAACCATAATAATTTCTGATTTGTATGTATTTCATTCTTAAGATTGAACCTTTGAGAGAAAATAGAGTTCAGAGTCTGGCAGGTTACACAAAGAGAGAAAATGAAAGAGAAACTAGATCATCTGTCAGAAAATCTTGGGATCTTCCCAGCTATAGGATCCATAGATAAGTTAAAGAGAATTTTATGAATTCACTTTCCAGTCAATCAGTAAACCTCTATTAAAGGCTTACTACCTGCCAGGCACTGGGGTTGCAAAAAGAGACCAAAGATAGTCCTTGTCCTTAAAAAACTCATAATCTCATGGCAGCAGGTGGGAAGAACAAGTAAATGAGTATGTACAAACAAGCTATATCCAGGATAAATAGGAAATAATTAACAGAATTAATAATTAACTCTAGAATTAAGAAAAGACATTTGAGAAACATTTCCTGTAGAGGATGGGATTTTAATTGAGACTCGAAGGAAGCCAAGGACTCCAAGAGGTAGAGATAAGGAAGGAGATCATTCTAGGCATGGTGGACAGCCAAAAGAAATACTTGGAACTGAGCAAAGGACTTACTTAGTCTGTGAAACAGCAAAAAGACCAGCGTCACTGGATAAAAGAGTATCTGGTGGGGAGGGAGGTGTAAGAAAAGGGGAAAGGTAGGAGGGGTTGGTTATGAAGGGCTTTGAAAGTCAAACAGAGGATTTTGTATTTGATCCTGGAGGTGATAGGGAGCCATTAGAGTTAAATGAGTAGGGGGAGTGACATAATAAGACTTGTGCTTTAGGAAAATCACTTTGGTTGCTGGATGCAGGATGGATTGGAATGTGGAGAGACTTGAGGCAGGCAGGCCCATCAGCAGGCTATTGCCATAGTCCAAGAGAGAGATTACCAAAGCAGGGAAAAGATTAAATGAATGCAACTTAGGACCCTTAGCAAAGTCTGAGCCATGAAAAAGCAGTTTTAAGCAGTGGGAGGAAGTTTTGATGAGTAAAACCAAAAGGAAACCAGTGGCTCTCTGGAAAATTGTTTTCCCTGTTGGCCTCAGTTTCCTCATCTGTAAAATGAGATGAACTGAAGGTGTTGACTGAGAGAAATATCCATGGGGATGCCTGGGAACAGGAGTTGAGAAAAAAATGGTTCTGCTTGCAAGAGGTTGGGGGTGAGTGAGGGAGTAGGGAATTTACCTCTTCAGCCCAACTTTGCTACATTTCTATACAGTCAGCTGTCTCAATTTAAATTTAAAAAGACCCCTGTTTTCTCAGTAATTCAAAGGTATTTATGCTGCCTTCTAAAAGCTTTTCTTCACAAATCTATGCGTGTGTGAGTGTCTGTTTGTGTTTTCATTGGAAAGAGGTCCTAGTAAGCATTTCCAATTCATTCAAGTATAGTGCTTAGTATTATATGGAGGGTACTTAGCATCCCATCTTCCAATTGAGAATCTGCTCTGAAGTGGGCTTCCTTAGTTTTTTGAAATAAAAAATGCTTCTCTCTTTTGCAAGCAAATACAACATATGGTATATTCTGTGGGTGCTCCAAGCAGAGCTGGAAAGAAAGGTAGACAAATGGGTTCAATTCAATTTAATCTCATTCAGTATTTATTAAGCTTCTACTACATGCAAGGCACTGTGTATGTCAGAGATGAAATTAAAACATGGATTTTGTCATTACCATCATCATTGTCATTGCTAATGTTAATATAGCTGGTAAGTGACTTACGTATATTATCTCATTCAATCCTCACAACAAACCTGTGATGCTGTTACTATACTTGCTTTACTGATGTAGAAATTGAGTCTGAGAGAGGTTATGACTTGTCCAGGGCAGCACAGTTTGAATGCAACTGAGGTGGATTCAAACTCAAGTCTTTTGGACTTTATCTATGGATGTCACTTATGCAAAATTATAATTTGGGGAGTAGGTTATCTACTCCTAACAGCTTGGGGAATCAGGTAGGACTTCATGGAGAATGTGATGCTTAAAGTCGAGCCTTAAGTCAGTCTTAAAGGAAATTAGGATTCTAAGAGATCAGGGGTAATAAATAAATAATTGAGATAAGAATTTTGGAGGAAAGATATTCAAGCAAATGTTAGAAATCAATACTTACCAATAAAAATTTGGAGAGGAAAATAATTAAATTTCAGACACAACTACCAAAAATGTATCGTCCCGCAAAAATGGTTTGTTGGTTTGTTTGTTTGTTTTTAACATTTTTGCGTGTTGTGGACCAATTTTGGCAGTCTTGGCCTCAGACACTTACTAGCTATGTGACCCCGGGAAGTCACTTAACCCTATTTGCTTCAGTTTCCTCATTTATAAAGTGAACCCAATGAGGAAACGTCAAATTACTCCAGTATCTTTGCCAAGAAAACCCCAAATGGGGTCTTGAAGAGTTAGACACAACTGAAACAACTGAACAATAAAAAAGCTTTTAAAAATATATAGAAATGAAAGAAATGCTAAATTTGATTTTGAATTTAGTGAAAATAAAGATGTAACTTTTCCCCCAATGCAAGTTTGTGGACCCCAGGTTGAGAATCCCATGTACTAAAAGGTCACACTCCTCTATAAGAACAAATGAATAAGTTGTTAGCATTAATCTCCACTACTGGTCTAGCCTATATTATTTTTCCCCCTGCAAGAGTGGCCAAGCAGTGTTTTACAAGAAAACCAGCCTAGGGCAGTGGATGTGGAGCCAAGCAGACCTATTTCCTCACTGGGGGTGATCTGGCCAAATGGAATGTCAATTTTTAATCTCTGAAACATTTTTTCCTCCTTTTCTCTTAAAGAGAGAAACTCCAAATCACTCTGGCTCTCATTGATTGGACATTAATTGGTCCCAGGCCAAGACCTACTTGGTCATTGTTTGGGTCCTGATTGGCTCAGAATGAATAAATAGCAACTATTTCTGTTTTGGCAAGAAACCCTGAGGGTCTTCCCCTCCCAGATCTATTTTTTTTTAAAGAGGTCATTCTTTGCTTCGTTTCTTATTAAGCCTTAATCACTGAATAGGCTTTGCCTCAGTCACACTGAGACCTGTGAAGGACCTTACTTGAAAAGGCCAACGTCCCTCACTGCATTCTGGGCCATCTCCAGTCATCCTGACTTTTATCTGGCCACTGGACCTAGATGGTTCTAGAGGAGAAAGGGAGACTGGTGACTTGGCACTGTCTTCTCTCACTTAAATCCAATTCACTTGTATGTCATGGCATCACCTCCCTGATGTCATGGTCCTCTTCAAAAACGAAGGATAAACAGCAGTAAGCAAGGATTCTTGCTACCTATGTGACCTGGAGCAAGTCACAGTAACCTCTTAGCCTCATCTATAAAATGAAGTTAATAATAGTGTTTACTTAATAGATTTGTTGAAAAGCTCAAATTATGTATGAATGTATGTATAGTGGTCTGCAAATAATAAAAACCTGTGTGTTAGTTATTATTATTGCAAGGCTAACTGACAGCGTGTCAAAGTAAAAAAAACTACAATTAGTGTATATGTATATATGTATGTATAGATGTACATATGTGTGTATATATCTGTATGAATATGTATGTATATGTGTACAAATGTATATGTTTATGTACGTGTGTATGTGGAGTATATGTGTATGCATGTGTATATGTATGCATATGAGTGTTTGTGTATATATGTATATATATAGGATGCTGGCCAGGCTTGCATTCTAGTTCAATTAAAAAGCTGAGTTCATTTCAATTCAGTTCATTAAGCAATTACTAAATACTTTCTATGTACCAGGCTCTGAGGGCAAAGGTGATGGAGATATAAAAACAAATATGAAAAAACCCCAAACCTTTTCTGGGAACTTATATTATATTGGAGGGATATTTAACAGATAAGTAAATATGCTTTGTATTCACACACTCATATGGAGCCCATAGTAATTCTGGCATAGTGAGAAGGGTTAAGAGTGGACACTAGGAAAAGGACACCAGTGGATAAGTTCACTGAATCTTTGGTTTAGATTTAGAAAAATATCAGTGAAGTGGGTAGATGACCAAATTGGGATAAAAAGGTTTTAAATACATGGAAGTCTTAGTCTACTGGATCTTAGTAGAAAAAGCTATTTTGGTTAAAAATAATTTGAGAGATGCTTTACTTTTTATGGTGTAGATGTGCAGGGATAGAAACATGGTAGTACCAGTTGCATCATAGTAGCAAATAGATATTTTAAGAGGAAATTTTGTTAATGGTAGGTTGCCCAACATAACCATTAACACTGAAAACACTCATATCTGAGCACAAGAGATAATGGTGCAATAATGAATAAATTAATGAAGAATGCATAAGCAAAGGCATCTTCTCCTTTGTATACATAGCAGACAGTGCTCCCTCAGTGCTTGTCTGTGCACCTTGAATTATTTTTCCAGTAGAGTTGGAGACTTTCATGTATTCACATTCCCTTCCTCAGTGTCCCTTCTGAGTGATTTAATTATTTGTGAGATATCCATCTGGAATTTGTACCTTAATGTGTAAACACAGAACAGAGCTAAATGAATCGTCTCATTCAGAGAAGGACTCCACCATCTTAGCCCTATGAGCACCATGGTATAACAAGCCTATATCAAAAAATGGGAAAACTCTCCAGAAAAAATTCACAATACAGAGCATAGAAAAGTATATCTAATCATAGTCTAACACATGATAGCTGGTCGGCTGATTTAATATATTTAGAGAGTAAAGAATAAAACATTCATCCTCTAAAAATGAAATTCAAATTGGCTTGGGGATAGACTTTTTTTTTAAGCATTGTAACCAGGGGAACCTAGCTGAGCTGAAGACCTGATGGGACCAGGTAAAAGACAGTATTTGCATTGCTATTCCAATAAGGAGAGGCAGATTTTAGTTGGTATATTAAAGAAGAACTTCCACTTTTGTCCTCCTTGCATGCCTCATCAACATGTCAGCTTGTGGCTTCTGTAGGGTTACTTTTTTCCTGTAGAGTGACTTATTAGATCCTACCTTATATATCAAATGTCATGGCGAGCCATTAATTTGGCCCTATTCAACAAGATTGGACTCTGGGAAAGAGCTACACTTACCTTGGCAGTTACGTGTTCCATCCTGCTGATGGGGAGTACTTGGGAAGTGCCAGCTTCTCTACAATTTTCAGAGACTGGGTAAACCTTCTCTCCCCCCAGGTCTTAGCTGTGCTGGATCTGATTCTTAAATTTGCACTATGAGCTTTTATACCTCGGAAATCAGCAAGCTGCAAATGAGGGCTGATGGATTGTTTTGTGGATTATCATCATTCTAGACTTAAGAAAGTTGTGGATAAAATGTTGACAATGAATATTAAACTTTAAAGTGTGTCCTGTATTTTTGGAGACCTGGTTACTAAATATTTACCTGCCCCAGATCTACATCTTTAAAGAATGTGCCCTCCCCATAAGAATTGCACTAGCCCACTTACTGGAAAATCCCAACTTCTCCTCAAATTTGCTATTTTCAAAGTGATCTTAGCATGATAGATTTGGTCCCCTCTCTGGAAAGACAGGTATTCTTGGAAACTGTAGGCAGCTAGGCGCAACACTAGACTCAGAGTCAGGAAGACCTGAGTTCAAATTCTGTCTCAAATTCTAACTTATTGTGTGACCCAAGGCTTAGAACAAAGGTGTTTAGGTGCTTGGCATATAGGTGCTTAATAAATGTTTGTCATTTGATTAACTGATCCTAGACAAGCCACCTATCTCTGTCTGCCTCAGTTTCTTCATCTATATAAAGGGCCCTACCTTCCTAGATTGTTGTGAATATAAAAATGAGATAATTGTTTTCAAAGCACTTTACAACCTTAAAACATTATATAATGGCTATTGTTATTATTACTACTTAAAATCAATACTGAAATGGATTTGTGATCTCACCATTTTGAGAGTGCCCTCCAAGATTACAGGCCTTCTTTGCTTCATAGGATTGAACTCCATCAATCTACTCATTGGTCATTGGATAGGAATCTTGCATTTAGAGTACCAGCGGTCAAGTTTAAGTTTGCTGATGGGGATTCCAAGTACCTTCTGTCCCCTTTCCAGCCACTTAGCCACTGTCATTGAGGAAGAAGACAACACAAAAGAGGGTCATTTTATATTTCTTATGGGTTACCACAGCCAAAAAAAAAGTTCAGTACCAGATATCCAGTTGTGGTAGGGAATCTCTAGTCCCTGGAAAAGTCAGGACAATTCACCATTGTGGATAAATGAAGTAGGCACATGATAGATTTCACTGCTACTCTCAATATGATCTTTTGTTGCACTATATGTAACAGGCATCTTGCCATAGATTAAGAGTGTTCTCCATTTTACCATCCATTAAAAGGATTTAGGTCCTAGGAAACATCTCCCTTTCTTTTTAGCACCTCACTGTCCTTTTGATAAAGGCTGAAGAATTTAGACTGTGGTCCGGTGTCATAGATACTGTTCATTTGAATGTTTGCCTGGCCTCAGCCTAGTTTCTCTTGGGTTCTCAAGTAAATGTTTATACCAGATTATCTAGCAGAATATGCAACAGAGCTTATGTAGTCACTTTATTTCAGTAATTTACAACCACTTCGACAAACCCAGTGGAGGGGTGTTCTGGTCCACATAGCCTCTGAAGTGTTTGACTTGGTTCTATAACAAGAGGCAAGTTTCATCTTCCAGTATAGGTATAATTTTCTTGGCTCAAGAGAGGTGTTCCTAAAAGATCATTTGGGAACTCCTTAACAAGCAATTTGACCCAGAGCAGGGTGAGAGAAAGGGTAGTCTGTATTACTGTTGCCTGTAGGTAGACAAACCCTCTTTCCAGTGCTGTCAAAGCTCTAAGGGGTTTCAGGTTTTACCTAAGGGCAGATTACCTAGAGTGCTTTAAAAAAAAAAAAAACCACACACAACAAACTCTCACCCTTGAAAGTTAGTGACAGAGAAGCAAAGCAATCAGGAACGAAAATTATGACTGGATGGATGGTTGAAGAATTGGAGAGGTTGAACCAGAACAAAGTCCCAGCTGGAGTTTGTATGTTGAATTCTGCTGTCAAAGGTTGTTGAACTGGGTTCCATTAGACATGGCTACCTTCCAATGATGGATTATAGCACTAAAGAGCCAGAGGCAAAAAGAATCCCAGAAATGACCAGTGATTGACCATCTGAGATGCAAGAATGGGTCTATGGTGAGGCTGCCTTATTGTGACTTTCTTGTTCATGCCTTCCTGGAAGATGGCGGCCCTCCCACAGATTGCTTTACCCATTCCTCAATGGAATATTAGATAGAGGTGAGGTCAACTGCACTACTCCTCATTCCCTTCCTCTTGCTTTTGGTATCAGACTGTGCTCCCTTTCAAACCATATAATTTTAAATATTTAAAATTATTAATTTTATTATTATAAAGTTAAAAATGAAATTTATCATGTTAAAAGTTAAAAATTAAATATTTTTGCAGTATATATTTACATATAAATGTCTATGCCTTAAAATCTGGATGGCAAATAGAATCTTTGCTTACTGTAATGCTAGTAAGTGAGATCTGAAATTCATGAGAGAGCAAAACTTTAGGAGAGGGGATTTAAAGTATTGAAGTTTTTCCCTCTACAATTCATGTTAACATTGCCAGACAGAGTTTTCTGGCAGAAGTTTCAAAAAGTCAGCACTTAAGAGAGTTGTTGGCCTTTTTGATGGAGAAAGAGAAGGACCAGATATACTGCCAGCACACGTGAACATGTTGGCTAAGGTGGTGGTGATTAAGACTGACACCCTTCACTCTACCCTTTGCAGTTAAAGGGCAGTACTAGGCTTGAAAGAGGGAGAATCCACCTCTGGAGGGGAGGGAAAATTACAGAAGACCAGACTCCAAAAAAAAAAGGTGGTGGTGGGGAATACACGCACCAGAACGCCAGCTAGTTCCTGTCTCAGTGGAAGACTGACAGGTTGGCTGGTCCTGCTTGCCAGTGCCACCTGGTGGCCATATCTTTTTTATTTTTCTTTAAAGAAATTGAATCCTATTTTTAACGTACTATTCAGTTGAAAGATTTGGAGTTTGAAGGAATAGTTGAGACCAGTTAGTCTAACCCTGTCATTTGAAGAGAAAAGATAAATAGTTTACTCTTAGTTATTTATGAGGGTCTTTTGTGTAAAGAGTGCTTGGTGGGAAGTAGTCAAGTGGGCCAGGGTAGCTAATTGACTACCCTCTACTTTAAGGATTACTGAATAAGAAAATAGCTTTTGCTTCCAACCAGACTTGTATCCCTAGACCAGCAATATCTAAGGGAGGAGTGAGGGAGCAGATAGATGTCATCCTAGTCTTCGGGTTACATTCCTTACTCCACCAAGCCTGAGAAGACTCTTCCTGTGGAATTTTATTCCTTTCCTGGACTTTTCACAATAAAAGTATGTTTTTTGCCCCTGAGGTCCCTTCCTCTGATTGGCTAGCTCCTCCCAGAACCTCCATTTTAAGGGAAAACACCCTGGTCAGCCATGTGTTCATTCTTTCTCAGGCTGTACTCCTGAATCTCATGACTTACTCTATCATGAATTCCCCAGTAGGTATCTTGCCTCCCCCACATCTGCTTTTAGCTTCCTTCTGAATATTGTCTTCCCCCATTAGAATGTAAGGTCCTTGAGAGCAGGGACTATTTTTATTTCTGCTTGAGATTGTATTCCCAGGTTTAACACAGTGCCTGGCACATAGCAAGCCCTGGCACAGACACATCTATTTAAGCCCCCAGGTTCTAGTTGATGTCCAAGAGATAAACCCATGTCCCAGGAGTAGGAAAAGACTTTGTTCTTCTTCTACTTCCTGTCTAGAGACATTCTAGAGAACTCTATCCAAAAAAGCATCTGATGAAAACTGCCTCTTATTTAAACAGATGTGGTGCCCTCTTCTTTGCACTGTCATGGAGTAGGGGATGAGGGATGTCCAAAGAAACACTCAGTATCTTTGTATAATATTAGAATTTCAACACTGGGTCACTAATGGCCAGAAATAAGCTCTTCCCAACCTTCCATGTTGTTGATTGGAATTAGGGAGAGAATAGATACGCATGCTTTTTTTGGTGGGGGGGCAGTGGAAAAGGACACCCATCACACTTATGTATCTACTTGTTTCTCCTAATCGATAAGTTCACTGAGGGCAGGGAGTGTTTCATTTTTGTCCTTATACTGCTACAGCTTATGGCAATTTCTAGCTAGTAGATGTTTAATAAATTTTCATTTATCAATTGATGTCCTCCTTGATTAATGCCAGTTCATGTTTGTGACAATGGTAGACATGGTCATTGAAGACAAGGAGAAGACAATCACTATTGAATTTGGTTTAGGCTTTTAGTGAGGAGAGTAAGCTTTGTTTTTAGACTTCATAGGCTCATTGCTGAGCAACATGCCTTAATAGTTGCACTAAATCTGGGAACTCATGTATTATTTCTCTTTTTATCGTTACTCTCTATGCTAGCTGACCTGTCTTATCCTTGTAAACTTAGCATTTGGTTTCTATGGAAAGGAATTAAGTAATATGATGTGGTAGTATGTTGACAGGGTGGAAATGTTTTTCTTCTTACGTTATGAAGAATAGAAATTCATTTATATATGCCCCAATTCCCTAATGGATTGGCAGTCTCATCATTGGGTTGTCCTTTAGAGCCCATCCATAAACGCCCATCCTTTATGACTCTTCCCTGTGTCTAACCATTAGTTCCCTACAGGAATGTACCTGACTGACATGCTGGAGGTCTGCCTTGATTTCTCTTGATGTTATGAGCTGTTCATCAGTTACTTGCTTTCACCATGGGATCTGCTCATTTTTTGACCCTGCATTTCATTGGTGATGTCTTTTATTTTAGTTTTTTGGGTTTTTTTTTGGTTACAGGGGGGAACTGGATCTCCTTATGTGGACCAGGTTGAAAATGCAGTGGCCACTCATGAGCTCAGCCCCACTATTGATTGTCATGGGAACTTTTCCCTGCTCCATTTCCAACCTAGGCCAGCTTGATCTTCCTTGGGTAGCCTGATGATATGCTTCCCGCAAGATTCACCCTGTTGGTGCTAGACTTAGTGTATATACCCAATAAGCTTAGCTTAGACCTTTCAAACTTCAGCAATCCATTACCCCAACACTCCTCCTCTCCCAGTGCAGGGGTTGCAGGCATGAGCCATTATCCCCAGATGTTTCATTTCTTCTTCAGAATTCCTAATCCAACAGAATTATTTTTTAAAAATACATTTCCTTCAAATATGCAAATATTCTTTCACCAGATGTTCTATCGTGATGCGCTGTTATGGCATAGAGATCTGGATCCTCAAAGGCTACTCCTGCAGAGTGCTAACTTAGAAACGGTACGATGGGTACGATGTTAGATGGTCCATCTGTTGTTACTTGTAGAATAGTGTAGATGGTGGGCAGCTAGGTAGTATAGTGGATAGAAAATTGGGACTGGAGTCAAGAAGACCCAGTTAAAATCCAGCCTCAGACATTTGCTAGCTGTATAATCCTGGGCAGGTCACTTAATCCTGTTTGTCTCAGTTTCCTCATGTATAGAATGAGCTGGAGAAGGAAATGGTCAACCACTCCAGTATCTTTACTTAGAAAATCCCAAAACAATTGGATACAACTGAAACAACTCAACAGCAAAAATATAGGTGACTTTGGATAGGCTTATTACCAGGAGGATTGCCTATGTGGAAGTCAGGTGATGGAGAGAGAGAGAGAGAGAGAGAGAGAGAGAGAGAGAGAGAGAGAGACAGAGAGAGAGACAGAGAGAGAGAGACAGAGAGAGAAAGACAAAGAGACAGAGAGACAGAGAGAGAGAGACAGAGAGAGAAAGACAGAGACAGAGCGAGAAAGACAGAGACAGAGAGAAAGTGTGTGTGTGTATGTGTGTGTGCGTGTGTGTAACCACAATTAACTCATGAAACGATTTACCAAGGAATGAAACAGTTTAATTTCCATATTGTTAGAGAGTACTCACTTCAACGAAATCACAGGTAAATGAAGTAACTATTGAGATTGTTAAATAATAATATGTCATCTCTTTCAGTAATATTCTCCCTAGTTCAGAGTTAAGCATGCCAAGACCCAGAGAGATAGTGGCTTTCTCATGATCACACAACCTATGTTGGAGGTAGCAACTGAACCTACATTCTCTTGACTTCAAGTCTGGCCTTGTATCAGCTATCTGACCTAACGTTTCTTAACTAGTATAGCATGACAGCTGAATGGAGGTTGGACCAGAGTGGGATAGGATTTGAGGCAGAAAGAGCATCTAGCAGGCTATTGCAAATAGGCCAAGTGTGAGATAATGAGGGCCCACACCAGAGTGGTAGAACTGTCCAAGGAGAGGAGAGGGCATGTTAGAGAGATGTTGCAAAGGTGAAATCAACAGGCAAGAGATTGGATATGATGGAGTGATGAATAGTGAAAAACTATTGTGAGATGATGTGAGACTGGGCGATCAGAAGGATGGGGGTACCCTCCATAGTAATAGTAGAGTTAGGAAGGAGGGAAGATTTTTTAAAAAAATAATATTTTGTTTTTGTTTTTTACCGATTGTATCTAAAGACAATTTTTAGCATTCATTTTTATGAAATTTTGAGTTCCAAATTTTTCTCCCTTCCTCTTATCCCCTCTTCCTAAAACAGTAAGCAATTTGATATAGGTTATGCATGTGCCATCATGTTTCCATATTAGTCACACCTGTGGAAGAAAAAACAGACCAAAAGGAAAAAACCATGAAAAATATGAAAAAAGTGAAAATAGTATGTTTCAATCTGCATTCAGAGTCCATCAGTCCTTTTTCTGGTTGTGGATTTCATTTTCCATTATGAATCCTTTGGAATTGTCTTGGATCATCGTATTTCTGAGAAGAGCTAAGTCAGTCATAGTTGATCATCACAATGTTGCCATTACTGCATATGACATTCTAGTTCTTCTCATTTCACTTTGCATCAGTTCATGCAAGTCTTTATAGGTTTTACTGAAATCGGCCTGCTCATTATTTCTTATTGCACAATAGTATTCCATTACATTCATGTACCACAGTTTGCTCAGCCATTTCCCAATGATGAGCATCTGTTCATTTTCCAGTTTTTTTGCCAACACAAAAGTTGCTGCTATAATTATTTCTTGCACATCTAGGTCCCTATCCCTTTTTTTATGATCTCTTTGGGATACAGACCTAGAAATGGTGTTACGGGATCAAAGGGTATGCGTAGTTTGATGGCCCTTTGAGCATAGTTCCAAATTGCTCTCCAGGATGGTTGGACCAGTTCACAACTCCACCAATGATGTATCAGTGTCCCAGTTTTCGCACATCCTCTCCAACATTTATCATTTTCCTATTCTATTATATTAATCAATCTGATAGGTGTGAGGTGGTACCTGAGAGTTATTTTAATTTACATTTCTCTAATAAAAAGTGATTTAGAACACTTCTCTATATGACTACAGAAAGCTTTGATTTCTTTATCTGAAAACTGTCTGTTCATATCCTTTGACCATTTATCAATTGGGCAAGAGCTTGTATTTTTATAAATTTGACTCAGTTTTCTACATATTTGAGAAAAGAAGCATTTATCAGAGACACTTTCTGTAGAGATTATTTCCCAGCTTTCTGCTTTTCTTCTAATCTTGGTTGCGTTGATTTTGTGTGTGCAAACCCTTTTTAATTTAATATAATCAAAATGATCTATTTTACATTTTGTAATGCTCTCTATCTCTTATTTGGTCATAAATTCTTCAAAAGGAAGGTTTTGGGGAAAAGGTAATGAATATAATTTTGTGTTTGTTGAATTTAAAATCATTTGGAATACCCAGTTGGAGAGGTTTAGTAGGCACTCAGATATATGAGTCTCAAGGTCAGCAGAGATTGGTTGATTTGTTGGTTGTTGTCTTTCCTTCTTGAAGAGGACCCAAATGACCTCACTATGTTAGAGTCAAGTTACAATGCATCTGACTGTGGTTGATCAGACCAGTAAGAGCTCAGAATGTTCTACCATAGGTAGGGTAGCCCATGTGAAAATTTAGGGTGGATTCTCTAAATTTGTGCATCTTATATTTCTTTTGAGCTATTTCATTTCTGCTTTGCTAATAGAGCACAGCACCTTTTCTGATGAGGGCACATCATACTGGGTGGTCTTGTGCCAGTGTCTCCCATGTCCCAAAATCAAATCCAAAGTTCTTGAGAGAGACCTTGAGAGTGTCCTTGTATCGCTTCTTCTGACCATTATGTGAACACTAGATAAACAGATTTGAGAATCATCAGCATAGAAATAACAACTGAAGCTAAGGGAGCTAATGAGATTACCAAGTGGAATAGTATGTAGAGAGAGAAGAGAAGAGGCCAAGGTGAGGAGGGAGTCCATTCCAGGTTTGAGGAGACAACCTGAGTAAGGCATAAAGATGGTAGATGGAGTCTCATATGTGAGGAACAGTAAGAAGGCTAATTTGGCTGGATTGAAGAGCGTGTGAAGGAGAATAATATACAGGGCATTCCAAAAGTCAACTCAGTTTTAAATTATTAAAACTTAAAATTAGAACAGTTTGTATAGTAAGCTTGGAAAGATAGGACAGAGCCAAGTTTTGAAGGACTTTAAAAACCAGAAGGGTTTGTCTGAGTTCAGAGCAATAGGGAGTCACTTGAGTGTACTAAATTTATTTCACTTTTTAAAAAATAAAGAAGATTACACTCTGCTTCCTCCCATATACCAAAACCCTAATGCTGTTAATGTGGGTGAACATTCTGGCCAGAATATTGGTGTCTAATGATCACGCAATTATTTAAATTTCTTTTGGGGGAAGAAAGGGAAGATATTCTTTGTTGGTACTTGCCTAGCCTGGAGAAAAGGAAAATACAATTAGTTAACTTTAATTTTGCTTATGAAAACTAGGGTCAATTGAGGCAAATCTGTTATTTGAATTATACATTTTTGACTATGAAGCATGAGAGAAGACTATTTCCCAATTTTAAAGTAACATCCCTTGCATGTATTTGTACCCTAACTTTGCTTAAGTCAGAACTGAGTGTCTTTTCTTTTAGAGCTCCAGTGCCTCCTAATCAGTGAGCCTCCCCAAGGCTACCTCAAGGCTTCAGTCACTTATAGTTTCTAAGTTCCCCTTCCCCCTCAGGTATTTACTTTTCTAATTCCAAACCCAGTTGGGTCAGATTTATCAGCTGGTTTTTAATTATTCATTGTCTTTGGAAAGTCAGCTTGGAGGGAAGGGTGTGTTGTCTGGAGTTGAGGGTAGTGAGGTTGGGGGAGGAGCTGGAAAGACTTATCCCTTTTAAGAAGGTTTGAAACCAAGCTTCAAAATTCTCAAAAAGATTACAATGGAGCTTTGTGGATGGAGTGATAAAACTACTTTTCTGGCCTCCCAATGCTTCTAGTTAACATGCGAATCAAAATGAGACTCATGATGCAGAGTGAGACATTTGTTTTTTAGCTATGGCCAATGTGGGACTTCATTTTACCTGACTGCACATTTGTCAAAAGATTTTATTTTTGTTTTTCCCAAAGGGGAGAAAAAAATACATTTTTAATTGAAAAGAAATAAAACATGTAAACAAGAATAAAAGTGGTAGGTGAAGAGGACTGGGTTATTGACCTCTACCTTGTTTTATTACACATACTTGCCTGCAGCAAGACCACTAGTTTTTGTTTAGCTTCCCTTCTAGTGACAATTTTGGTGGTCTCCATACAGTCTTAATTCTTGTCATTAAAGTTTATTTTTAAAAAATTTATTTTTTTTTAACATCCATTTAAAAAATCTTCAGTTCCAAATTCTCTCATTCTCCAACTCTTCCCCTGCCCATTGAGAAAGTAACACGATACTCTTTATATGCATGAAATCATATAAAGCATATTTCCATATTAGCCATGTTGCAAAAAAAGCAAGAAAAATAAAGAAAATTAATGTGGGTGCTTCAATATGCTTTAATCTGCACTCAGAGTTCATCTGTTCTCTCTGGAGGTAAATAGCATTTCTTCATGATGAGTCCTTTAGAATTATGGATCATTGTATTAATCAGAGTAGCTAAGTCTTTGACAGTTGATTATGAACTGCATACAATGTTCTCCTGGTCCAGCTCACTTCACTTGAATCAATTCATGTAAGTTGACAGAAAATTGTTAATACTAAATGTAAGGTTATTTGTCACTCCGTTAACAATCCTAATGGTGTCTGCATTTCAGTAATGCCTTTACATTCCTATCCTTAAGATACTTACTCTAGATTAGGTTGAGCTGAACCACACCCTAAATCCTCACCCTGAGATTTTACCTTGTAAAGGAACCTAGTTTAAACTGGATCTCAGCTTTTGATGTCCTTGCTGTCTTCCACTGGGATTCTTGGCATGAAAGGCAAAATAGCCAGAATGAAGTGGTTTTCCTTGTCAGGACTGCCAAGGGCCACTGGGGCCTCATGACCAGACCTTGCTTCCTCATACTACCTCCTCCCCCGTTTCTCTTAAGAGTATAAAGAATCTTTTCATGGGTTTCTTGGTTCAGAAATTCACTGTGCTCTGCACTCATGAGACATCCCCTAGGGTGGCAAGTCTACCACCTTGTTATCTCAATTAAAGATGCTTTATTCTTCCACTCCTGACTTTGATTTATTTCATGACTTGACAAAGTCTTCTCAAGTTTTTCTGAAATTATCATGCTTCTCATTTCATATAGGACAATAATTCCATCATAAGAATATATCACAACTTGTTCAGCCATTCCCCAATTGATGGTCATTCCCTCATTTTCCAATTCTTTGCCACCGCAAAATATGCAGCTATAAATATTTTTGTACCATTAGGTCCTTTTTCTTTTCTTTGACCTCTTTGGAATATTGACCTAATAGTGGCATTTCTGGGTCAAAGGGTATGCACCCTTTTATAGTATTTTGGACATAGTTCCAAACTGTTCTCCCAAATGGTTGGACACAACTCCATCCACAACTCTTCAGTGTCCCTATTTTTCCACATCATCCCCAACATTTGTCATTTCCTCTTCTTTCATGTTAACCAATCTATGGATGTGAATTGTTTTAATTTGCATCTAATTATTAGTGATTTAGAATATTTTTAATGTGACTATTGACAGCTTTGATTTCTTCTTATGAAAACTGCCTGTTCATATTTTTTGACCATTTATCTTACCAGTATAGTTTAAAGGAAAAACTTCTTTTCCTCCATTTCATTGGTACTTTGCATCAGTGGTGTAAACTCAAACTGAAATGGATCTTGTACACCACATATTGATTTAGAAAACTACAAATTAACATTACCTATGTTTAATTGTATTTTTATTTATTTTTGTTAAACATTTCCCAATTACATTTTAAGCTAGTTGCCCCGGGAGTCTTTTTTTTGGGGGGGGGTGGGTTTGAGAATGACTGTAAGTTTGATTCTTCTGTTTTTATTGGTTGATAAACCTTTTTTGAATTCAGGATTATTTGTTGATATGGGTAGTAAAGATTGGCCAGTAGGAGAAAGGAGGGGAATAAGTTTTTGTTAAGTGCCTACTATGGGCTAGGCCTTGGGTTAAGCACTGTGCTAAATATTATCTTGTTTGACTTGAGTAAAAGTAAATCAATCTAGACATGGTGAAATTATGAGAAGTCACCAAAGAGTATGAGCCACAATTACTGAGTATTTATGAGAGTTTATCAATAGCAAATCCATGATCTATTGTCAATCTTAGGTATTCTTTCTCATAATATAAAGATCAACTTCCATGGGTGAAGAATGATTTTGTTTTCAAAGATTTAACTGTAGTTGAGGATATTATTTTATCCCCAGACTCTCATGAATGATTGTTTCACTCTTTTGCAGGGCTGGCCCTTCCATGTGTATTATTCTCGACAGGAACAGGGGTTTCCTGAGGTCTGCTGTGAATGGTTCAGTCGGTGGATATTTTCACTTCTGACTATGCTTCACTTCTTAGTTCCAAGTTGAAAATTACCCCTTAGCTTGAATTCTCCAATTTAAGCATCTGAAATTTCTAGGAAAATAAACCCCAGTACCACCATATTCTTCCCTCACCATTCTGCTCTCCTTTCCTGGCTCTTTGCTTATAGATAAAATATATAGTTCAGATTTCCTAACATGACATTCTTCTCTAGGATCATATTCCAAAGTCTCCTCAACTTTGAAAGTAAAAACTGCAGTGGAAAAATCTAAAATTAATGATTCTATTGATGGTTTTATTGTGGTATCCTGAATAATGTCAGCTATAGTTCTGGTCAGACTGCCTCTGAATTATTGGGCTCAGTTCTGGGAACCACATTTTTGGAACATATACTTGCAAGTTGGAACATACATTACTGAACTGAGAGGCTGTTTAGCATAGTGGATAGAGAGCTGAGTCCTTACTGACAAAGACCAGTTGTATGACCCTTGGCAGTTTTCTTAACTTCTCAACTTTCTAGCGAATCCTTTAAGATTATATGTCATAGATAAAGTGCTGATCTGCATTGTTAGAGTAAGTTTTCTCAACCAGGAGTTCCCTATACCAATGAAATCACAGTCCAAGTCCTTATCTCTGTCCCTATGAGAGAGTGTTGATATTAGAGCAACTGTGATGATGAAAGGACAAAAAATTTGACATATAAAAATTGGATAAAGGAACATTTACCTTTCTGTGTGACTTCAGGTAAGTCATTAATCTCTCTGAGCATCAGTTTGCCCATATGCAAAATCAGGTGTATGGCAAGTCCTTCTTAGCTTTAAATCTCTATTCCTATATGAACTGAAGACAAGAAGACCAAGTGGGAGTGAGGAGTGGTATGTGATAGCTGTCAAAGTATTTGAATGGTTTTAATATGGGAGAAACATTGGGTGTCATAGATCTAGAATTGTAAGGGATCTTCGAAGCTATCAAATCTAGCTCCTTCCTTATGCAGATCAGAAAAAATGAAATGAACGGGGGGTAATTTACCCAGGGACACGCAACTAATGTCTGAGACAGGATGGAATCTCAAGTCTTATTGGCTCCAAATCATGTACATGAAATTTCATTAAGCAAATGTCATTCCTGAAGACTTTAATCAGTTGGGCTTTTTGGTTTTTTTTTTTCTTTTTTTTTTTACAATCTGCTTTAACTCAAATATAATAATAATGGCTAGTAGTTATACGATAATTTAAAGTTTTCAAAATATTTTTACAAAAATTATCTTATTGGAGCCATAATACCATCCAGTAAGATAAGTGCTATTATTTTACTTTACGTATGAACAATTGAAGTGAAGAGAGATTAAGTGATTTACTCAAAGTCCAGACAAGAAGCATTTATTAACTACCTATTGTATGCCAGGAACTAAGCGGTGGTAATGCAAAAAATTTAAAAAGAAAATACATTTCCTGCCCTTAAGTAGAGCAGAGCCTAAACAATTATATACAAACAAGGGATACACAGTATTAACTAGAGATAATCTCATAGGAAAGGGTTTAAGATTAAGAAGCACCAGAAAAGCTAGTAAGAGCATGAAGCAAGATTCAAATCCATTTTTCTGAATCAAGGTTCAGTGCTGTGTCCACTATGCCAGTTTTCCAGGAATGCCCAAATATCCACCAGCTTGTCAAGAAGGATTTCACATTTCTGAAAGTTGCATTTGGGTACAATCATTTCATTGGTTATGACAACTAGCAGGAAATGAAGAATCTTTGCCACAATTGTGGAAGGCCTCAAGGATAGGAACTAACTCAGGCTCTTTGTCTCATCTATGGTTAACCAAAGGGAGGAGGAAAAGATAATGTGATGCTGGGTGGGAACTGCCTGTACTTTGTAAATCGCAGCCTTATCCCACAGCTCTAGCTCATTGAGAATCCAAAGGCTGACCTAGAGACCCTTAAAGTTTTCAACTCTTCTTTCCTTCTTCCTTCTCTATTCTGCATCAGAGGCAAAGGTTGAAACTAAAATGGAAGAAAGCTCATTTCCTTTTATTTCTTTTTTTCAAAAATAACTTTATTTTTAAAGACTTAATAAGTCCCTCAAAGTCTCTCTCCTCGTTGCTTTCGCTCTAGGGGGTATTTGGAATGTCTCCCAACATGCACCAAGACAAAAATATCTCAACTTAACTTGAATTCTTCATGAAATCCTACTGTATGAAAAAAGATGAACTTTGCATTCGGAGTCCTTTCCCACCTGTGTTTCACCTTTTACTTATTCCTCCTACTCATTTGACTTAATGAAATAATTTGGAGTTTTATTAATCATCCAAATTTTATGAGAAATACTATTCCATAAAGGGAAATATATCTGTTGGATGTTCCACATCAACTTTTATTGAGTAACTGAATTGTGCCTGCGTTGCAGTGCACAATACTCTAATTTGTATTTTTCTTCGAAAAGTCAGTCTTGGTTGTCCTCTCATTTTCACTGTTCTCTTTGGACTTTGGCACCAAACTGTTTACAAAAGGCTTTAACCTGTTATATAATAGGTTAGGCATTATGCAGATTTGACAATAGGTCAGATTCTGAGATTAGCCTAATGATGCCTAATGATCTGGTTAGAATTTAGTATTTTAATATGTCGGTGATCTGTGATTTTGTCATTGTGACTGCTTACATAAATTTCAACCCCCTCTCTTGCCAAATAGAGAATTGCTATGGTAAAAACCAATCACAACCTTTCAACCAACTGGCCTCTCTCAACTTAGATAGACTGATCCTCAGACAAGAAGAATCTTGCATGTTACTAGATCCATATTTAGTCAATTAATTCATTAGCACATAAGTTTAAAAAAATTATCAAAAGCCCTCACAACTTGGTAGAGCCATCTAGAACTTGTGCTTGAAAGATGCTGAGGCATTAGAGTGGAACTTTTGTTAACCTGCCTAATACGTTGGAGTTTAACAAATTTTAATGAAATGGCTGGAGGCTTGCTGTAACACTAAGTGGGTGGGGAGGGGTTAAGTTTGTGAGTGGGAATTACAGATAAAGGTCTCCCTTGTTACATCAGGAATTACTCCATTTAGCTCTTTAATGAAAGCTTTTAGCAAGATCTCAGTGGACATAATTGATGCTCACTTGTAACTACACAATATACCTATAGTACTTGAAGATGCCTGGGGAAAATTATTCATGTATTGGAATAGTTTCATGTGCCCTGTAATGATTTCTGGGGTCCCATTAGAACAAAATTCCTGTATATACAGTCCCTTATTTTCAAGATTGATACTCAAGATGATGTAACAAATGTCGTTTCTGTGTGAACAAAATGATGATGCTCACTAGGTGCTCTCCATTGGTTTTGAAGTCAGAGTAAGGAGAAATGGTAAGTGATGTAGATTAGATATAAAGACATTCTAGACAGAAATGGAGATACAATTCAGTGTTCACTGTCAAGGTGTGTGTGTGTGGGGGGGTGGGGTTGTCTCCTTATCCCTAGAAACTTCCATTTCATGCCTTACGATCCTTCATCCTAAGGAACTCTCTGGCCAACCTATGAATCAGCCCTTTGGGACTCATCAGATCGTCCTCTATGCTACAGATCCCCTGGATTGATAACGATCAGGCATAGAAGCTGAATAGAGAGATTTTACTTGCTAAAAGGGAAGACAGAGTCAGACTCTTCTGCGTATAGTTTTAATTGTGGAAAACGTAGATAAAGACTTTTATAGACTTCTTGATGAGTATGAGTCCATCAACAAGGAAAATATCTATAATAACTAAAATATTTTATGACTATGGATTTTATTTTGGAATGGAGAAGAGAAATAATTCCCAGTATATTCTGCTTCATAAACAATTTCTATGGCTAACAAGGCATTTTGCTAATTCAGTAATTTGTTCAACATGGAGTGAATGTCACCCTCCTCTTTCAGGACTCCGCACCACCATTGCCCTTCTCACAGTTCTCTAAGATCCTCCCTCTCCCTTAAATGATCTTTCTCTCAATTTAGTTTTTGGGGTACCATTCTTTAATGCCAATGACTCAAGCGCTTATTGTCAGTATGTTTTCTTTACTGTTAGCCACCAGGAACTAGCAACTGAAATCTATTTAACCACTAAATATCAATTACTTTATACAAAGGGATGTTTACTTTGGAGATATAGCACTAATGTAATGCTTTTTACCTAATATGTAGGGACATACTCTCCTTTATCTTACCTGGGTCTCTGAGGAGAATAGGTTCAGACAATGTAATTCACACCATTCAAGTTCATATCCAAATGTCTCATCTCAGCTGCCACTGGATTAAATCCACATATGGACATCAATGCTGGGTTGGCAGCAGAAATCAGTATGGACTTGACTCCCAGACTCCCCTGACTCTCAGACTCCTGAGCTCTCCAACAGCTGAATATGGTGTGCTCCCCTAAGCTTTTGAAATTCACAAGGTTACAGACCCCACAACTTCCTTCTCCTAAAACATAAAGGAACAAATGCTGATGTAGGCAAAGAATCAAGGCCCATATTTAAGGGGCCCCATGTCTGCCTTGGAGGGAGAAGGACCAAGGCATCACCTCTTGTAACATTATGTCTCAGCAGACATCAGCAACAAAGGAGTTATATTGAGAGCAGAGGTCCAGCAAAGAATGGACAGGACTGAGGCTAACTGAACAGCTCTTTGAAGGCATCCCCTAGTTCTGATTCCACAGCTGCAACCAAAGAGGCTGCCATCTATTGCATGATGGAACCAGTTACAGAATGCCTACCCATGCTCCAAAGTCTTTCCAAGATACTTCCATTTCTCATCATTATGATTCTCCTAGCAGAGCTCCCCAGGTTCTTCCACTTGGGGAATTACATCAGCTGAGCACACTGATGCACTCTGTGCAGTCTAGTAAGGAGTAGGTTTTTTTGACCAGTCCTATTACATTAAAAACACACACTGAAACCACTTGCACTTAGCAACTGTGTGGGCATGGGCAAGTCATTGGCTTCTTTGAACCTTAATTTGTATGTAAAATATAATGTGTAAAATGAGGATGATAAAATTTCTTGTACAAGATTTGTTGTAAGGCTCAAATGAGATGGTGTATGTTGTGGGTCACTTGGTACAGTGTCCACTGACAAACAGAGGCTTCTGGAGTCTTTCCTAGCTAAACTTGGGTACCATGACACCGTGACCATGTTTGAACAGATAATTTTCCTTTCCCCTCATATGAAAGGAAGGAGAGAACTGGAATCTTCAAAGAGGCAAGAAATGTGTAAGAAAGGGTACGATCTGACCAGCATTTCCTTGACTCACCTTCCCTGACTTTTCTGACTTCCCTCATGTAGATATCCTCCTCTTAACCTTGCTGTGCTACCGAATTGGCTCCTGCTTCAGTGATTGTTTCCTGACACAAGGAGGATAAAAGTTCCTAGCCTTATGTAGTTAGGGTCTCTGAGGCTTGGTGAATCCCTGAAACCATGCAAGTTGCCAAACCCTGATAACTTAACAACTAGGAGCAGTTTCCACATGGAGAAGAGGGGGGCAACTTCCAGATAAAGCTTAGCACCACTATATCCTTGTTCTATGCTTTGCTGTTTTAGGGCAAAGGTATAGTTCAGTGAAGCCACCTATCAGATTGTCTAATATGACAATATAGGAAAATGAAGATGTTGGAGAGGATATAGGAAAACTAGGACACTAATGAACTGTTGGTGGAGTTATGAATTGATTCAACTATAGAGAGTAATTTGGAACCATGCCCAAAGGGTTATAAAAGTGTGCATACCCTTTGATCCAACAATACCACTGCTAGATCTATATCCCAAAGACATAAAAAGCAGGGGGGAGAGAGAAAGGACCTATTTGTACAAAATTTTTTTAGCAGATCTTTTTGTGGTGGCTAAGAATGGAAATTGAGGGGATGCCCATCGTTTGGGGAACGGCTAAACAAACTGTGGTATATGAATGTAATGGAATACTATTGTGCTAAGAGAAATGACAGACAGGTTGACTACAGAAAAACCTGGAAAGGCTTATATGAACTGATGCAAAGTGAAGTGAACAGAACCTTGAGTATGTTTTACCTGGTAACAGCAATATTGTTCAATGAAGAATTGTAAATGGCTTAGCTGTTCTCAGCAAAACGATGAGCCAAGAACATCCCAAAGGACTAATGATGAAGCATACTATCCACCGCAGGAGAAAGAACTAATATTATTTGAATACAGATCGAAGCATGCTATTTTTTTCACTTTTATTCTTTTTCTTTTATTTCAGTCTTTCTATATAAAATGACTAATATGGAAATGTTTTGGATGGTTTCACATGTATTAACTTATATCTGGTTACTCACTGTCTCAGGAAGGGGAGAGGGATAGAATTTGAAATGTAGTACTTAAAAAAACCCAAATGTTAAAAAAATTGCTTTAACATGCAATTGGGGAAGGGGGAATAAAATATATTTTTAAAATGTTCAGCAAATTGCTACCTCATTTTGTCCTACTGTTGAACCTGAACTAATTGGGTGCTGGTTTAGGGATGTATCTACAACAGAGTGATAATCAAGGGCCTTGGGAGCATGCTGCTATAACAACAAACCAGCAGGATTTCAGTTGTGATGGTGTGTTGAGGTCAAGATCTCAGTCAACCATGAGCTTCAAGTAGCTTCAACCGGAAGGAGGAGGGGATGTGGTGGACCAGAGGGACCTGTGCAATACAGCTAGGGAGGAAGAAGGGAGATGGCCGAGATGATCTAAAGAGACAATGATGTGGCTTGTTCAGTACTGTAGCTACTATTACTGCTGCTACCATTGGTCATGCCCAGGGGGTGAGACGCTGGGAGAGGACTGTATCTGAACAATTTGGGGCTACCTGGAAACAAGGAATAAAGACTGTGGCTGTCCCTCTTTAGTAAGAACTACAAATGATGAAGTTCCCACCTCCCCATCTGTTACTTTAATCTTGCTGCCCTGTTGAGCCTCCACATCCCATTTCTCATCTCTTTAAATAGTCTGTTCACCTTCTGTGTTTCCTAAATATTCTCAAAAGAAAATAGTTGCTCGAAAATATCATTCATTGTGTCCATAGGTGTCAAGGAAAAGAAAAAGTAGCTAAGCAGTATGATGACTGTTCAGTGACTCATAAAGACAGACAATTCCTTCTTATTACTGGGATCACCAGTTGTGCCTTGAGACAAACTGTAGGTTTTTTTGATACATATTGTTTTAGGTCCCTCCAAAACAGGGAAATCCAGATCAAAAAGGAATTGGAGTTAGGGGAGATTATGGTTACAAAGTTACCACTTGTACTCTTGCTATGTGACTATGGGCAACTAGGTGGCTCAGTGGATAGAGCACTGAATCAGGAAAACATCTTCATGAGTTCAAATCCAAACCCAGACACTGATTAGTTATGTGACCCTGGGTAAGTCACTTAACCCTATTTGCCTCAGTTTCTTCATCTGTAAAATGAGCTGGAGAAGGAAATGGCAAACCATTCCAGTATCTCTGTGAAGAAAATTACAAATGGGGTCCCAAACCACTGAATAACAACAAAAGACCACGAATCATAGAGTATTAAACCTCTCTAAGCCTCATTTTATAAATGATTTGATAAACAGAAAGCTAGAGACTTTTCCCTCTGAGGCAGTGCGCCTGGACGACTGCGTGTTCTCTTCTGAAACAAGATAAAGAGTCCTCTTCCTCTATCTTCAGGGGCAGAGTGATAAACTTAGAATGCAGATAGAGATGTAACATTTTTGGAAATGGCCAATGAGGGAATTTGTTTTGAAGAAATATGCGTGTATGAATAGAGGATTTTATCTTTCTCAGATTCTCTTTCCCTCTTTTTCTAAATGGAGAGTGAGAAAGTCAAGTTAATTAAAGAGAAAAAAGGAAAAGCATGGGGAACTTTAAAGGTCAAATTAGTTCTTCATTAGTTAGGCTGGAGAAAGGCTGACTTTTAAGGTATAGCTAGGGTGCTGGTCTGCTATGTGGATTGGCTCTTTCAGAGACCTGTCAGGTAACCATAACTCAATGAAAACTCCTGGGAAAGACTTAGGAGCCTGGAATTATGTATCAATTGTGGCTATGGCTTCAATAGTAACCAAGCATACTCTAATACTATTCTGAACAGTCTCATAGGACTAGATGAAATAACTTTGTGCTCAGAAAAACAGTTAATGCCTTTGCTGCTGCAATGACTGCTAGTGGGTAAAATGAATGTAAGGGACTCTCATTGTCTGCAATGAATTCAATGTGACCATTCAAAACATGAAGTAGAACTTTAGATTGATTTGTTAGTATGGAATTTGAAAAAATTAGTATGTAGAAGATAGTGAACATACTCTCCCGTATTTCTTGGTAGCACTTTTACAACTTTTAAAAATTTATGGTTAAAAGAGAAACAGCATGCACCTCAAGATGGCGCCCTTGAATTAAAAGTTGCATGGAAAGCAAGTAGTGCTTTTGAAATTAGAGTGAGTGAGTCCTTGTAGTCTGAGTGATGGCTGAGTCCAGTGGAAAGATGTTTCTAGTGAAAGCAGAGTGGGGGAGGGAGACCGGCATGTTCTTTGGAATAGGCAGAATCCTCTCCAACTCTGGGATTCTCTGACTTTCTGAGCTATGATGTTTCTCTCAGTTCCCTTGTAGTTTATTACCGAATCAATCAGCAAGCATTTATTAATATACCAGGCACTGGGCTAGGTACTGCAGATACAGTGACAGAATCGGAATAGTCCCTGCCCTCTTGAAACCTACCGAAAAATAATCAGTCTGAGTCAGAGGACATCACGCCTGGAGAAACACCGTAAGTCCTAGGGAACTACCTTCTTTAAAATATTCATAAATAGCCCTTCAAACCTGAGATTCTGCCTTGGCAGAATTTTCGTTAGTATAGCCTATTGATGTGTTCTTAGAAGACATTAAATATTTAATTGTTGGGCTGACTGTTACTGACATTGCCCATCCCCAGGGGGGTGAGACTCTGGGAAAGGTCTATATCTGAACCATTTGGGGCCATCTGGAAATAAGGCATAAAAACAGTGGCTGCCCCTGTTCAGCAAGAGCAACAAATGATGAAACTCCCACCTCCCTGTCTCTCACTTTAATCTTGCCGTCCTGTTGAGCCTCCACATGTCATCTCTCATTTCTTTAAATAGTCTGTTCACTTTCTGTGTTTCCTAAATATTCTCAAAAAGAAAATAGTTTTCCTAAAATAACATTCATTGGGTCCAGGGGTGTGAAGGAAAAGAAAAAAAAATAGCTAAGAAGGATGCTAGCTGTTCAAAGACTCATAAAGACTGAGAATTCTCTTTCTTATTGCTGGGATCACCAGCTACCAGTATGAAACTAATCATACATTTTAATTGATACATGTATATATAAAATTTATTATATATATTCTCATATATAATATATAATTATATATATATTATATTATATATAATTATATATTATATATATTCTCATATATAATATATAATTATATATAATATAATACATATTATATTATAAACATTATCTTTGTATATAAATCTATATAAAATATTAACATGCCTATATAAAGATATAATACATACTACATTATAAACATTATCTTTATAAAGAAATTATATATAAACCTAAAATTATATATATTATCTTTATATATAAATTATCTTATATATGTCTATCCTTATATATATAAACATTATCTTTATAGATATAATTTATATATAAAGATAATATTTATAATATACTATATAATATTTTTATAATAATTTTATGTTATATATAAATTATATATATATATATATATATATATATATATATATATATATATATATATATATATATATATATATATATATATATATATATATATATATATATATATATATATATATATATATATATATATATATATGAAATTTTAGGTTTCCCAAACCAGGGAAAATATAATATTTATAAAGCATTTGAAAAATATTTACTCCTACACAAATATTATTATACAAGCTATTGAGTGCTTAGGACTTCCCATAAAAGTGCTTTCCGAGTTAAAGTTCAAATTAAGCACTCAGAAACATCACTGGTGAGCCTACCTCAAAATACAAGTGAAGCTACTCAGATAAGATTATGTAATACTGTTCTCTGGTAATACTCTTCATATACAAATTTTTGTCCAAAGACGATTTAGTTGATTACTTTTATCAAGGACTTATAAAATATTCTTTCATGTTTTAAGTACTTTCTAAATTCTTCTTCATCCCCTCTTATCCTTTAGTATTCCCCTTCTCTTCTTCCTAGCTTTTCCTTTTCTCCTTCTCTGTTTGCCTCTTCCCTAGTCCCCCCCTTTTTTTATGTTCACCATTCTTTTTTCCTCTGTGTGTCCCTGGTCTTGAGTCTGTCTGGGTCTCTTTCTCTGAGTGTTTCTCTCTTTTCCTCTCAAATTTTCTCTTTATTTCTGTTCTCCCCTTTTAGCTCTTTGTTCATTTTTTAACCAGTGTGCTTTTCTTTCTCTACTTTCTTCTCCCCAGTATTTTCTCTTTCTCTTCTCTCTCCCTACATCAACATTCAAACCCACCTCTTCTTTTCTGTGGAGCTGAAATCAGAGAAATCTGATAGGTTTGCAGGGTTAGTAGCTTGAAGGGGGTTCTCTAGGCAAAGGAAACAGATGGGACGAGAGGGAAACTAAGGAAGAGAGGACTCTTTTTTTTTTTTTTAATTCAGGAGCCAGTCCTGAGGGAAGTTCTAAGCCCTATCAATTGCAGAAAAGACTGAATATGGCAATAGCCCACTGAGCACAATTTTGCCTAAGCCCAGCCTTGTGAATGCCCAATAGCAGATAGGCTATGAGGATCAGAGGAAGGACTTGCCTTGACTGTATAGCTTTAATTGCTTATGAGTAGTTAGAACTACCTCCAGGGTTGGAGGTCCTGTGTTTCTTAAATCTAAGTCTAAGCTTTTATTTGTGGGTTAAACAGAGGTGGCTCATTTTTCCTCAGGAAACATTCATTCAACAAAGTTTTTTTCTACCAGGATTTGATGTGCTTTTTAAAAATATCTTTTTTATTGTGGATTTAACAAAAATTAAAGGTGAATATTTTAATATACAAAGAAAAGAGCATTATAAATGAAAATTTGTATATCTGTCATGTACAGAAATTTTAAAATTTTATGTGTAGGTGAAATTTTAAACTAAATTGATGTAAATTAAAATTTAAGTGTACGTTAAATTTAACATGCTTGCTACTCTATGTCCTTTTCTGAGTTTCCTTATAAGGCAGCTGGTTGCATAGTGCTGGGCCTGGAGCAACAAGTGTTGAGTTTCAAATCCTGCCTCCTTACTAGTTGTGTGAAATTGCACAAGTTACTTAATTGCTGTTTTCCTCAGTTTCCTCAACTGCAAAATGCAGATATTAACAGTAAGTACCTACCATCCAGGCTTGTTGTAAGGATCAAATGAGATAATAGTTACAAAGTGATTAGCATAGTGCCTGGGACGAAGTAAACCCTGTATAAATATTAGGTAACATTATTCCTTTTTCTTTCTTCTGTGTTTTTTCTTAATGTTTTGTAGTATCCTTTCTGGGGCTGCTGCCCTAGTCTGAGCTCATATCGGCAAGTCAGTGCTCCAGAAGGCAGCTATTTCTTCCTTCAGGGTTTTATGGGTAATTCTGGAGAGCTCTGGATTTCCAGTACTGTCATGTAGGAAACTTCTAGTGTACTCTTCCTGATACAAATTAACTAGCTGATATTAATGAACTTCTACAAAGCGATACTTACTAAGAAGACTAGTTACGAAGAAGAATCCTTCCAAACTGGGGAGAGAAACATTCTCCCCTGTGGGCTAGGTCATTTGTGGTTATTGTTCCTCTACAAGAGAACCTGTGACATCAGGAGGGTGGTGTCTTCACTTATGAGTCAATTGGATTTAAGTGAGGCAGGGCTGTGCAAAGCCATCAGCCTCATTCTCTCCTCCAGATTCATCAGAGTCCAGCAGCAAGATATAGGTCGGGATGACTAGTGATGGCCTAGGCTGAAGTGGGAGACTCTGGTCTTTGTAAACTAAAGTCTATTCCAGATCTCAGTTTGTCTGAGGCAACACCCATTCAGTGATTAAAGGTTAGGTAAGAAATGAGGCAAAAGATGGCCTAGTTTGTCATCACAAAAGAATCAGTCTGACAGGGGAAACCCTTCAGAGTTTCTGGCCAGAACAGAGAACAGCTGCTATTTACACTCACTCTGAGTGTAAATAAACTCAAACAATGAGCAAGAGACGCTTAAGCTTGGACCTATTAATGGCCAGTCAGTGAAAGCCAGAGTGATTTGGGTTTAAAGGCATAGTCAAGTAGCTTCATTTGAATCACATCTGGACTTTTTCAAAGCTTGCTTTTTCCAGAGTTTTCCAGGGATAGGGAGTTTAATCTTAAAGAAGATTATATAAAACATACCCCATCCCATTTCGGGGGTACACTTTCACTCCTGCATTAACATAGGACCCTGGGGGGGAGTGGGATCAAATTTGAAGCACACAGATACTTTATGGCACACAGGTAGGAAACATGTGGGGGTAGCAGGTACCTTGTGTCTTCTGGGTTACCTTGGGAATCCTTTCTTCGTTGAGAATGCCCCATCGACTTTGCTTCTAGGTGAGGCATCTCTGGTCGTTGAGCTGCTCTCTTGCTTAACTGAGCATTGTTGAAGAAGGCCATTGACAGCACGGTTGATGCCTTGACTTGCTTGTGAATTGGATTTGTGAGAAATGAACCTAACAAGACCCCAATTGTGAGAAACATACTGACCTTAAGCAAAGGGCAATGCCTGTTGTGAAATCAGGAAAGCTTTTATTAATCTTTATGTTCATTCCCACTGAATGGATAGGTAGCTTCCCAAGTAAGGTTACAGGAAGACTACAGTATGTTCAGACCAATGGGAGCTTCTTATACTGTTCTGAATTCTGGACCTCCTGCCACACCATCCATCGCCACACCATCCATCGCCACATGACTTCATGGTCTCCTCTCTGATACGCTTTCTTTCAGATACCTCATCAAGCCTGTGTACAAGTTTGTGACCGTAACAGGTCACAACTCTGATTAACCTGTGCACACAAAATTCCTTCCTCTGTTTCCTACAGATTTAAGTGACACAGAGTTGCACAGTCATCACCTTCATTCTCTCTTCCTGAGTCATTGAAGTCCAGTGCCAGGAAAAAAGTCAAAACATCTGGTGATGATGACTCAGGATGCAGTGAATGACTTTGACATCTTTGATGCCTGAAGAAGCTCTAAGCTGTCCACTGTACCTTCAAATTGTACTTATTTATCCATTTCGCTAGGGAAAAGCCTTCAGGTAATTGGGGTAGTCATCTCCCCAAGGCACTGACAGGTTTGACCTCTGTTGGTTACCCTCAACCTTGTTTAGCCCATCTACCGAGAAGGTTTTTTACCAGGCTGTGGCTGCTGCTCATGCTATGTCTTCTCAGAGTCACAGGTAAGAGTTAGATGAGAGGAGGACATCAAAGGTGGATGAACAACCCTTAAAAGCAAGCCCTCACACCATCGGTGCTAGTCTCAATCTCTTCTGCCCCTCCACCCTTCCACTCCCCCAATGAACTCTTAGTAGGGTGCAACATCTTGGTGGATCTGTTAATCCGTTGTTGGGTTGGGTCAAGCATGTTGCCCCTCAGGGCTGATTAAGCTATTGTTGCTACCTACTCCAGGGGCTTCTGTCCCAACCCTGATGACTTTTCTGACTTTGTGAGACTTAGGTTATAATGTCTATCCCATTTCATTTCTGGTTACTCTTTTACCTAAGGTTGGGAAAGAACAGAGACAAAGGAAATCCCAGGCACCCAAGAATCATGCGTCTAGGAATCGGGCATCGGGGGCACATGGGGAATAAGGGAATCACTGCCCTTCTATGCACCTGGACACTCATAGCAGTTCTTTTTGTCTCAAAAGTCACAAGGGAAGAAGACAAGGAATCTTCCACTAGAACCTTTGCATATCCCTTCTGTTCTGGCTCCTTGCCAGTTAGAAGACTATTTATCACCATAGTATTAGCCCCTTAGTCACTCACAGCTGGAAATAGGCTCGTCCAATTTCCATATGTTAGACTGACAACAGGCAGAGAATATCATGCATGCTCCAAGGACTGAACCTCATCAGCTAATCCACCATTACTATTTTATATACATTCTTTTCTTCTTTTTGTGAATCGTTATCACTACCTGCAAACTTTACTACTCCTGTCCCCGAAGAGAAGCCTCCTTTTTAACCAATAAATATAGTCACACAGAACAAATCAACACTGGTTGTATCTGAAAAGGTATGACTTATCCTGCCCCTCTAACCCATCACCTCTCTGACAGGAGAGCATGCTTTATTATCAGTCTTCTGAAGTTATGATGAGATACTGTGTTGATTAGAGTCTTTCAAATGTTTTCCTCTAGTGGTCATTGTGTGAATTGTTCTCTTGATTTGACTCAGTTTACTGTCCATCAGTTCACATATATCTTCACTGTTTTCTTAGATCAAACAATCAATCAATAAGTCTTTATTAAATACCTACTATATGCCAGGCATTGTCCTAAGCCCTGGGGATACAAGTACAAAGAATGAACCAACCCTACTTGCAAGGGGGTTATATTCTAATCAGGGAAATAGTTTCCACTTCTTATGGAGCAATACAATTCCATTTCATTTGCATATCTTAATTTTTCAGGAATTCCCCAATTGGTGGGATCCTATCTTGTTTCCTATTCTTTACTACAAGAGATGTTGCTCTAAATATTTTTGTACATGCGTATCCTTCTTTTTCATAAAGCCCTTTGGCATTTCTGCTCAACAAAGAGTATTCACAGTTTGGTGATTTTTTTGGGCATATTTCCCTATTGCTTTCTAGAGTTATTGAACCAGTTCATAGATCCACCAAAAGTACATTTATTAATGTCTTCTCACAGCTCTTCTTTTAATCTTTTTTTTGGTATTTATTTAGTACTTACAGCTCTTCTAAGGATTATTTTCCTATCTTGTCATCTTTGCTAATCTGATGGCAATGTAGTAGAAGCTCAGAGTTCTTTTTTTTTGCTTGCATTTTTCTTATTATTAGTGAGCATTTTTATACAATAGTCAATAGTTTGTATTTATTCTTTTGAAAACACCCTATTCCTATTCTTTACTGCTGGGGGAATGGCTCTTGTTCTTTTACATTAGATTCCATTCTTTATGTATTACGGATATCACATCTTTACAAAAAAAATTGCTGCAAAGATTTTTTCCCCATTTCTCTTTTAATTTTGACTGCATTCATTTTGGGTGTGCAAAGGCTGTTTAGTTGTCTATAACTGAAATTGTCCATTTTGTCTTTTATGATTTTCAAAATGTCTTGCAAGAATTTTTTATCCATGTTAATTGATAGATACCTCTTTCCCACATGGGGCAGCAAGGTGGTACAGTGGCTAGAGCACTGGGTCTGGAATCTGGAATCAGGAAAACCTGAGTTCAGATCCAGCTTCAGACACTTACTAATTAACTGGGCAAGTCATTTAATCCTGTATATTCCTCATCTATAAAATGAGCTAGAGAAAGAAATGGCAAACCATTCTAGTATCTTTGCCAAGAAGATCCCAAATGAAATCACAAAGAGTTGGACATGACTGAAACTACTGAACAACAACCACAAAAATCTCCTTCCCTTACCCTATAGTTTATATATGATATGCTCACTTATATTCAAGTCATTGGGAGTCAGTCCCCATTTGGTACTTACTTGAGTACATAGTATGAGATGTTCTAAACCAAGGATTCCCAATCATGGACCCTTTTGGGTACATTTTGGCGATACCTATACTCCTCTTTCCAAAATCGTGTTTTTAAATACATAAAATATAATACATAGCATGATAAAGAAAACCAATTTTTATTGAAATACAATGATCCAACTAATAATAAGACATTCACATACCCTAATTACTGTAAAACTACTTTTCAAGTTTTCACATCAATTTCAGTCAAAGAAATCTTTACCACAGATTCTCTTGGGTTAATCAAATACTATACTACTATGCTTAATTGCTTCCTTTTCCCCAATTTCCACATAATAAACCTCTTTCTTGTAGTCAACAAATCCACAACAATCCATCCCTTTTCTAACAAGAGATGGGGAGTTGTTTCATCTTTGACTCTGGATTTTCAGTTGATCTTTGCATTGAGCAGAGTTTCACATCTTTAAGAGTTACAGCTGTAATCATTATACAAGTTGTTCTCCTGGTTCTGTTCACTTCACATCATTTCCTGCAAATTCTCCTAGTTTTTTAAAATCCATACCTTTCTTCATTTTTTACTGTGCAAAAAATATTCCATTATGTTTATATATTGTAATTTGTTCAACCATTTCACAATTGATGGCTACTCCTTTTGCTTATAGCTCTTTGCTACAAAAACAAAATGTTGCTGTGTATATTTGTATATTTTCTTCTTTCTTTCAACTCTTTTGGGTATAAGCCTAGTAATAGCCTATGTGAGTCAGACAGCATACATAGTTTGAAGACAGGGAGTTGGGAGTGGTATAGTTGTGAATTGCTTTCCAGAATGACTGAACAAACTTATAAGCAATGCATTAGTGTACTTCTTTTTCCATATTTCTTCCAACAATTGTCATCTTTCCTTTTTGTAATTTTTGCCAAGTTGTGAGAGCAGATGTAGAGTGATGGATAGAGTGTTGGAACTGGAATCAGGAAAACTTGAGTTCATAATTCAACTTCAGAGATTTACTAGCTGTGTGAACCTGGTCAGTTCACTCCATTATATGCCTTAATTCCTCAAATGTAAAATGAGAGAGTTGTCCTTAGGGATCTTGAGATCCTTTCCAGTATTTTTGGAAATCCTACGACCTAGGAATTATTTTAATTTATACTTTTCTAATTTATTAGTGACTTAGAATATTTTTCATGTAATAGTTGTTCCTTACATTCAGCTTTAAATTCATCTGGTCCTGGTTTTGTGGTTGTTTTTGTTTTTGAGGCAATGGGGTCAAGTGACTCGCCCAGGGTCACACAGCTAGTAAGTGTCAAGTGTCTGAGGCTGGATTTGCACTTAGGTTCTATTGTCTCCTGTTTTTTTTTTTTGGGGGGGGGGGAGGGAATTCTATTATGGCTTCACAGATAGCATTTTTGAAAAGTTTTCTTTTTTTCTGATTTAGAGCATCAATTTTCTCCTAAAATAAACTGTCTTGTTTTATCAACATATTCTGCATGAACACTAAAGGTGTCATTTCAATTTGTTAGATTTCATCCTATTTATAACTAAAGAATTAATCCTGAGGATATACATCATTGCCCTCCTTTAGTGGTCTTTCCTTTAGTCATCTATCTGAATGGATTGCTTGTACTCAGGTCCGTAAGATTTGAGTTCAAATATAGTCTTCCACACTTACTAACTGTGTGACCCTGGGTAAGATGTTTAACCTTTGTCTACCTCAGTTTCTATAACTATAAAATGGGGATAATAGGAATAGCCAAGGATCAAATTATGATATTTAAATATTATAATATTTTACACATATTATAATATTTATAAAGCCCTTATCATAATGCCTGTGACATAGGAACAATTAATAAATACTTGTCAGCTTCTTGCCTTCCTTTTAATAATAGTACTTGTGAATCTAATGATAATATAGCAAATTTTGTTTTCTGGGTTTGGACTCTTTACCTTGTTAATTTTGTATTTCTGCTACTTAAACTATGCCTGTTTTTTTGTTTTTTTGCTTATATGAATTTTAATTCACTGAATTGTATCTGTCATGTAGGCATATTATTTCATTTTAAAAATTAGAGATAGTAAAATTTTAAGATAATTAAATTCTACCTTAATTGTTAAGATTATCAAATTATTATTATGGGGGCCTCAGCTAATGTAATAATAGAAGTTCAAGGATTTAATCATAAAGTGAAACATAAGAATTAAGAAATTTTCCTTTCACCAGTGTGCAAAGAGGATACAGCTATGCTCTATGATCCATGCATGAGGTTTGAACCTCTTTAATTGGGTCAAGAAGGGAATATCTTATGATTGATTTAAAGATTCAGTCATGGTCTTTGGATCCACACATAAACACAGGAAAGCAATTTGGAAGTTCAAGAACTAGGCTTGGGAATGATTTGTGGAGGTAGACCTTTTATTCTTTATAAGAAGGCAGTAAAGGAGTGGAGGAGAAAAGGATTTTCCTTCATCCCTCCACTTCCATTGGTCATATTGATGGAACACTGGGTTAATAGTACTTAATACATTCGGGTGGGAACAGAAAGATAAACCAAGAATAGATACAGATATGGAGAGTTAGACATCTGAAGAAGGAGGCAGCTTCAGAAATCATGATCTCTCCTGGTAGAGAGAAATGCCAACTATGGATTCCCTAAAAGAACAGATCTAGCAAGCCAAGGTAAGTGGTATGAATAATGTACAGAGAAAGTATTTCTAGCACCAGGAGTTATGTTACTCTTTCCCATGAATGTATCTTATACGAGTGCCCCACGACCATTGTATTCTAAATTTGAATCCACTCTTCCCATGGATGCTGTATTTGTGGGAGACTGAACACCAAGGTTTTGGGGAAATGTTTTGTATTAATTATTTTTATTATTCCATCTTGGTAAATACCTTTGCTATTAATTAATTAGTCTACTGGATCATTTTTAATGGAAAGCACACTAGTAGGCACTAATAAGCTGAAGTAGTCGAAGCACCTACCCACCAGGACACCTACAAAACAAAGCTGTAGCTGTCTTCTGAGGACAAAGCTGTGGTTAAGTACAAGTTGGAGAAGCAGTCCCAGAGGGGATTCTATATATTTTTTAACTGCTTACAACTTATTTTGATTTTTAAAAGTTTTTTAAAATGAAAAATATTTAAAGTTTTTGAGAAATCAGTGTATTATATTGAATTCACCAACATTAATTATGTTGTAAAATTTAAGATATATATCTTACATATAGAGAATTTAAGATGTTTTGGTACTTTTACATACCATATAAAGATTGTTTAACCTTATTACCTACTTTATGTTCAAATGTAGCAAGCAGTATGATGGTAAAATTCAGCTGTATAATGAACCTGTCCTGGTGGAGGTAGATCATACCCATGTTGCGATTCAATAAGTACCAAATCAAATTTGACTTTAATTGTGCAATAATCATTGGGACACATTAATTATCAATTGGAGTGAATTACTCTTAGGTCATTTTTATGAACTTTGATTTGAATTTTTTTCTCATTGGAAAAACTTAATTTATTCATGCAAGATTTGTATAGAAAAATATCTCATAGTATCTCATAATCTTGGTCTTTGCTTCACCAACTCATCATCTCACTCCAGAGGTTCTCAGACCCTTCCCCTGCTCTCCAGAGGGGTCCAACACACAGTTTAGAAAACTCTAACTTCTGTGAGTCATTTAGAACAGAGAACAACATTTCATTAATAATAATTTTAAAAAGTATTAATTGAAACTTGGTCTTGATCAATGAAATTAAACATGACTAAAATGAATATTTCATTCTTAGACTAAAGAATGGGTCAAATGTTGATTTTTGGGGGGAGCATAATTTTTTCCAACAAAAGTACATGATAGCACAATAGAATAGTGATGATATTCATATTTAACTTTCACTGCACAAATCATAAGAGAGCCACTGTAGCAAAAAGATTGAAGGGCTGCATTAATTTTTCCAAGACAAAAATGGTCCTGGTACACATCAGAAGTGGAGAAAAGCAGATTAGATTCTAGTATTTTTTTTTTTTTTTTTACCACGAATGTCATTGCCCTGAGGTCATGGTGTTTCTCTGTGGCATTGCAAAATAATAGGAAATCTGGTTATAATTTACTGCTTTTCTCTGCTTTACTGGGACTTCCAAATGTGGTTGAGAGACATGAGTAGGAAGGCAAAAGGAAGGGGACATTGAGTCTCAGCAGTGGAGGTCAATAAAAACCAATGAGATAATTTTCTTTCCTCTCAATCCTTTGATATTCAATTCCAATATGGCGGCTGGTGGTGCCATAGTGGATAGGAGCACTGGACCAGAGGCAGAAAGCTCTGAGTTCATATTCTGCCTCAGACATTTGCCATCTAAGTGACCCTGGACAAATCATTTAGCCTGCCTGTGGTGTAGCTTCCTCATCTGTAAAATGACAAAAAAGGAATAATGATTAGAAGCTACTTTGCAGGGTTGCTGTGAAGACCAAATAAAATAAATGTATAGCCTTCAGCAAATCTTTAAAGCATTTACATGAATGCTAACTATTATTATTATTGTTATTGATAATAAATCTGTCTTTACATTGATGAAAGGTATGGATGAGCTTCTGCAGGTACTGGGGTTAAACTAATCAGGCAAGGATGTTGTAGAAGGACTAATTTTATAAGTAATAGTCATTAGTAAATTTCTTCATTTTTCTTTTTTACTTCGTTGTTGGTATTAATCATTTCAGTTGTGTCTGACTCTTCATGACCCCATTTGGGGTTTTCTTATCAAAGATACTGGAGTGGTTTGCATTTCCTTCTCCAGCTCATTTTACAGATGGGGAAACTGAGGCAAATAGGATTAAGTGACTTGTCAAGGGTCGCACAGCTAGAAGTGTCTGGGTCCACATTTGAACTCAGGAAGATGAGTCTTCCTGACTTCAGGCCCTGTGTTCTATCCACTGCATCACCTAGCTGCCCCACAATTTCATACTGGCAGGGTGGATAGAAAATCTGTTTTGAGTCAAGAAGACCGGGGTTCAGGCCCCACCATAAAGTACCTTGATCTCATTGTACCTCTAGGCAACTCTAAAACTTAAAGTTGTAGAAAAATTGTTCACTTACATTGGGAGAGGGAGTTTCCTCACTGGGAATTTGTTACACACACACACACACACACACACACACACACACACACACTTCAAAAAACTTTGACCAAAACAAAATGCAAGCTTGTAACTTCAAAAGCTACTCAAATAATAAGTACGTGGATAAAAATTCCCCCACGCCCCACTTATATAAGACTTTAAGGTGTCATGTAAATATCAATTATTATTATATTTTCATGTTTATATCCATTCTAATTTGGTGTCAATTTTGTTTTGTGCTCTAATTGACAATCTCACTATACACAGATAGCTATTTTGTAAATGAGTTCATGATCAGTACCCACTCATGTTACTCTGGCATGTCCTGGGAGAGTTTTGTTTAACTGTTTATTCCTTTTTCAAACTCCCATGGGCCTGGTGGGCAGCTTGGTGGTACTTTAGTGCAGAGAGTAATAGGCCTGAAGTCAGGAAGACTCATCTTCCTGAGTTCAAATCCGACCTCAGACACTTACTAGCTCTGTGTTACTCATCTGTAAAAGAGTGAGCTGGAGAAGGAAATGGTAAACCACTCTAGTCTCTTTACCAAGAAAACCCCAGACGGAGTCATGAAGTGTTGGACATGTTAAAACAAGTGAACAACAACAAAATGGGCCTGGAACACATCAGAAACAGAGCAAAGCAGATTGGTTTCGAACATTTTTTAAAACCATGAATGGCATTGTCCTGAGGTCATACTGTTTGTGGCATTGCAAAATAATAGGAAATTGGCTACAATTTACTGTTTTCTCTACTTTATTGGAATTTCCAAGTGTGGCTGAGAGACATGAGTAAGATGGCAGAGGGAAGGGAGCACTGAATCTGAACAGTGGAGGCAAACCCACTGGATAATATTGTGTAGCTAGTTGGTGAACTTCAGGTATCTCTTCTTTCCTGAGACACATTATGAATGAAAAGCATTCCCCTTCTCTTATTCACTGTAAAAGGAGAGCAAGCATACGAACCTATTTGTTTGAAGACCAGAAGGAAAAGAGAAAGAGAGAGTCATATCTATTTCAGTGAGAATAGAAAGATTTCCCCTTTCCTTCTCCTGCTGAACTCTTGGATACTAAAACTAAAGTGGTCACCATGTTGCTTGTTTGAATCTGGTGGTAGAGAATCTGAGAGAGTGAATCTTCTCCCAAGAATCTGAGACAGTGAATCTACTCCCAAGGGGTGGAGGCCCAAGACAAGATAATTGTTGCAATTACAATGTTAAATATTAGTATTTTATCTCCATACACTAGGATTCAGAAGTAGTAGATTGTGAGAGTTAAACATGAAAATGAAAAGTTACAGGTACCATAACAAGGAAAAGTGACTATACTTTTCTAGGTTTTGAGTACTCCCTCATGACCAACAGTGCATGTGGTAAAATATTGCATGCTGAGTGATATCAACTTTTGCGACATCACAAATGAAACAAAACCAAACACCTTTGTAACACTGGCATACAGTTTCTGAGCAACCAAAGGCTTTGTCTTTGTTCTCTCTGAATTCTTATTCCTGAACCACATTTTGCCATACCCCAAAATGCCTTCCCCTGTGCCTACCTTCATATTTTTTGTTTTTCTTAAAATTTAATTTGTTTTCAGTTTTCAACCATCACTTCCATAAGTATTAAATTTTCTCCCCCTCCCTTCCTAGCTTCATATTAAAGTCACTGAGTATCAACGTATATGTTGACCATATATTTAGAAGATTTTTGCAAGTTCTTCATAGAATTCATCAGCCTGTTCATACTCTGTAACAGATGTTGGGCATAAGCTGCCATTACCTTCATGTTTTGTTTTGTTTTCTCTATGCTCATCAAATGATAGTTCTTGTTGCTTTTAGGCACATGATGAAACCAACTCCTTTGTTTGCTCTTCAAAGAGAAGCCTTCCCTTTAGCTATAAGCTTCTTATGTTTTCTGGTCTCATAGAGACTGTCAATAGTGATATAGTTCAGCTTCTCTTGCAGCATATCAAGTCATAGGTTGTTGGATAAAGAACTTACCCTTACAATGCCAACAGTTAATGTTTGAAAATGATTTAGAAACCATGTGAATGTTAGCATCTTCTACTCCCTTTTCTGCTACTTTGCCAGCATTACAGAACAAGTAGAAGGATGTATTATTGTTAATTTTTGCTTCATGCATTACCATGAGCAAATAATTTTTTACCTACTGGCCACTTAGAACCATTTTTTTGTGTGTGAGAACAATTAGCCAACAATTTTATTACTATCATACAAGCTTCTTGATCAGGTAAGACATGCAGTTTCATGTGTTAAGAGGAACCAGTTGAGGTGTAGGTAGCCAGTAAGAAGAACCAATGAATTTCTAGCACAACTTTGTAAAGTCGAATGACAATGTGCACATGATCCCAAATGAATTGGTAACGCAGAAAGGTTGGGGAGGGCTTAAAAGTGGGAAAAACATAAAACCCCCCAAACCACTTTGACAAGTGGTGATGAGCCTCTCTGTGGTTATTGAGACTGATCCTTAGAAAGGAGACATATCTATCACTGGAACCATTCTTGAAGCCTTTCCAGCTTGGTAGAACATGCCAGAGCTTCTGTTTTCCTGGTAAAACCTTTCATAGCCATGATCACCCCTCTGCCATCCTGAAACACCAGAATAGGACTTTTGTGAAACGAGCTACTTATATGTTCATATTGTTTATAAATAATGTAAAATTTGTGTGAATATATATCACACATTATATACATATATATGTATATAATATTATCAAAGAATCTCCAGCAGTTTCTAATCACCTACCATTTAAGTCCAAAGCCTCAGTTTGACATTTAAGATGTTCCATAGCCTGATTTCATTCTAACTATACAAGCCTGTCTAATACAATTGTTTATTTGATCCCTCAACTCCAGTTAAGTGACCTTTGAATTGACCACTTTCATTCTCTTGTATGCACCACACTGCAAAGAGCACTGGATTAGGAGTCAAAATATTTGGGATCTGCCATGGACTCTATGAATGACTTTGGACAAGTCATATCCAGACCTTAATTTCCTCACATGTTCAATGGGGAGATCAATTTCTAAGATTCCTATTCAGTTCTATCACTGTATGAACTACAGTGTAGCATAGAAGACAGATGCTCATCATAGAGTCAGGGAAACAGGGCTCAAATTCTGCCCCAGAAACCTATGAACTATTTCATGGTGGGCAAGTTTTAGTTTCAGAGCCTTAGTTTCTCAGTCTGTAAAAAAGGGATGGTCATGCCTGTACAAACTATTTCACAAGATAAACTTTAAGAAGAATTATATAAAAGTAAGTTCTTGGCCTTATTTTATTGTCATACTTTCTTTGTCCCTTCCATTCTACTCATCTAGAATGTTCTCCCCCATATTCTCTACTTGAAATTCCTGCACAAGTCACAGCTTACTGAGAATGCAAGCACTTCCTTAGATAAGGTCTAAAATGGGGAGTAAAAACTGCATGTAAACAGAGTTTTTTAAGGAGTTTTAGAGAGAACTGTTGAATATGTAGAACCTGTAAATAGGACTCAAACAACCATGCCACAACTTATATATATTCTTTGAGGGTCTTTAGAATTTTGTAGAGGGTATTTGGAAATAATCACACCTCTGTTTCCGTCAATTCTAACTGCAAGCTGAGCTCTGAGCTAAATCAAGGAGATATAAAGTGGCAAGAAGGAAAGCATCTAGGGAAAAAAAAGTAGAGCCTTTCCTTTGCATGGAGGGAGACTATTTAGGGACTCATCCCTGCTGGATTTCATACATTTCTCATTTTAATGTTAATGATCTTGCATCTTTATATACAAATGGTAGAAGTCTCCCATGTTCCCACATGAGTGCTTACTGCACCCTGATCTTTCATACAGTGGTGGTGTTCCCGTCATGCATGACCATCAGACTAAGACTATTGCCATACTTGATCTAGAACCATCTTTGGACACCACTCAAAAACTGTCTCCATATGTGAGCACATGCCTGTTGGGTGGAACAGATTTCCCTGATTGCCACAGTACGTTTTGGAAATCTTTCTTTTCTTTGCTACTCTAGCCTTTCATGTTTTCTGAGCCTTAAATGTAAATTTCAGCTGCTGGAAAGAATTTCTTTCTTTCTTTTCCCTTCTTGACCCCTGCCTTTAGTCTTGGTTGTACTTAGTTATTTGCTAAAAATATGTTCTGAAAAACTAAAGGTGATTGTTGAATTAGTAAGACCTATAAGTCTGAGGCATGAGAGTCAGCACATTATAACGTAAAGAAATGCTTTCTTCTTCTTCTTCTTCTTCTTCTTCTTCTTCTTCTTCTTCTTCTTCTTCTTCTTCTCCTTCTCCTTCTACTTCTCCTCCTCCTCCTCTTCCTCTTCCTCTTTCTCCTTCTTCTCCTTCCTCTCCTCTTTCTCTTCCTCCTTCTTGTTTTTCCTTCTTCCTTTTCCTTCTGTTTAGCATAGTGCCTAACGCATAATAGTCACTGTCTAAATGCTTGTTCTCTTCCTTCTTATGTAACTTATATAATGGTGGAATTAGATGCAGCCAAGACATCTAGTGAGTCCCATTAATTGTGACTCATTAAGTTGACCTTCTGAGCAATGAAGATGGTATTTGCAGGTCCCTACCACTCCTAAATAAATGCTTCATTGTTGAGGCTAAGTCTTTCAGTCACATCCAATTCTACCAGTCATATGTACATGATCATGAGTTTGAAGTCACTTCCTTTACTTTCATGTCCAGATAAGACCACACACAAACCTTTTTGGGTCAAGGTATTTCTCTTTGGACAACCCTGTCAGTTAACAAGTCCATTTAACTGCTGGCAGCCTAGAACCCAGCAGATTCCCCCCAACCCCCCTCCCAACCCCCTCAGCTGTGGGGGGGGCTGAATTTCAGCAGTAATAGTTATGCATGAAGCCAAGCACTTGGAGCCTCATTTCCTAAAATAGTGCCATGACTCAGCCTTCCAAGCCATCAATCATTGTGCAAAATTTATAGTCAATTTGAATTTCTGAATAGTTACACCTAAAAGCCGCTGGGGCTCTCATAAAATCAGTGTGAAAAAGTGACAATCTCAGGGCATCATGCCCAGGTTTCTTCAGCCTCAGAAAACTGTGGAAGTGTTAGAATAGATTAGCGTGCAGGAATGTATTTCTTTGGTGTTGTTTGCCCCTATATTTTAATTCAAGATACAATAACTTTCAAGACATTGACATTAGATGGAACAGAAGCAGAGTGCTGCATTTGGGAATCAGGAGATCTGGTTTGAGACCCAGCTCTGCTAATTATTGATTCTTTGACCTTGGGGAAGCCACTTATGCTCTGCAGGCCTCAGTTACCCTAACAGCTAAATGAAGGGAGGATTTCTATGGTCTTTCTGTGATTCACTCTATGATCCTCTAATGGAATTTATGCCTATTTTCTTTTTGACTTATCCATCTAATGCTTCCAAATTTCCAAAAGAAAATTAATCTGTATTTGTAGGCAAATTAGCAGTAGGTAGGTGACAGAGTGTATGAGCCTGGAGTCAGGAGGACTTGAATTCACCTCTATTTGCCTCTGTTTTCTCAATGTAAAATGACTATAGCAATCCCAAGACTTGACTTACAGTTAGAAAAATTTTCATTCTTATCCTGTTTCCCCTTGCTGGGATTGAGTCTTCCCAAGATTCTCCATCCTCAGGAAGCAAGGACCTGAATGAAGCTGTTTCCCATGATTCTCTATTCTGTAGAAATAACAAGTGCTAGTCTAATTGGAGAAAACCAGAAAAGTTTATGACCTTTGTCTCATTTTCCCCCCAGTGATATTTAGCCTGATTTTCCTACTATACTTGACAAATGAAGAAACTGAGAGCAAGACAAGCTTCTCCTTGCACAGACTGACATAGTTAAAAAGGATCAGACATGACGCCAAGTCTACCATTGTCTGCTTACCCTAAATGATCTCTCCTAGATCTGAAGGGTGGAAATGTCAGACAGTAGAGTCAAATAGATAGGATGATATCTGGACACCTATGACATAGGATTATAGAAATTCAGCTAATGTTCTCGTCATGATTTTATTATTGTCTTCTGATTGGTCTCCCTACCTCCAGTCTCTCTCTACTCCAACATATTATCTTGAGAGAATGGTCTGACCATGTTACTTCCCTACTCAATAAATGCCAGTGGTTTCTTATTACCTTAGGATCAAACATAAACTACGCAGTTTGGTATTTAAAGACCTTCACAACCTGGTCTCTTCCTACCTTTCTAATACTTTACTCACCTCCACATAGTCTGTGATACAGCCACACTGACCTGAATAATGTTCTTTGCACATGACGCTCTGCTGTCCTCAATGCCAGGAGTGTTCTCCCTGCTGGCCTCTACCTCCTGGTAGTCCTAACGACCTAGACCAAACCCTTCCTTCTGAAAGAGGTCTTTCTTTTCCAGTCATGTCCCTTCCCCAACTCCTTCCCTCAGGTTCCCTACCATGGAAATATTTTGCACATTCATAGTTACTTGTATGTCGCTGTGATTTGTATGTGATTTCCTTGAGGTGTTTTTAACCTTCCTTTGTATCCCCAGCACACTGGACATTACCTGACTTATTTAAATGCTTATGTAAGTGCTTGTTGATGACTGACTAATTCCCAATGATTACTCTTCCCACAGAGAACTTTTACTAATAACAAAGAAAACAGAGCAGAATGATACCTTGGCTGTTTCTGGTAACATTTATTTCATTACACAACTATAATCTACAACCTCATTATTAAGAGGAAGGAGACAGGATTTTGCGTTAGTTCTCTGAAGTCCTGCTTAGTGAGATGATTCAAATGCTTTTTGATGTCTTTTCATCCAACACCACTTACTGAGGACTCCTAACTTGACAAATGTCTATGAAATGCCAAACTAAGGCAAAAATAGCAAAATAGGGAATGTTGTTACAGATGACTTCTAACTTGTCTGCGTTAAACAGGAGACTCATGTATCTGTGGGTTTCTGAGTCAGAGAGGGTTAATGAATTGGTCTGTAAAATTGTATGGTGTAGCTAGGTGGCGCAGTGATGAGACTTAAGATGACTCATCTCCTTGGGTTCAAATCTGACCTCAGATATGAAGTAGCTGTGCCACCCTGGGCAAGTCATTACCTCAGTCTGCTCATCTGTAAAATGAGCTGGAGAAGGAAATGACAAATCACTCCAGTATCTTTGCCAAGGAATATCCAAATGGGATCACAAGGAGTTGGACATGACTAAAATAGCTGAAATAAGTTGTATGAGGGATGAAGGGGAGAGGTCTGTTCCCATTCAATGTCTTTTGTCCTACTTGTAACTCTCTCTAGTTGTAACTGACAGACATCCTCAGTTAGAAGGGGAACTGAAACAGACGTTCTGATTTCCCTTTTTATTTCCAGTTTTAGAAATGAAATCCTAGTGTGTTCCTCCTTTACATCTTCCTTTATCTGTTTTTTATTCTTTCTATTTTGGGTCATCTCTAAGGAGTTATAGTGAGCAAGAAATGGTGAGCATAATTTCTTAAAGAGAACAGAATCAGGTTATTTTGCCATTGGTTACAGGTCCTGCCATGACTAATTTAAAAAGTTTAGTTTGGCATTAGAAGCCGTGGTATAACTGGAGCTTAAAGAATCAGTTGCCAAGAAGGTACCCTTGAAAAACTACTATTTGTAAAAGCTTAGATTTTCCACTGTGCCTTCTCTATTAAAGGTATTATAGAATGAGAGAGGGGGACTCCTACGTTTTTCTCATCCTTCATCTCCTCCAACATTAACGTAAACAAGTTGGTCATGGAAAGTGCCTACAATTTGGAGTTCTAATTCTTACTCTTCTACTTACTGACTGTATGATCTTGGACAAGTCAATTTGTTAATCAGTCTGTGGATCAGTCTCCTCATCTGTAACATGCTGATAATATACTACCTCACTGAATTATTAGGAGGATCTAATAAAATAACATGTAAATGCTTTAGTTTTTTTAATCTTCTAAACTGTCAGCTGTTATCTTTTAGATGAGATATTATCAAGGGTTTTATATATGTAAATATTTGCATAGTTTTTGATATTTGTATATTTTCTAGATAGCTAGCTATCTCCTATCTTCTAAATAGACTAGTTATACAGTCTACCTGGATTGGATATTGGATAACTATCTTTTAACTACAAAACTAATTAACTTCTATCTTTTACATTTCTAGAAGGTAGTCTTTCTGAGGGCAAAGACTAGCACGGTATAAGAGAAAGAACATTGCCCCACCGTCAAAAGACATATGCGACCATAGGAAAGTGACTTAGCCTCCCTCTGCCTCAATTTTTCATTTGTAAAATGAAGTAGCTTCCTGATGGATGATTCATGATCTAAGTTTTGTGTTTCCCTAGCACTCAACAGTGCTCAGCACACAGCAGACACAAAGTTTATTTAATTGAACTGATTTGGCAAGCCTCTCCATGGAGAGATAGGGGTGGGGGAAGGCAATTGAATCAGAGCTACCTACTGAGAAGACTGTTGATTTTGTCATTATAAGCTTCTAAGAGGCCTCTGCTGGCTCCATTTAAACTTGCATATTCGGATTTTGTTTCGCCTACATTCATCATTTTTATGCAAGTGCTTTAAGGAGGCATGCCAGCTTGTTGCAGCTCCCTGCCATTCCTCAGAAGTCCAAGCCCTAGTGAGGAAGAGCACTGTAGGTTTGGAATGCTGGTGCCTGAGTCAGGAAAACAGCTTCAAAGGCTGCTTCTGACACTTGGGAGGTGTGTGGTGGTGGGCAAGTCAGGTGCCTGGAATTCTCTCCCTCCTCACCTGGGCCTCCTAGCTTTCTTCTCCAATAAGTCTTTCCCTGTCTGCCTTCATTTTCGTATCTTTGCTCCAAGCTTGTCTCTAATTTTTCCTGTATATGTCCTGTTTGTACGTAGTTAACTGTTTATATGTTGATCCCCCCATTACATTGTGAGGTCCTTGAGGGAAGACACCATATTTTGTCTTTGCACATCTAGAGCTTAGCACAGTGCCTGGCACAGATATGGTAGGGGTTTAATAACTTGACTTGACTGACTTTGGGGAATGCCTGTAAGCGATATCACTTGGAAATGTGCAGATATTTAAAAAGATACACTTGTAAAGAGGTTGAATTAATCTATTTCATGGAAGATGCACAGGGAACCATGTGAGAACTTTGGCCCCTGATTCCAGACATTTATGACTTTGGACTAAAGGGCTTGAATTATGAGATGAGGAAAAGTCCCCCTACTGGCTGTGGTGCTGAAAAAGCTGATGACTTAATACGTGTCCAAAGATCCCTCTGCCTGACTCTTTCTCTCTAGCTTTGAGTTGTGTCAGAACGTATTGAGCTGTTTCTTGGGTGGTAGGGGTAAGTGGGAGCTTTGATTAGAGGATGATTTGCCCTAATCCTCCTACCCTGGCCCACTTGGGATCATGAACACATGGTATCAAAGGCATGTGTACTGCCTGAACCAAGGTTCAAACTGCTTCTTTTAACCCCTTGAGTTTTGCTGATTGAATATCTTGAGATGGATGTGTCCAGGCTTGGAGGACACATGGTGGGTTTTCAAGGTTTGGAAACCTTGGTTCCCACTGAGTTAGAGCTAGTTTTTGCAAAAGGAATGTTTTGCATTGGAAAAATGAGTCACCAACAAGAGGACTGTCCCTAGTCTGCCTGTTTTACCTGCAGACACATACTGGGAGGTGCTTGTACAGTTCAGAGTCAAGCTGAAATGTAAAATGCCTAAATAGCAGTCCTAAAAATTGTCTTATCTTGGTGAGGTTTGTTTTTTAATTTTATTTTTTAAATTAAATTTTTATGTTTTTCAAGTAACTAAAATTTATTTTCTTTCCCTCCTACTACATCAATCCTCCCAACTGAAAAAGAGAGAAAAAACAAAGCTTTTGTAACAAATATATACAGTCAAGAAATACAAATTCCTAAATAGGTCATGTCTAAAACATAAACATATGCATATATTTAAATATATGTGTACATACACATTCATCTGTATTCTGAGTCCATCACCTATCTGTCAGGAGGTGGCCAGTATATTTCATTATGAGTTCTCTGGTTATTGTGTTGATCAGAGTTTTATGTCTTTCAAAGTTGTTTACATATTTTTTTTTGTGTTACAATATTGTTGTTAATTGTATAAATTGCCCTATCTGTTCTGTTCAGTTCACTGCATCAGTTCATACAAGTTTTCAGAGGTTTCTCTGAAACAGTCTCCTTCCTAATTTCTTATAACACAGTAGTATTTCATCACGTTCATATACTATCATTTGTTTAGCTGTTCCCCATTAATGAAGATCCCCTTTGTTTCTAGTTCTTTGACATCACAAAAAGAGCTGCTGTAAATATTTTAGTAAAGATTGATACTTCCCCTCTTTATTTGATCTCTTAGGGATGTAGAATTAGTGATGGTATTGCTGGGTCAAAGAGTATGCCCAATTTATGTGCATTGGTCTATGTTACTTTTCAGAATGAATGGATCAGTTTATAATTCCACTAATATACTTTTCCCCCCATAGCCTGTCCAGCATTTGTTGAACTTCAAAGTTGTTTTAATTTGTAATTCTCTAATTTTAAGTGATTCATAGCAGCTCAAAAATGTGATTTTTAAAAATAATTTGTGGAAAAACTTGCCTGTCTATATCCTCTGACCATTTATTAATTGGGGAATAGCTCTTATTGTGAGAAATTTGGAGCAGATGAGATTTAAGTATTAGCCTTCCAGTAGACGATAATAATGTTATTTTTTCCATAATAATTTGTTTTGTTCTGTTAAGGCGTGTTTGCGAACCTCTTATGTTTAGCATGCTTTTTGTGAGTATGACTAAAACACTTCTGTGATAGCTGATTCATATTATACATTGAATATTATTTTTTACTCCCTTCTTTCTGGGAAAAAGCTAGATGTGAGCCATGCTATAGGATATAAGTAAAACAATTCTCAGGTGTTAGTGGTTAATTTAACTGGCGCTAGCGTTTATTGAATGAAAAAGCAAGAGAACATAGACCTTGACCTCTATTACTAGAAGATGGGCTTCCCATAATGGAATCTGGTCTAAACTACCTACCTTGATACATAGCAGCAAAGGGCATGCCAAGGGGGAGACCAACAGTGATTTCTTCAGGTTAGATATATATTCTTTAAGTGTGGTGATAATGAGGATGGAAATAATGATGACAGTATAAAATAACTTTGGCACAGTTTAACATAGATACAGTTATAGGCATCAAGGAACACCGATGTGTGGGCAGCAAATGAAAGGAATTTTCTCTGATTTTGTCCCACAAGTTTAAGAACACATCCTTGCAAGTGCTGTACATTATTCAATAAAAAAGAAAAAAGGGTCTTCTTTAGTGCTGTAATTCAAGAAATATTTAGGGGGGAAGCGAGATAATATATTTGACTTTTGCCCTGATTTTCTCTGAGCTGTGTTGATATTGTTTTAAAGCAAAGGTCTGCTTTTGTCATGTAGTGAGGTAGGAATGTACTGACCCATGGAAGCTCCTATGAAATTTACAGGATGTAAGGATCAAGTACAGGACACAGAGATTTCAAGGTTTTGCTGCTTTTAGACTCTGAGTGGTTGCATTTGGGACAGGGTCACCTATTCCAAAATTGTAAAGAGTATAAAGCTGGAAGTAGAGAATTAGCAACTTGTAAGGGGTGAACCCCTTTCAAACTGTTGACAGGTCAGTGTAAAAAAAAAATTGTACTTTTTTATGTCTTAAAGAAATATAAAAATATCCCTCAATTACAGAATGCAAAGGGCATTGTATTTTAGCCATTGGATGCCCGAGGGATCAACTATGCCCCCATGATCTTTAAAAAGCAAACTAGTAGGCCATTAGCCTAGTCTGAGGGTCACTGACTCCCGTTGGTGTGGCCTTTTCATGCCTTAAGTGACCAACCAGCAAGCTCCTTCAATAACACAGTTCTTAGTCTACTGGAAAATCAAGTTACCTTCCCAGTTTTCTTGGCAGGGTCTTTAAAAGAAACTAGATCAATATGTGGCAGAGCCTTAGCAGATATTTTCTCCTGCTACATAAATAGGACTTATTCTGAGCCTTGCAAGAAGCTAAATGCCAGAGATGAAGAGAGAGTGCATTCTAGGAACAGGGCACTTACTTGTGCAAAGGCATGGAGACTGGAGATGGAATATCTTGTACTAAATAACATGCATTAAGCCTTAAAAGGTTAACTGAAATCAAGAGGCAAGAAACTTTAAATGTCAAGTTTAAGAGTTTGCAATTTATAACGTAGGCAATAGGAGGAACAGCTTTCTTTAAATGTATAATAGTGGAGGTGGTATTGAGTTGTGTGGCTGAAGAGGAGAGCTGTTATTCTCTCCCTCCAGGCCTAACTTTTATACTACTGATAGCATTTGGTTCCCCACTATGGGAGGGGTTTCATCAAACCTGCTCCTGGAATTTAACAAAGAGAAGGGGAGTTGCCCAAGACTTGCCTTTAAAGGAAATGACTCCCATCCTTACTTATCAAATTTTCCTTCTACTGAACAGTGCTGACTCATTCTGTGACCAAATTTCCCTGGTTCAATTCATTTAATCTTTTCCCTGTGTTGCACCTGTTTTACTAAGCTCCTCCACAGAGACTACTGATACTGTTATTATATTTTTAAAGGCTTAGCGGAATGTTGTGGAAAAGGCAATCTGAATCGGAAGTTATAGCCGAAAATGCCTTGGTATGAAATGCATTTCCTTATGGAGTCAAGAGGAGTATTTTTAAAAAATTATTTAATCTATGAAGATCTATGAGATATTCTGTGGAGAAAACAGAAAGATGAGGAAAACTCTTTTGTGAGAACTGTCTATTGTTATATTATGAAGAAACATCATAAAAACCAGTTCTGTGATGAAGAATCAGCAGACTCACAGGTTATTCTGGGAGTTTCCTGTAATGACTGAAGGGAGGAGTAAGGAAAAGGGCTAACAAAGTTTATTTCCTGAGAGCTTGCATTGAATTCTTATCTTAAGGAAATGTATGATGAGGATTCTTAAAAGAATTTTAGAAGCACTTGGAGTGAACTCATAGTGAAATTTTGTGTCTAGAAATGAAGTCCTGCTGCGATAGTGAGATCTGAGGTGACTCTAGCTGTAATCTTTCTCAAAGCCTAATAATTATTATTATATAATTATATACAAAGATATAATTATTATATCTTTATTATTTGTTGTTAATAGTTTATAAATTCAATAGTTACCTATAAGAGATTAAGTAACTTAGTCAATAAAAAGATAAGATTGTTTGCTATTGAGAAAGGAGGTTTCTCCAGTTTCCTTACTAAATAACATTTAATGAATGAAGGTAAGAGATGGAAACTGATTAATTGATGAAAAAGAGACTGAAATTTTGTTAATTAAAAAGAAAATATCCAAATATATCCCCTAGATTTCTCTGGAGCTCAGGATAACAAGATTAAATATGGGAATGCGCTGAGTAGCAGGCCTGAGCTGAACAGTGACCTACGAGTAAGTGTGATTGACACTACAACCTTACTATACTGCTTTTAAAGAGCTATTCTAAAAGTCTTTCTCTGTATAGAGGACCATAGCCTCTTTCTCAGCTTCCTTTAAACAAATGAGAAGCAGTAATGCACCGGGTTAATCACAGTTTTCTCTTCATATTAGCTTTTAGAAAGAAATGGAAAACAATAGACTTTAAAGAAACAGAAATGCTTTGGAATGAATACAAAATTTCTCCAGAGGTAGAAGGGAAAGGAAGAGGGCCACTGCTGTCATTCTTGGTGGACAAGAACAGCTAAAGTCTTTCTGCCTTAGCTCTGGCTGGTCTCACACCATTCGCTGGCCATCCTTTCTCAGCATCTCATTACTGAGTCAAGGTTGTGGCAGGAAAAGTAAAGGCAACAGCATCCACAGAGCCAGCATCTGCCTGGCTCACCCCCTCTCCCATTCTTTTAGTCATCCAATGAAGAATCCCATGTCCTCCCTATGGTCAAACCTTATGGTTAAAATTGGTTGGGTGTGGAGCAGTAGCAGAAGCTGCTAGGGCTTCCCTCCTCTTTGCCTCCATACATCTTCTTGGCTTGGATTGTTCATTTGTTTTGGGAAACTCCTCTCTGCCCCTTGACCACCCTTCAGCAGACTTACAAATTGTGTCCTGTGTTCCTCTTCCTTAAGGATGAGGGAGGGATAGGAACTCTCTTTTTCTGGGGCAGTCACAGCTTCCTATGATTTGATTCAGAACACATTGATGATTTCTGTCCTGTCCTATAGGCACCCCTCTCAGTTGCATTGTAACTGCTTGGGTAAAGGGAGGGGGGGTGTACATTTGCAAACAGTCACTTGAGAGATTCATTTCTGGCCCGTATTCTGCCAATTGATTTCACATAGTCCCCCAGGTCTCTTAGCAACAGAAGATATTATTGAACTGTATGGGAGCCACAGAAATTTCATGTTCTGATCTCTAAGCTAACACAAATGAAGCAAACTGTTACAAGCTTTAAAAATTAAAAAAAAAATCAAACATAGACATTTGGAAGACATCTAGTCACAACTGTAAATCTGACTGTCAGAAAACTGGTTTTATCCTTTCAGGTACACATTTTCTATATTTGGACTAAATAGATTTTAAAATCCATAGGTGCTCTTTGGAAATGAAGTGTGAAAAAGCAGTTCCCTCATAATCAATATGCCTGCTTCCTTGGGAATCACTATTCTCATAAAAAATAAAAAAGAAAGAAGAAGAAAAATGCAAGATAATGGATGGAAGCAGAGAGATCAGTTGATTTTCAATTTTAAGGTGGTAATAGAATATTTTGAACATAGTCTTATATGCAGTGAAATGAAAACCTATTGGTTGTTCATTTATCCTCCTAACTAAATATCTTGTGTTCACCTGAAGGTTATTTAGCTTTAGTGACACTTGTTTAAGCAGCAAAACAGCACGGTGTAAAGGACAGAATACCAGGCAATAAGTCAAAATACCCATGTTCAGGTCTCAGAGGTTTTGGGTCCCATAACTACTGATAGTAAGATTCCTTCACTCTGACAAAAGCATATGGAGAACTAGGGAAGAACAGGAGTCAGAAAGTGTTGTCAAGGATAAAACCGTCACTCATTTTGTGAAACCAGCCTTGTTACCATCCTTTCAGTCTTCTTTGTGCTGCCTCAGAGAGTTTACATTAGAATTCAATGAACCAACTTTTCTCTAGGTAACAGAGCTGTTATACTCTTATCCATAAAGGTTTTACCTTGGAACTCTTGCTCTCCTGACTTCCAAAACAAACAGCTGCAGCCCCTTAATATAATGGACCAGCTTGATAAGAGCTCAGCAGCTTGGGTTTTCCTATTAAATTGTTAGCTCCTCCAGGGTAGGGACTATCTTTTGCCTTTTTTGGTATCATGAGTACTTATACATAGAAGGCCCTCAATAAATATTATCAAATTGAATTGGTGTTACCTGCTGCTTTTTAGCCCCTTCAGGAGGTAAAGGTGCCCCTAGGTAGGGCAACCAGAAAAACCTACTCTCTTCTTCCCTGCCTGCCTTCCTGATTATGATAATACCAGCTCAGACATGATAGTTGTGTGACCAAAGGCATTTACCTGACATCTCCCTTCTTGGATCTCCTCATCTGTAAAATTGTATGACAGGTAACACCAGCACATAGGAGGGCTGCTAGCAGAGGTTCACTCTTGATCTGGTCAGATAGGAAGACTGCTTTAGAGGGGTGAAAAATCCTACTTTAGCTTTCTTACAAGAGGGTTGCTGATAATGGGAGCACCAACTCCTATAGTATTCCCTAACTACCCTTCTCACAGGGACTGGTAAGAAGCAGGGGCAACTATCCCTACATTTGATGTGGTCAATTGAGACAGGCACAGCTTCTGTACTGCCCCAAGTCCCCTCAAGTCTCTTGGGGCCAGTTGAGGTAAACATAGATTCCCTCTAAACCTTGATGGGAACTAATCAAGGCACACACAGCATTCCAGCTTGTGCATTCAACCCTAAGGGTTCCCCAGTCACTGACCAGTGCCCATCTGTTTTATAGGGCAAGACAAAGAAGTATGTTGCCAGCAATAGTCTCACAAGTTTAAGTTATTTCACTGTTATATCTCACTGTGCAGTCACAGTAGATATTTACAATTTAAGCCAAATGTTTATAATATTTATCATTATATAACATTGCACAAGTGTGGTGGAGATGTTTACAAGTCATAAGCCTGCGAAATAGAGATTATGGCCATGGATCCCAGGAAATGAAATTCTAAGTAAGAATAACAAAAATCTACCAAACACAGTAAAAACCGCCTTACTTACAAAAATGTATATAATAATATTTATTACCTACTTCACAGTGTAAGGGTTCTCCTACTCCCAGTCATGTTGCTCTTACTTAAACTTACTTAAACACCTAAACACTTAAATTTAAACACCATGCCCTAAACTCCCCCCAGGTGGAAAGAACAGGCAGCTTAGAAACTTTCCTTTCAGATATGTGTATGTGTGGTCATCATCAAAGAGGTGGATTTGGAACTAGCTGAATGACCAACCCAAAGAGTAGTCATGAATGGTCAGTATCAACATGGACTAAACATAAACTTCAGTCCTATATATCATGAATATTTTCTTTAAGAAGCATTGGGAGATCTTGAATATTATAAGAACCAAATAACATCATAAAAGTTGAAACTTATTATATTTTGATGGAAAATTGGTAGTTAGAAATGATGCAACAAATCAATTATTTATATGCAATAGGACCAGAGGAAAATAATAGAAATGAGAAGAGACAGTGGATAGGATGTCCAAAGTTAAGTGTTGGTGCTGAAACATAGATGTTTGGCAAATAGTAAATTCTTAATAAATGCTTTTATCTATGTGAAAAAAAGGGAAATGAATAAAAGAACGGACATTAAAATAAATTCTTGCTAGTTCTGGAACAAGTCTTAACTTATGCAAACCAATTGCCACAAGACCAAAAAATCCTAGAAACTATCTCATTCAGAAGGCATTAGATCTCTTTGCCAAGCAGAAAGATATGGCAGCTAAGAACAATACCAGTTTAGAACATTATTTTATTTATAAAATCTTTTGAAAGAATGATAGAAGATTATGATCAAAGCCTGCCAATAAAACTATGAGAAGCAATGAAATAGAGGGACAACAAAATTATAGAAAGCTTGATGAGAGACTCAGATGAATCTAATCACTCCAAGGTCATTTAGAGATGAAAAAAGAAATAATCTTTCATGTTAGTTTTTTAAAAAACAATTTCTTTTCTCCATCACTTCTCTATCCTATGTTCACAGTATCTGATGTACTACATGAAATTGTAGGAAAGGCACTAAAGGAAACAAAGATCAAAAGAGCAGCTTGATTAAAAATAGCTATATACAGGGGCTTTCAAAAATCATAACACATTTTCAAAATATAATATTTAATTATTTTTAAGATTCATTCAAAAAAGCTTTTTTGAGTTCCAAATTCTCTTCCTGCCTTCCATCCTCCACTTCCCATTGAGAAGGTAAGACCTATGAAATCAATTGTACATGTGAAATCATGCAAAACATATTTCCATATTAGCCATGTTACAAAAAAGCAAGAAAAATAAAGTAAAAAAATTATGCTTTAGGTTGAAGTCAGAACCTATTAATTCTTTCTCTGAAGGTGGATCACATTTTTCATCATAAATCCTTCAAAATTGCTTTAGATCATTGTGTTAATGAAAATAGTTACTCATTCACAATCAATCATTGTACGATACTGTTGCTACTGTGTACGATGTACTCCTGCTTACTTCACTTTGCATCAATTCATATAAATCTTCCAAAGTTTTTCTGAAATGATTCTGCTCATTATTTCTTATAGGAGAGTAGCATGCTCTCACAATCATAAACCACAACTTATTCAGTCATTCCCCAATTGATGGACATCCTCTCAATTTCTAATTCTTTACTACCACTAATACAGCAGCTATAAATATTTGTGTGTGTGTGTGTGTGTGTGTGTGTGTGTATACATATACATAACTTCTCTGCTGATCTTCAGTCTCACAACTCCCACTACTTTTTGGGCATATTAAAAAGAATTTTTCATAAGCATCTTAAACTCAAAATGCCCCATCTGAAGGAATCTTTCACCCCAAATCTCCCCTTCTTCTCTCTAACTTTTCTATTACTCTTGAGGGTATTATCAACCTCCCAGTTAGCTAGGTTTGCTACCTGGATGTCATCATCTTCTTACTCTTCCCCACCCCTCCCCATCCAGTATCTTTGTTTTCATTTTATTTAATGAGATTATCTACTGTTTATGCAATTTGATTTTTAATCCGCAAAGTTTTTTGGATTATATCATTTATTCTCCATTTAAGTTTGAATACTTTCTTCAAAAGTTCTTTATTGATGATACATTCTCTTGTGTTATAGTCAGCAAAGAATGTGTGTAATATTTCTATTTTTTTGTTTATGAGGTTTTTATGCCCTAGCACATGCTCAGTTTTTGTAAAATTTCCATGTATAGCTGTGAGAAATATGTTTGCTTCTTTCTGTTTCTAAGAATAATTACAATATACCTATCACATTTAATTTTACTAAAATTCTAATCAGCTCTATGGGTCCCATGAGCAAAAAGATGGTGGACTAGACATTTTCTCCAATCTCTGTAACCTCTCAAACTTCTCTAAAACAAAAACTATGTAAGACAAAGTAAATGCAGCTGTTTCCATAGTTTAGGAATCCAAAAGAAGTCTAAAAAAAATAACTCAGGACTTGCTGCTCACTGACTCTGAACTTATTCAGTTCCTATCCTCCATTTCCCAGGCTGCAAGGTTACAATAGGAGATTCAAGGATACTATACAGTCTTACACCTAACCTACCCCTACATCCTAGTCCCTGCCCCACTCCCTCTTTCTAATTCCATAGAAACCCAGATTCCAAACTATTGAAGTTTCCTTAGGTCTTGACTGCCAGTGTGGCCATAGCTCATCAGGAGTAAAAGCCTGCTGGGGGCTGCAACCTACAACACCAATGCTGCAAAACTGTGAACTGCCGGTAGCTCTGAATTGCTGGTGTTGGGGGAGAAGGCTCTTTATTGCTGGTATAGGGTCAGATAACTAGGGAACAGAGGGAGTGGGACAGATCCAGAACAGGAAACTACATCTAGGGAACTGTGCAGGGAACCCTGAATGAAGAACTCAGCACCCACTTGTAGCCAGTTCTGAGGACTTTTAGGTGGTCATCCTAACACCATAAAGAAGGAAATAATAAAAAAGAACTTCCCAGAACTTCTGAATACAGAAAATGAAATTCCAAGTAAAAGAATTTAGAAATCACCTCTAGGCAAAAATAAATGGATAAATAAAGCAAAACAAAAAATCCAAGGCTACAAATTTCAAAATACATACCACAGTTAGTTTCTAGTTAGTCTCTCTGCCTCATGTCTCCAATCCAACCTCCATCCAGCTACCAACATGTTTTTCCTAAAGTTTAAGTCTGATAATGGTATCCCTCCTACCACATACACACTTAGTAAACTTCAGTGGAACCTTATTACTTCCAAGATCAAATATGCAATACTCAATTTGGCATTTAAAGCTATTGACAACCTGGCCCCTTCTCTTTCCAGACTTCTTACATTTTACTCTTTATCTGCTCTACAATCCAGCCACACTGGCTTTGTTCTCTGCACATCACCTTCCATCTCCTATCATGTAATTTTACACTGGCTGTTTCCCAAACCTGGAATGTGTTCTCTTCTTATCTTTACCACTTGGTATCCTTGAATTTCTCCAATTTCAAAACTAATTGTCAAATAAAAAATTACCAAATGAAGGGGCATTGAATTTAATTGCTTTTGCTTCTTCTTCATTTATTCAGTTCCGTTATTCTTCTTTTTTCATGCAGGGTGGGGAAAGGCAGTTGGGATTTGAGTTGATTTGAACTCAGGTCCTCCTGACTTCAGGGCCAGCGCTCTATCTATTGGGCCACCTGGGTGCCCCACTCCCTCCACTGTTCTCCTTAAAACTTTTTCAAACCATTGCTAAGCATTTTTGATGATTTCTACTATTTAGCATAATTTGAAATCTGGAAATACTATTTCCTTTCTTCCCTACATATATTTTTTCATCCTTTCTCCTAAAATTCAAGACCTTTTCTTTCTCTAAGTTTTTTATTGTGACTGTCTAAATAAAGTATCCTCTTGTTGTTTGATTGTTATAGTGATAAAGCTATCAAATAATTTGGGTGATATTGTTGTCCTTGTCATATTGCTAAGGTATATTCATGAGTAATAAATATCCCTTCAATTATTTAAGCAGATCTTTAGTACTTTAGAATATTTTGCAATTATATTTATATGTTTTGAGTGTATTTTGGTAGACTGACTCACAGATTATTTATACATTTTTGTAGTTATTTTGAATAAAACTTCTATTCCTTTTTTTTACCCTTTAAGACTTTGTTACTTTTATATGGAAATGCTGATTTTTGTCAGTTTGGTTTATATTCTGCTGTTGTCTCAAGTAGTTTCTTTCTGCAGTTTTCTATTATAAGTAAATAGTATATTTTTGTCTCTTCTTTGCTTATCTTTTGCTTTTAATTTATTTTTTGTTTTCTTACTATAATCAGTATTTCTAGAGCTGCATAACTCATAGCTGTATGTGTCAGAGGGGAATCATGGCATCCCAATCCTGTGCTTATTGAGAAAGTTTCTAGTGTTTCCCCATTTAAAGTAAAGCTAGATTTTACTTTTTGACATATTGACAGTGGACCTTCTAGGACCACAAAGGTAGGGCTTTTAGTGTAAATTACCACTATATTTGTCAGAGCTTTTTTCTTCATTTATTGATATAATCTTATGGTTTGGGAATACTTTTGTTTTTAATTTGAGTTATTTGGTTAATTATTTTCCTGATGTTAAACCATCCTTTCATTTCTGGTGCAAATCCAACTTGATCACAGTGTATAATTTTAAAGGATATATTGCAATAATCTTTGATAGAATTTTGCTTAAAATTTTTGAATTAGTATTTATTAGTGATACTGGTCTATAGTCCTCTTTCTTTATCTTTCCTGTATTTGTCCTAGAAAAGAAGTTTGATTCACTTTTTGGAATTTTTAAGAATAATTTGTGTAGTTAAAATGTAATGGAATCATTCCTCCACCTCTTCCCAGTATTTATAATTTCTAGTTTCGTCAACCATGAAGTAACTCTGGGAGTTGGCTTCAGGCATGCTTGACTTATTCCTGAGATTCTTGTGATTGGCTACTGAGCTGTAAAAATTCAGGAGATTTTTTTTTTTTCAAGAGCCAATTTTCAGAGCCAATACTCTCTCTGTTGTAGCTCTAAAGGTGACAAGATGTGACTCCAGTGATGGGTAGCAGCAACATGTACCAGAGTAAGTGGGGGAGTACTCACTGGAATATTCAATGGCCATTCTGGTTAATTTCATGGGAACTTTGATTTCCAGCTTAGTCCCAAGATTAGCTGTTAAACAAAAAGTTGAGATTTCTGGGGACTTTCAGGGATGTCATAATGATGTGAAATAGGTTTCCAAAGGTTTTTAAAATAGAATAGTTGTGTGTACTGGGGATAGAAAGGAATTATCTAGGTGTTAATTGTTCTTTAGTCATTTGATAGAATTCTTTCTTTACAATTCTTTACAGCTAATTTATTTTCTGAAGTTGCATTGCTGAAGATATTTTTTCATGTTCTATGAATTGGCGTACTTTGGATTTTTGTAGGTAATCCTCCATGTCTTTTAAACTCAGTTTTGCAAAAAATCAATTTCTGATTCTTTTTTTCATTATGTTTTTTCTACTTTGGTTTTTTCTTTTGTGATTTTCTACTGTTTTCTGTTATGATTTTTGTCTCACTCATTTTTATTAGGCCAATTTGGATTTCTTTCCTCTTCTTTTTGACCTGCTTAGCTAGAGTTTTAGCATTTTGCCTAGTCTTTTCAAAGAAAGAATTTTTATTTTTGTGGATCAATTTTATACTCATTTTGTTTTCCAGCTACATTCAAATTTTTCCCCTTTTGTGTTTATTGAAGGGTTGTATATTTGTTCATTTTCTAATTTTAAATTGCATATTTACTCTCTTAATATTCTCTTTTTCTATTTTGTTAATGTATGTTTTCAAAGATGCAATTTTCCCTGAGTATTGCTTTGGTAGGATGCCAAAAATGTTTTATCATTATCACTCACTTCATATAGTTATTATTTCTTGAACCCAGATATCCTGTAGGTTATTATTATTAAAGATTCATTTAGGTCTGTGGCTTTTGTTTGTGTTCACAGAATTAATTATGATCTTTATTCCATTGTTATAAAAACTTTAACTTTATGCATTCAACATTTTAAATTCTAATTTTATCAATTCTATCTCTTATTTGGCCAGAGTTCTTCTAACCATAGTTATGAGAGGTGCTTTCTTTCATTTTCTGCCATCAAAAAAGTTATATGACTAATTATATGGTGATCCAAGCTATGATTTTTCCTGAAACTGCTTTGCAGTTTTCCTGGCAGTTCTTGAAGAGGTACCATTTCTGGGCAATTTACATTCTTGGGCTTATCTTATATTGGGTTATTGAATCTCTTTTTTCCTGATTTTTGCTTATTGAATCTATTCCAATGATCTACATTTCTTTCCTTCTTATTCAGTATCTAGCAGTTTAAATTATTACTTTTTTGTAATATAATTTGAGATCAGAAATGGTCCTTCATTTCCTACTTGTCCCATAATTTCCTTTAGATTCTAGAGTTTTTTTGTTATAATTTACCTTATTCTATGAATTTACCCTTTGCTAGTTTGTGAGAGAACACTAAATATGTGAATTACTTTACACAATATTATTTTTTTATTGTATTTTCATGTTTCAACCATCTCCAGTGAAAACCAAATTTAGTTATCTTCCTTTGTTTCTACAAAGTGTATTTTGTAATTGTAGTTACATTTTTTTGAGTGTCTTGTTGGGCTGCTTCCCATGAATTATGTATATTTTGCAGTTATTTTGAGTGGGTTTTCTCTAATATTCCCTTATGATTTCCTTTGGCACTGACATATAAAAATGATAGTGATTTTTTTTTGTCATTCCTTTTCATTTGTTCTTTCAGTTCCTAATTTGCTTCTATATAACCAGTGCTCCTAAAACTCCAAAAAGTTTCCAGAAAGTAGCAGAAAACTATAGGGGAAGGGACTGATGGTCTCTGCTATATTCCACTTGCCATGCCAAAGATCCATTATCTCCTCATGCATATGAAGTCAAGGGCTAGAGAATGAGGTCCCAGTCCTGGAAGGACTGGAAGGATATACAATAGATTTTGGCTGCCACCAACTGTTTGGGGAAGTTTGATCATCCTGTTTCTAGAACTACATGATAGTATGTAATGGAGAATCCCTGTTTTTCAGGTCAGAGAATACACAAGAATTCTGTGATTGTTTCCTATTCTTATTGAGTGGTAAAGAAAAACTTTTTGATTAGAAGTTGAGCCAGAACCGAGTGTGTATACAAAAGGTACTGACTATCTGTATTGACCAAACTTCTTCTTGGTGGTTGTCAAGGCAAGAAAGCCTGTGAAATTGATGGTGAGTACCCTTGGACCTTATTCACTCTACCTGGGTTAACACCTGGACATGAGTTTCTTTGTCCATGCTTCTTTCCTTATTCTTTCCAGACTCTACATAAATGAATATTGCTATTTGAAAGTTTAGAAGAGTCATCAGAGAGGTCTGCCAGGTGATATAAAGAATGAACCAGCCCCGAGGAGCAATCTGTTTGACCTAGGTCATAGCACATCAACCTGGAACCAGACTCCCAGTCCCACAAGCAAAAAACTGATGCATCCATTGGGTATACTGCACCCAAAAGGGTACTTGATAGCATGAAGAATTTTTATAGCTACCACTATAAATTCTAGCCTTCTCTACATAAGGACCACAGTATTGAAGGGGGGGGGGGGAATTATTACAGCTTTTCTGTAGTTTTCCCTTTGTAAAAGCTAATTGATAGTTGATTAATTAATATTGTATGCAACTAAGTGGCACAGTGGATAGAATGCTGGGCCTGGAGTCAGGAAGATCTGAGTTCAAATTTGGCCTCAGACACTTACTAGCAGTGTGACCCTGGGCAAGTCACTTCACCCTGTTTACCCCAGTTTCCTCATCTGTAAAATGAGCTGGAAAAGGACATGGTCCAATATCTTTGCCAGGAAAACCCTGCAATGGGATCAGAAGGAGTCAGATATAACTGAATCACCAAAAAATAATTAATATTGAGGAAGAATCAACAGATTAAATTGATAGTGGAGAGCAAATCACCTGTATTGATAATATTGGTTATTAACCAGCACTGAGGTAAGCATAGAAGATGTACTCAAGTCAAGCAGCATTAGAAGAACTTGACTTTCTGTCAGGGATATCCAAAATCTTCAGTGGAAAATATATCCAGCAGATGTTGAGGACCTGAACTGCTGCTGCATGTGGGGCTTGGGAGAGTGAGTCTAGACCCTTGAGAAGCTACACATACCATGATGTATATCATAGTTATCAGTGTTTGTGTCTGTCTCTTTACTATACTATAAGCTCTGTAAAGCCAGAAAGTATGCCTTTTCTATTTAGTAAATGGAGAACTGGACTTGAAATTAGAAAGAAAAGAGTTTGAATACTTCAGACAATTACTAGCTGTGTGTCCTTAGTAAAGACACTTAACCTCTTTCTGCCTCAGTTTCCTCATTTGTAAAATGGGGATAATTAAACCTGTGGTACCTAGAACATTATGTTGTGGTGAAGCTGTTAATAAGGTAATGTACCTGACATATACATGTCAAACATTATTAACTAAATTGTTTTTTTCCTTGAGCATGTTAGAGTGTTAGCAATACAATAAGGGATTAATCAATATTTGTTTAATTGTACCTTTCTCTGAGCTTCAGGTAGAGCTAGAGGTACTCTGCTTTATTCTCTCTCTCTTTTTAAAAGTTCTCATTGATGCAAGGAAAACTAAAACTAAAACTAAAACTAAAAAAGTAATTAAAATAGAAAACTACCTTGTCATTGTAAAATACAGAGACGCATTTGTTACCACAAGAGTATCAAAAGTAACACAGGAACAGCCTAGAAGATACTTATGAAGGCTCATGATGAAGGATCTTGTCTTGGACTGAAAACCACATTGACATTGCCAGCTGGCACATTCCATCACCACCTGCCTTTACAAGAATGTGTATAGTGGGCCCTGAGTAAATAGTTAGATGAAAGTACTTGCCAAGAGAAGAAGTCTTTCCCTCCTTTCTTTTGCTCTACTCTCCCATTATGACCAGTTGTAAGCCTGAGACCAAACCCTTACCCATTACCTTCTTGGACAACAGAGCGATTTTTACATGAAGGATTTATTCTGCTTTACTGGCTTGCTGTGGGTTGGGTGAGTTGGGAAAACATCAGAGGCAAGAAGGCTCTACTTCCACCACCTTGCCCCTAGGACAAGATGGGGCCCAAATGAACACATGTGAATCCAGGCAGCTTGGTGACAGAATGAATAGAGCACTGGTGCTGGAGTCAGGAGGACCTGGGTTCAAATCCAGCCTCAGACACTTGCTAGTTGTGTGACCCTGGGCCCCCAACTCCAAAAAAGAAAGAAAATGTATGAATCATATAACTTCCATTATTTGAAATGGAAACCTAGCCTGATCTCCATAAAACTCTCAGGCAGTGGTGGAACAAATCACATGAATTTATTGAAACTGACCTGAACCCAAGAAATAATATTTTTGCTGAGGGACAAAGGAGAATAGAGGTATAGCAGATCAACTGCACACCCAATTGCTGGGTCTGGCTCTGCCACTAATTCATTGTATGACTTTGAGCAAACTATTTGACCTTCAGAGACCTCAGTTTCCTTATCTGTAAAATGGTGATGACAACCGATGCTCTTGCCTTTCTCAGAGAGCTGTGAGGATCCAATGAAAGAATTTCTCTGGATGCATTTTATAAATGGTAACACACCAGGTGAATATGTAGCTATACTTAGAGACCTGTATGTACCTAAGTATAGGGACTATATCTAGAGACCAGTGAGAATCAGAGGTTTGGAGGCTGGACAGAGCCCTGGTGCTTTTTAATCTGAGAGTCTTCCCATTCTCATTGGTTTGGAGAGTGTGACAAAGTTCACTCTGAGAAGGAGAAGGAACATTGACTTTTAAGACAGAAGACATTGGTAGAAATGGGAAAATAGATGGAGGCCATAAAGAAGCCAAGATCCTTATGCTGAACATCTCCAACATGGATGGATACTCCAGAATAAGCTTCCACATTCCCAGCCACCAGGGAGAGGAAGAGCCTCAGGTGCTCCTAAGACACTGTGATGCAAAGAAATGAGAGTGCAGAAATCTCCAGTGCGCATTGGACAAGAAGTGGATGTCTGTTGGGGATTGGTTTTGAGAGGTCATTCTTCCTCTGAAAACTCCTCACAAGAGAGCAGAGACTCACTTCTCTTTTATATACCTTCATCCGCTTTCTGCTTTTATCCATCTTGACAGAATGGTGCAAGAGGGTGAGAAAGTCTCCTTATAACTACAAACTAAGCCGTCATACAGAATTTTTATGTAATAATAATAATAACCAGCATTTTTATAGTGCTTTAAGGTTTGCAAAATACTTTACAGATATTATCTCATTTTATGTTTACAACAACACTGGGAAGTAGGTGTCACTACTTATTACACCCAGTTTGAAGGAAACAGAGGCTGATTGACTTGCCTGTAGTCACACAGCCAGACTATCTGAGGCTGGGTTTGAACTCAGGATTTCTTCACTCCAGATCTAGCATGCTAGATACTGAATCACCTAGCTTCCTGCCTCTCTTTATGCAGTATTTAAAAAAAATCTTGTTATGTGTTTGAAATTATAATAAAATCAGATAATCATTGAACCTATTTGTTTTCTACTTCTGATGAATGCGAGTGAAGACGTTCCAAAGCAGAGGTGGTGGTTGTGCAGGCAACGATCTAAAAGTGAGGAGTTCTGAATATTGAGATTCTGTAAACTTAATGCTTTGTTTGTCAGTGCCATCTGGCTAGGAGTTTGATCCATATATTTCATTGAGGTGAGAGCCTGTTGGAGAGAGAAAAACATTCCCTGGAATTCCTCAGAGATTTGAGCTGACAAAACCATGGAAGTCACTGAATGACTGGATGCAAGTACTCATGTTTCCTTTTCTTTGGGAGGCAACCATACAGCTCCCGCTGTGTTGGAAAAGAAAACCATATTTACCAGAAGGGATAGGGAAGACTGTCATACAACTCTCATGGGTATTTGACAGCCTTGCCTGTCTTGCTCATCCCTGCCACCTGGTGGCTATACATTAGAAGAAAGCCTGTTGTTCCCCCTCATTTGTTATTTCTTTAAAAAAAAAAATCCTCCACTGTTGTAGTTATACTCTTAGTCTGGAAATTGTCTTCCCTCCCATTTCTCCCCTTCCCTTTTGAATTCTGAGATGATTTTTTTTGTCTTTTCTTGACATGTGTGTGTGTGTGTGTGTGTGTGTGTGTGTGTATACACATAAATATTTTGGAAGACTTATTCTTTCAATTATAGTGTTGATGCACATATTTGAAAATATATCTTTATTTTTTTGCTGAAATTTTATAATCTGATTTTTTAAAAATCCAATTTCTAATTATTTTGGAGGTTTGTTTTGGTATTATTTTGTATTTTTTCTATTCCCATGGATATTTCCCTCCATCATAATCAATCCCCAGAATTCATACAACAAATATAAATACAAAAGTCTGCTATTCAATATATACATGTTTTTCTGAGATTATATATATGTACATGTATATTCATATTCCATGAATATATACATATACACATACACATATGTGTACGTATTCCCTTGTTGTTGATTTGGATACTGTTGGTTAGTCATATACCAAATATGGTCTTCCCTTCCTATTAATTTTATACCTTTTACATTGGCATATCTTATGTGTCACATGTTTATAGAATGATTGATTGTTTCACTGTATTGGTGCTAATTATGACAAATGTTTAATGCTTAAAGTAGCATTAGTTTCCTAAATACGGTTATTATAAAAGACCACCTTTTTGAAAATAGAAAAGTTGTATACAAAGTATATTGTCAGGTAATAGGTACAGTGGCACACAGAGGTATATTGTTATTAAGAATTGGTTTGGGGTATGAAACTAAGACAACCATGAGAGCATTGAAAGAAACTGAAATAATTGGAGGACCATACAACAATATAGAGCTATAGTATATTTGCAGGTAAAGAAGAAGCCACATTCTCTGTCTCAGAAATGAAAGGGCTAGATACCTTGAGTTCTCTCTTTACAGACGAGATTTCAAATTTAGTCCACCAACGTCCTTCTGCCATGAGATACTTAAGTTGTTTTTGCCCATAAGTGGTGGATCTCTGTCCAACTAGACCTTGTACTCTAGGTTATGACCTTAGCATTATCCTTGACTCCTCACTCCTTCACCTCTTATCTCTAATAAACTGGCATTTCTATTTCCACAGAATCTCTTGTATCCAACCTCTTTTATCTACACACCCACCCACCACCCTAGTTCAAGCATCATCATTACTCATCTCCATTATTACAAAGACCTTCCAATTGATTTTCCTGCTTAAAGTCTATCCCCACTCCAATTTGTGAAGCTGGATAAGTGATTTTCCTAAAGTGTACATGTGGAAGGATCTTATCAAGATGGAAGAAGGAACAAAAATAGACAGCCTGGATCTCTCACAATTATTCCAACAAGGATGAAAAAATAGTATAAGATTGAATAATGATCAAGAAATCCAAGTAGAAACTACAGCAAGCAAATTTTGTTATTCCAGCTCTATATAAAGTGGCAGTCAGCAGCCTGCAACCCCCAGAGAATGGGTCCAGAGAAAATTCCAGCCCAGGAGCAAAGTTTGTGGAAGCCTTCCAGTTACCACTGCAATGGAGAATAGAACTTGCAACACACTATTCCAGAAGGTGAAAAAAGAAAAAAAAGGAAGGAAGAAAGGAAGGAAGGAAGGAAGGAAGGAAGGAAGGAAGGAAGGAAGGAAGGAAGGAAGGAAGGAAGGAGGGAAGGAAGGAAGGAAGGAAGGAAGGAAAGAGGGAAGGTAGGAAGGAAGAAAGAAAAAGAAAGGTTTCCAACCAAGAATAATTTACCTGGCAAAACTGAGCTTGATCTTATAGGGGTAGAGGAGCAGGAAGCAATTTTAATGAACTAGAATATGTCTAAGCATTCCTGATGAAGATACAAGAGCTGAATATTTACTTTGAAATGCAAACACAGGAGTCAAGAGAAAAATAGAAAGTTAAATACATTTGAGAAATTGGAAAGGATTATATGAGGATTAGGGTGAAGGAAAACACTGTCCCATTAGAAACCTACAATTTTCAAGGGTAATAGAGGAGTAGATAAGACAGGGGACCTGGGAGCAGATTTATTATATTTTTATGATCTTAGGTAAAAAGAAAATGAAAATGAAAAGATGATTCTAAAAGGGAAGAAGTTGGGAGAGGTGCTATGGAAGATTATGTAAAAATGGAGGAGAGGATTGGGTGAATAGGCTACATATCAACTTCATTTTCACCTCAACTAAACAAAGGCCACACTTATGTGAATGTGTACGTACATATACAGAGATTGGCATAGAAATACATACATATAGCACTAAATCAGACAGGATCAGGGCAAGAAAGGGTGAGGACTAAGCACTAGAAATTGGTCATAAGCAAAACAAAATCTAATTTTGGAAGTCAAAAAGGAGTAATAAAAGGAAAGAAATAAAGGGTAAGATCCTGTGATCAGACTTTGGATGGGGGAAAATAAGAGGAACCATGAATGGAAGTGGATTATATCAAATATGGATGCTATGTTGATCACACTCTTTTTATCTCACCACTCTTTCTTTGTTGAAGGTAGGGAAAATGAGTAAGAGAGGAAAAAGTGTGACAGTAAAGGATGCATTGAAATACAAAATTAATAATTATAACTGAGGAAAAGATTAGAAAGCAGAATCCAACAATATGCTATTTACAAGAAACACACTTGAAACAGAAAGGTTCACCAAAAAATTAAAATAAGGGGCTAGAGTAAACTCTATTTTGCTTCAACTGAACAGAAAGAAAGTACGGTTAGCAATTATGAACTCAGTAAGGCAACAGTAAAAATAGTCTTGATTAAAAAAAGATAAAAAGGGAAATTTCTTTATACTTAAAGTCATAGATTATGAATTTCTGTCAATACTTAACGTATAAGCACTGAATGGAATAATATTTAAATGCTTAAAGGAGAAGCTAATCGATTTATAGGAAGAAATAAAGAGTAAGACCATAGTAGTTGGTGATATCGGTGTGTGCCCACTCTCAGATGTTCTAACCAAAAGACACACAATAAAAATATTTATGATCTGAACAGAATATCAGAAAAAATAGGATAGATCCTGGGCAATGACCAAATGGAAAAAGAAAGGAGTTTATATATTTTTCAACTTTTCAGGATATTTAAATTTTACTTTATACCAGAGCATAAGCACAGCATAAACAAGGACAAATAAGCAGAAATATAAAGCTATATGCAATAAAAATTATATTCAGTAAGGGCCTTTGAAGAAAAGATTAAACATTAATTAATTAACTGGGGACCATCTCCAATCATCTTGATCTATATTTTGTCACCACCCAGATGGCTCCAGTGGAGAAAGTAAGGCTGGTGACTTTGCACAACACTCCCTCACTTGAATCCAATTCACTTGTAAGTCATGACATCACCTTCCCCATGCCATGATTCCATTCAAGAATGAAGAGCTGGCAAAGATGTTTAATGACTATTTCTTGTCTGTTTACTGTGAGGTGAAGAGCAGCCTTTTAATTATCTCTGAGCCCAGAAGTGGGTGATTACATCAAGCTGAATTTGTTCCTAGGAACTGGAGCCCTCCTGGCCAGTTACCCCTCTCCTCTTGCCTGTCCTTATGCATATTTCCTTTTGTTTTAATTATATTTTGGCCCAGTTATCAATAATGCTTAGGAAAAAATGGACTTTAACATAGTTGATGTTAGGAGAAGGAAAATAAGCATTTATATGGTGCATACTATGTGCTACACGCTGTGATAAGTATATATTTTTAGTGAATTTTGTCTCATTTCATCCTCCCAACAACCCTGGGTGGTAGGTGGTATTATTATCTCCAATTTACAGTTGAGGAAAATGAAACAAAAGTAGATTAAGTGACTTGCCCAGGGTAACACAGCTGGTAAGCCTCTGAAGTCATATCTGAACTCAGATCTTCCTGACTCCAGGTCCAATATTGTGTTCACTTCCCCACCAGCTATCTGTTAGTAGGTTGCATATTGATTGACAAAGAAAAATAATTTCTTTTCTTCCTTCTTTTACAAAACCAATTAACTTATTTATTTTTAGTTTTCAATACTCTCTTCCACAAGATCTTGAGCTCCAAATTTTCTCCCCATCTCTCCTCTCCACTCACCCCAAGATGGCATGTGTTCTGATTCCCTTCCCCCAGTCTTCCCTCCCTTCTATCACAACCCTTTCTTCCCTTATCCCCTTCCCCTCTGTTTTCCTGTAGGGCAAGAAACATTTCTGTATCCCATTGCCTGTATGTCTTATTTCTTAGTTGCATCTAAAAACAATTTTTAGCATTTGTTTTTAAAACTTTGAGTTCCAACTTCTCTCCCTTCCTCCCTCCTCACCCACCGCCATTGAGAAAGCACACAATTCAATATAGGTTACACATGTATAGCCATGCAAAACACTTCCATAACAGTCATGTTGTGAAAGACTAACTATGTTTCCTTCCATCCTATCCTGCCCCCATTTATTCTATTCTTTCTTTTGACCCTGTCACTCCTCAAAAGTGTTTACTTCTAATTGCCCCCTCCTCCCATTTGCCCTCCCTTCTATCATCCCATCCCCCAGTTTAACACCTTACCCCCTACTTTTCTGTAGTGTAAGATAGATTTTCATACCAAAGTGAGGGTGCATGTTTTTCTCTCCTTAAGCCAAATGTGATGTGACTAAGGCTCTCTTTTTCCCTCTTACTTCTCCCCTTTCCCCACCATTGAAAAAGCTGTTTCTTATCTCTTTTATGTGAGATATAATTTACCCCATTCTATTTCTCCCTTCCTCCTCCCAATATATATCTCTTGCACCCTTAATTTTATTTTTTTACATATTATCCCTTCCTTTTCAACTCCCCCCTGCCCCCTCTCTATATGTATATAATCCCTCCAACTTCCTTAATACTGAGAAAAGTCCCAAGAGTTACAAATATGATCTTTCGATGTAGGAATGTAAACAGTTCAACTTTAGTAAGTCCCTTATGATTTTTCTTTCCTGTTTACCTTTTCATGCTTCTCTTTATTCTTGTGTTTGAAAGTCAAATTTTCTATTCATCTCTGGTCTTTTCATTAAAAATGCTTGAAAGTTCTGTATTTCATTGGATGACCAATTTTTCCCCTGAAGTATTATACTCATTTTTGCTGGGTAGATGACTCTTGGCTTTAATCTTAGCTCCTTTGACCTCTGGAATACCATATTCCAAACCCTTCAATTCTTTAATACAGAGTTGCTAGATCTTGTGTTATCTTGATTGTGTTTCCACAGTACTTGAATTGTTTCTTTCTGGCTACTTGTAATATTTTCTCCTTGACCTAGGAACTCTGGAATTTGACTACAATATTCCTAGGAGTTTTCCTTTTGCAACCTCTTTTAGGAGGTGATTGGTGGATTCTTTCAGTGTCTATTTTCCCCTCTGGTTCTAGAATATCATGGCAGTTTTCCTTGATAATTTCTTGAAAGATGATGTCCAGGCTCTTTTTTTAAAATCATGACTTTCAGGTAGTCCAATAAGTTTTAAATTGTCTCTCCTGGATCTATTTTTCAAGTCAGTTGTTTTTCCAATGAGATATTTCACATTGTCTGCTACTGTTTTCATTCCTTTGGTTTTGCTTTATAATTTCTTGATTTTTCATAAAGTCATTAGCTTCTATCTGTTCCATTCTAATCTTTAAAGAATTATTTTCTTTGGTGAACTTTTGGACCTCCTTTTCCCTCTGGCCAATTCTGCTTTTTAAGGAATTCTTTTCCTTGGTTTTTTGGATCTCTTTTGCCATTTGAGTTAATCTACTTTTTAAGGTGTTATTTTCTTTAGCATTTTTGGGTGCCCTTTAGCAAGCAGTTGACTTGGTTTTCATGATTTTCTTACGTCACTCTCATTTTTCTTCCCAATTTTTCCTCTCCTCTTATTTGATTTTCAAAATCCTTTTTGACCTCTTCCATGACCTGAGGCCAAATCATATTTTTCTTGGAGACTTTAGATGGAGGAACTTTGAGTTTGTTGCCTTCTGTTTGCATTTTTTGGCCTTCCTTGTCACCAAAGTAAGATTCTGCAGTGTAATTCTTTTTTTGTTTTTTGCTCATTTCCCCAGCCATTTACTTGACTTTTGAGGTCTTTGTCAAGGTAGTTCCCTGTTTTCAGTGAGGGTGGAGGTGTGTACTGTCAGCCACTCAATCTCCCCACAATCTATGGGCCTAGAGCCCCAGAAACAGTCACTGCTACTGCCACTGCTGCTGCCCCTGCTCCTCAACTCCTTCTTCTGCCCTGAAGCTGTGGTTGGACCACTCTACTCTCTCACACAGGTCCCATAGGCTTTTTCCACTGAACTTCCAATTTGTACTCAGTGTTTTGTGGTTGTGAAGTCTGGAAACTGCCACAGGTGCCCCCCAAAGTCCTGCTGAGGTTCTGTATATGCTGGGGTAGTCCATTCTGGACTGCATTCTGCTCCCAGTAAAGCAGCATAATATCAACATCCTGTCAAATTTCCATGCTGTCTTGGGATGGAGATTTGCTTTACTCTGTCATTCTGTGGATTCTGCAGCTCCAGAATTTGTTTAGGGTCATTTTTACAGGTATTTGTCTGGGTTTTGGGGGAGAGCTCCAGAAGTCTCTGCTTTTACTCCACCATCTGACTCTACCCCCAAAAAATAATTTCATAAAGGATTCTGTCATTGAAATGCTGTTTAACAGGCAGCATTAGAAACTCTAAACATGGTAGATTTAGTAAGTGGGTCTTTGAATAGATGAAAAACATTTCTCCTATTCCAGGGAGAGACAATTAAATTGCTTGTTCTGAGTTGCGCCTAATTCAAGTAACTTGCCTGATGGCTTAGGATTGATATTGGAACAGAAGGAGGTACTTTTACGTTATTCAACAGTTTTTTAAAAAAGAGAGATGTATGATAGCAGGAGAAAGAAAAATATTCAACAAGGACAGGCATTAAAGATACCTCCAGTAGATTCAGCTGAGCAAAGCTCCTCTGCTTCAGTGATCTACCTGAGACTCCTAGAACTCTTTGTGGCTTTTCCATACTCCTAGAATGAGAAATAACATCAATAATCTGATCCTTTGGTTCCTTGAATTGTTTGAGTCTCAATACCTTTTAAGGAAAAAGTAGCTTAATATGCATGTAGGAAGAGGATATTACTCCTACCACAGGCCAACCCTTGGTGGCAGGGTCCTTACGGTCTTCCAGGGGATTTCCCACCACTTACATAACATTAAGGTTGTTACTGGTCAACCCTGACCTTTAATATTCAAGAAGCATTGTGCAGGCAACAATAAAGGAACTAAAGCAAAACTGAAAGAAACAGCAAGACCTAAACAAAACAACATAATAGCTCTTTGAAGGAGTTGCTAAATCTGGGAGCTTCTCAGGAAGATCTGAGTGCCAAGTCTAAATGATCACACCCATGTGATGGGTGTTGCTAAATCTCTGAAGTTCACGGTCAATGTCAAAAGAACACCAAAAGCAAGAGCTATAGCAAAGATTATGATATTTCCTATATAGTCACTGATCCTCCTCAGCAGAGGTCAGGGAGAAATTTTTTGTGCTATAGCTGTCTTGGGTTATAATTCACTTAGCAATTCCTATCCATCTCCATCCTGGGAGACCAATGGGTAGGGAGAATAAAAATCTTTACTTCATGGGGATACCTCCGAAGGATTTCCCTCATTTTGTGGAGTCTTTTTACCTCCCCTTTATCGAGCTAAATTAAGTCCTTTCTGGGGAGAAATTGTAATAATAATAGCTAGCAGTTATAAAGCACTTGTAAGTTAGGAAAGGAGGTAGAACCAAAATGGCAGAGTGTAAGGAAGCAGTGTAGTATCTTCCTCTTCCTAAATTCCTCCTAACAGATTTAGAAAATGCATCAGACCAGATCCTGATGGGGAAATCCAGAAAAAGCCACAGAGTCATTTTTCCAGCGCAACTCAGTATAAGGATGGGAGACAAACAGGAAGGTGTTGAGTTGCTGGGAATGAGGTTGATCCAGGGGCATGCACGCTAGCACCCACTGGGAGGCAGTGCACCAGAGCAAGAGGAGGTACCACCAGACCCAAATGGGTCATTGTAATAGGCACAGGTGCTGATTGGCAGATTTGTCACCCAAGGCCCAGTTCCAGGTCACAGATTTGGGACAGTCTGAGAAGCAGACCTGCACAGATGAATGAAATTATTACATAAATTGGTTGTAGGAAGTGTATAGAGAAAAGAGGAAGTTAGAAAGCCTTCTCTAAGGTTAATGGTGATGTTGGCCATTAGCAATACAAAGGCATCTAGTCTCAGTGACGACTAAGTAAAACTAGTTCTTCTGAATTTCTCTTTATCTGATGAGAGAAAAACCTTTTTTGAAAACCTCAAAAATCATTCCCTCCATGTTTCTTTCAAGGTAAACTGAGTTCTGAACAGTCTTTCTAGTACAACTTGGAGGAGGTCTAAATTATCAGGCTAGAAAGCCCAACCAAGTTAGAAGGTCTAAAATACCATTGGCCACATTATTGTCAAGGTAAATTTCTTAAGGGCACAAAGCATACTTACATACTTCTCTTCTTGCCGATTGACTAAAAGCAGCTTACTCTCTAGTCTCCCAGGAACAGAAGAGGTAGCAGGTATCTCATAGGAAGAAATCACTATTTCTTGAGGTATCACCAAAAGTCCCACTACAATTGTAAAAGTCAGTCCAGGTTCATCTCCCTCTGCAATGCACATTCAACGATGTCTTTATAATCCATTTTTGTAAAACTAAACCAATTATTCTGAGCTGGGCCTGACTCAGACCTGTATAGATTGTTTCAATTTGATGCTGGAACAAAATGAGACACTGGTGGGTCATTCCACATTTGACAGCTAAAAGAGATTTACTTAGAGTGGGAGAAGGATATTCAACAAGGGTAAAGCCTTGAGGGTAACGTGAGTTGATTATACTGGAGAAAGTTCCCTAACCTCCCATCAAGATCCACCATCCAAGCATCAGAGACCCTTGGGGCACCTTGTGGCTCTTGAGATGAGGAAGGGACATCAACAGTCGGATTCTTTAGTCCCCTGAACCAACCAAGCCTAGAGAAATGACTTAATACCTTTGAAGGAAAAAGTAGTTTAACCTACACAAGGATACAGATTAGGACACTCCTTCTTCTACACTTTGAGTATTCAAAGTTCCAGGAAAGTATCCTGTATTTACACATTTAGAAAAACAGGTGGGAATGGGCTGACATAGAGAACAGATAGGTCAGAACTATAAATATGCTTGAGATACTTTGAGATGATATAAGACAGTCAAAGTTCCCAGAGATATAGTTTGAAAGCCATTTAATTTACCTACTAGGATACCTGAATTATACTTGTTTCTTTATGGTTTATACTAACTTGAGTATCATTTGTTTCCTTTTGTCTTTGTGGAAATTAGTGTTTGTTTAAATATATGCATATTTTAATAAACATGTTTACATAGAAAACAGTGAATGATTATTAGATCCTTAGTTATCTGATGTAAATTTACCGTTAGATAAGAACAACCACTTAATGTTAGCAACCCAATTTTCAAGCATAGTATCTATGCAGAGGTAATTCACTTCTTGAACTTTAACCTTGATGTTTCTAACCTAATTATTGATGGAATTGTAAGAACTTCCTTCCTTCTTCCCGTCTTTCCCCCTCCTACCACCTATCTCTCTATCCCTCCCCCAGACTCCATAACTTTTGGATAATGGTTGAATAGTAGGGGTGGGAGTGGTAAGCATGTGCTCGGTAGCAGCAGATGCTGTTTATTCTTCAAGGGGATGGAAGCAGGAGGGGGCGTTGATTGACACTAAGTGAATAAGAGCTAAGGGAAACAAGCTTTAAGAAATTTGAAGGGTTGAAAAACTTTTAAAATGTTATTTTGGTCAATTTCACTTTGATTCTTCTGAAAGAAGGCAGTGGGAAAAACTTCAAAAAAAATCACCTTCCCTAAAAAAACCCCAAAAAACCCTCTTCCCCCTGTCCGTCCCCCAACAAACAAGGAAATAAACAGGGAAGCAGGGAGAGGCAGGATGTTGTGGAGCATGGAGCCCTGGTGTATGAAGTACTCTTCTTCCATCTTCTCTTCCCCCAGCTGAGAGTGCAGGTTCTTTTTCTTGATTCACTGTGGGATGCAGCAGATTTCTTGGAAAAGGAGGACTCTATTGACGCCCACAGGCTTGTAATGTTTTCACAAGAAAGAACATGATTTTTTTTGCCTCTGACTCCCTGGAAAGGAGATTAGCAGGCAATGTGATTTGTACAGTTTGCCAGCTTTTTAAAGTTTGAGCTTTGAGAGGTAGGTGTTACTTGGTGAGGCATGGTTTTAAGACTGTGATGTTCCATTGCTGCAGTGAATGACAGGGAAAGTTGATACAAAACATAAACTGGAGAAAGGAAGGTGGAGAAGGTGGTGGGGAAGGGAGGAGAGGTGGTGCAGGTGAATGGACAGGCAGGACCGTCTGGTCATTTCTCTAGTATGTGAAAGCTATAAACACAGTCTTCCTTTACAGTCTCTTTAGTAAAGAGTGAATAATCTAGAGAAAGGCATAAATGATAGTTCAGTTCCTTTTAAGAATAAGGATGATGGGTAATTTCTCACAGGGCACCTCTCTCTCTTCCTGTCTCTCTGAATATCTACCTATATCTATATCTATAAATACATAGATATAGCTAGCTGGCTATAAATATAGATATATAAATATAGATAGACATAGATATACATATGAATATATATACATGTATATATATTTTATATATGTGTATGTACACACACACACACACACAGAAAATGAATTTTTAAAAATCTGTCCTTCAGGGGGCAGCTAGGTAGTAAAGTGGATAGAGAACTAGCCCTGGAATCAGGAGGACCTGAGTTCAAATCTGACCTTAGACACTTACTAGCTGTGTGCACCTAGGTAAGTCATTTAACCCTGATTGCCTCAAAAAAAAATCTGTTCTCTCTTCCTGCTCCTTAGATAGCAAATAGGTAGGACTATTTTTTTTTTTTGGAAAGCATAGATGGCCAAGGTGAACATGACTTCTGGAGGAGCAAACTTAGGCAATAAAATTAATTTCCTCCTTTAATGTAATGTTGTAAAGATGATGAAGGAACTATTTGGTGATTAGCACTTTCCATTGTAAACATGACCACATCACTCTCTCTTATCTCTTCTGAATTCTTTTATTCATTTAGTTGAGCCCAGGAGGGGCATGATGATTTTAGGGGGAAAGAGAGCAAGGAGAATCTCACAATTTTCCACTCACTAGGACTCTCAGAAAATGTGGGTTACTGATGGGCATGAAACCACACAAGAGGATAGAGAGGGATAATATTTGTACATGGGTACCGAGGTCTTGGTTTCCTTTTCCTTCAATGGATTTTGAGGCAAATCTTCTGACTATCATGCCGAGAAAGGAGAAAAGAAAGCCATTGTCATCATCTCCTGCCTCCCATGTGGGTAGTAGCTGACTTTGGGATTAAGGACTGTATAATGGGGAACTGGTCAAAATTCCCAGTCCTTTCAAAAATGTGTAGACATTCTGTAAGTCAGCTACTCACATAGTGAAGAGGAGCCTTTTTGATTATCAGTAGCTATATATATGTACATATGTGTGTGTGTGTGTATGTGTGTGTGCATAATTTGTAAAGTGTAATATGTAATTTTTGATGCATTTGAGAGCCATTAAGGAACCTTGTCCCTTCTCTCTTGGTTTATCTTTCCTGGTGATGCTCTAGTAAAAGAAAATAAGATGATGCTGTGAGGGGAGAGGCCTTCGACCTTCCCCATCTGAGGCCAACATGTGACCTGTGAATATGGGCTTCGGTTCTTTGCCTCTGCATTTTTTTTAGGTGAAGGATATTGGAGGCTAGGACCTTATATGTTTTGGAAGGTCAGGAAAGTGAGATATCAGGTGGTCCAGGAGTAGACAATGCTGGAGTTTACAGTCAGCCAGTCCTGCTTTAAGGTCTCAGGGATGAGAAGCAACCATCAGAACCTAGCCCAATAGTAGCAACTATGCTGAATTTGGAGGTGAGCCTCATGGAACTAATGCTATGTGGGCGTTAAGTGTGACATTCACTTCCTTCTCAGGAAAGTAAACCACAGAGGTAGTAAAGGGGAGATCGAACTGAAATGGTAGGGAAAATATTTCTACTAGTGTTCTTAGCATACCTTTTAAGTAAAAGGTAAGGGATGTTAATTGGTTAAATGGAACTGCAGTGATACTTGTTGGCAGTTAACAGTGTTTTGGGGGGAACCTCACCCGAAATCCACTTGAGGATTTTGGAGCATGCATAGACATCTACACATTTTTGAAAGGACTGGGCATTTTAGCTAGTTTCCCATTATGCAGTCCTCAATCCCAAAGTCAGCTACTGCACACATGGTGGGCAGGAGACAATGACAATGCCTTTCTTTCCTCCTTTCTCACGTTAGAAGAGATACCAAACCCTCAGGTGTATCCTTAAAACCTTGAGGGGGACAGGCATCCTTCCTTGTTCTGGAAGAGTGAGGTGAGAATACTTGCTACAATAGAAAGATCACAAGATGGTTTGTGGCAAAATGCTCTGATCCCATTGGGGTTTTCTTGGCAAAGATATTGGAAAGGTTTGCCATTTCTTTCGCTAGTTCATTTTGCAGGAACCGAGGCTAACAAGGTTAAATGACTTGCTCAGGGTTACACAGCTGGTAAATGTCTGAGGCCGCTTTTGAACTTACAAAGATGAGTCTTCCTGACTTCAGGCCTGATACCCCTACTCACTGTGCCACCTAACTGCCCTCTAAGGTACTCAATGGGAGGGAACATTGTACCTCAGAGTTAGCTCCACCCCCAATAAGAGCTTTGCCCAAGTGAAACTTAATTATTATCCATTGTTAAGAGACACATTCAAAATTTTCTATATGATTTGATGCAGAGAAATGAAGTTGGGATATAAATTTCCAACTATTCCTCTTCTTGGCAGTTCCATTGAAAAGGAGTGAAAATGCACACAGAAAGCCTTTGAAATGGGCCACCTGGTAGGTGTTTTTCTCAGCCTTGGCTATCAATGTGCTCCAGTGGGTGGATAGTGGTGTTCTCCAAGTAGGGTTTTAGGCTGACAGAATGTCAAGCTCCTCTCTCAAACTATTTCAGTGTGGTGTGTTGAAAGCCTGGCTTGTCACTCTTCCTTATGTTGTGGGTGAAGGGATGCTGAGGGAACCCCCCTTCATGCCAATTATTTGAGTCCAATTATGTGCTGTTTTCCAAGTGCAATTAGACAGAGTAGGGGAATATTTGGAAGGCCTGCTTGTCAATTAAGCTTGGATGAATGTGCCTTCTACCAAATCAGCTGGTAGGCTTCCTAGAGGAAGCAATATTTCAAGTGAGTTTGAAATGAGATGTGGAAGCAATTTGGCAAATGGACAGCAGGAATTTCAAGTGATGGAGAACTGCATTGAAAAACTTGTGGGAAAGGACATTTTCTTTCTTCTGAAGGAACCTGGAAAAGAAAAAGACATGATGAGGTGATACATGAGGGGACTGTGACTTTCTTACAAAGGAAAAAGCATCACCATGAGGTAATAAATCATGCACCTGATATATCGAGTATTTTTACTTTAATGTTTTAAGGTCCTATAGTTTTATTGGGATAAATTACTTTCTTCATAAACACAGACCAGCCCATCTACACCTTAACTGATAAGTTCCTGTGACCAAAAGAACTTATCACCTGGGGAAGGAAGCACCTATTTGCGAGATGCTGCGCTAAGGACTTTACAGTATCTCATCTGACTCCCACAACATTTCTAGCAGGGAAGTGTTATGATCATTCACATTTTATAGTTCCAGAAACTGAGGCAGATAGAAGTTAAGTGACTTGCCTAGGGTCATACAGCCAGTAAGTGTCTGAGGTTTGATTTAACTCTCACCTTCCTGATTCCAGGGCTAGTGCTTCATTGACATCGCTGCCCTATAGGGCAAATCCTTTGCACTTAGCTGGCTAGGTTAGTCTTCAGATAGTAAGTAGCCTTCTGCT